>NC_142887.1:30314166-30640833 GCF_051225735.1 Oryctolagus cuniculus
TCTACTTAATACGACTGGTTTAATTCTGTAATTAATACACAGTTATTCTTAAGTGTTGAAATTTAACTGAAATGTGATCCCTGTTAAACATAAGAGTGGGAATAAGAGAGGGAGGTGATGTACAATTTGGGACATGCTCAAGCTGACTTGCCCCAAATGGCAGAGTTAGAAACATACCAGGGGACTCCAATTCAATCCCATCAAGGTGGCATGTACCAATGCCATCTCACTAGTCCAAGTGATCAATTTCAGTTCCCAATTGATCATAATGAAAGGACTAAGAGTCAAAGGGATCACATAAACAAGTCTAGTGCCTGCTAATACTAACCGATAGAATAAATAAAGGGGAGAGTGATCCAACATGGAATTGAGATACTCAGCAGACTCATAGAATGGCAGATGTCCTAAACAGCACCCTGGCCTCAGAATCAGCCCTAAAGGCATTCGGATCTGGCTGAAAAGCCCATGAGAGTATTTCAGGCATGGAAAGCCAAGACACTCTGGCAAAAAGATCTCTGTGAGTGAGATCCCAGTGGAAAGAACAGGTCTTCAAAGAAGGAGGTACCTTTCTCTGAAGGGAGGAGAGAACCTCCACTTTGACTATGACCTTGTCTAAACAAGATAAGAGTTGGAGAACTCAAAAGGCTTCCATAGCCTTGGAAACTCATGACTGGAGCATAGGGAGATTACTGATGCCACAACCAGGAGTGTCAATTTGTAAAGTCAACAACAGGAGTCACTGTGCACTTACTCCTCATGTAGGATCTCTGTCCTTAATGTGCTGTACATTGAGACTGAATGCTATAACGAGTACTCAAACAGTATATTTCACTTTGTGTTTCTATGGGGGTGCAAACTGTTGAAATCTTTACTTAATGTATACTAAACTGATCTTCTTTAAAAAAAAAGAAGAAATTATCAATTCCCAACTTGACTCTCACTGGGATTAAACATGACAATAGGTCTGATCTGATTTCATCATCATTTAAAAAATCATCTATTATTTTTCACTTTATGTTTCTGTGTGGGAGCAAACTGTTGAAATCTTTACTTAATGTATGCTAAACTGATCTTCTGTATATAAAGAGAATCGAAAATGAATCCTCATGTGAATGGAAGCGGAGAGGGAGTGGGAAAGGGGAGGGTTGCGGGTGGGAGGGTCGTTATGGGGGGAAGCCATTGTAATACATAAGCCGTACTTTGGAAATTTATATTCATTGAATAAAAGTTAAAAAAAAGAAAGTACTATGCTTGTATTTCAAATTTATTTTGAAGGTTGGAATAAAATCACCATTTAATTTAAAAAAATTCCTGTATTTGGTGCAATGATTAAACACCTCCAGCCCCACCTGGAATGCCTGTATCCCATATTGCCTGGGTTAGAGTCTGGCTTCACTTCCAATTCCAGCTTCCTGCTAATGTGCACCTTTGGAGGCCCCAAGTGATTACTCAAGAAGTTGGGTCCCTGTTACTCAAGTGGGGAAGCCTGGATGTAGTTTGTGGCTCCCGAGTTTGGCCTGGCCCAGGCCTGGCTGCTGTGGGAATTTGGAGCTTGAGCCAGTGGAGCAGGGACCTAAGAATTTGGGCCATCACCTGCTACCTTCTGGAGTGTGTTAGCACAGGCTGATTTGGAAGCAGAGGGACTGGTACTTGAACTGGCATTCCAGGATGGGATGAGGCAGCTGAACCCCCCAGCCACAACGCTGCCCATTTCTGATTCTAAACTCTTCCTTTCAAAAAAATTTCCTCTATCTGGATTGGGCATTTAGCCTAACAGTTAAGATACCGGTTAAGACACTCGCATTCCATACCAGAGTGCCTAGGTTCAGTTCCTAGCTCTGGCTCCCAGTTCCAGCTTCCAGATCCTGGGAGGCAGCAGGTGATTGCTTACCTGATAGTATCCCTTCCACTCAGGTGTAAGCCCTGGATTGAGTTCCTGGCTACCAGCTTTGGCCTGGCACAGACTTGATCAGTGCAGGTATTTGGGGAGTGAACCAGTGGATAGGAACCCTCTCTGTCTTTTACCCATTCTCTCTCTCTCTCTCTCTCTCTCTCTCTCTCTGTGTGTGTGTGTGTGTGTGTGTGTGTGTGTGTCTTTGCCTCTCGAATTTTTTTAAAAAGATTTATTGATTTGAGAGGCAAAGTTACAGGGAGAGAGAGGGAGAGACAGAAGAGAGAGGTTTTCTGTGTGCTGGTTCACTTCCCAAATGGCCGTTATCATCCAGATCTGGGTTGATCCAGAGCCAGGAGCTTCTTCAGGGTCTCCCATGTGGATACAGGGGCCCAAGCACTTGAGCCATCTTCCAGTGCTTTCCTAGGCCATTAGCAGGGTGCTAGATAGGAAGTGGAGCAGCTTGGACAAGAACCAGTACCCATATAAGATGCTGGCACTGCAGGCAGTGCTGGCCCCTCGAATAAATTTTTTAAAAGATCCTGTATCTTATTGAAGCATATTCTCCATGTCAAGAGAAATATTGCAGTCATAATCCTGACTTTTGATCACTTCAGCTTTTTTGGTTTTCATATGTCATTTCCAAGTTTTGGCTATAAAATAAGCTATACAGATTTGGCAGCACAGATTCCTTAGGTAGCTTGTAACCATAATGTACTCATAATTTAGTGTTTTGCATTATGCTTCTCAATGTTAAATCATTGCTTGCAGCTACTCAGTCTTTGTGTTTATCATTTATTTTTTAAGTTATCCCAACATTCCTCTTTCCCTCTTGGTTTCACGGGTATGAAACAGTGCTCCATACGATTAGCAGCTGGAAGATTCCAGCCTATTTAGTGTCTGGATTCTGAGGAGCTTTGTGCCTGCTCCTTGATCATTTGTTCATCGAAATTTGGGTGTGTTTCCTATGTGTTTAGTATTAATCCCTTTATTGTTTGTTAACTAATTTTTCTTTTAAAAATGTTTCATTGTGAGAAGCAAGATACATTTAAAAATACATTATGGATATAATTTTAGGAATATGGAGAGAGGGCCAGCATGTATAGCAGGTAAAGCTGCCACCTGAGATACCAACATCTTGTATGGGTCCCAGTTCATGTCGTGGCTACTCAATTTCCGATCTGGCTCCCTGCTAATGGTGTGGGCAGAGCAGAGGAAGATGGCCCAAGCACTTAGGCCCCTGCACCACATGGGAGACCCAGAAGAAACTCCTGGCTCCTGGCTTCAGCCTGGCCCAGTGCTGACCATTACAGCCATCTGGGGAGTGACCAGTGGATAGAAGATACTTCTTTCTCTCCCTCTCTCCCTTTCTCCTCCCTTGCTTTCCCCCTCCCTTTCTGTAGCTCTGACTTTCAAATAAATAAATCTTAAGCATATAATCAAGTTACAAAGTTTAGTTTTACATTAAAAATTACACAAATAATAAATGTAGAGACTAAGTATAAAGATTATACTTACATATAACCTGATCTGGATCAAGAAAACTAACATTTCTGGTACCCCTGGCGGTGCACCATCCTCATTATAGTCTCCTCTCTACACTTTATAGGTGACCCTCATCTGTGTGTCCACTAGTAATATGACACTGAACTCCTGTAGCTCCATTCTGCCTGGTTTTGAATTCTGTAAGGGTGATGATATGTAGTGGTACTGTATTATAATATGTAGTATGTGACCTACTGAGTCTGTCTTATTTAGCCCAACATTATGTGTGTGAGATTCTTCCATACTCTAGATATAGGTAGTTTTGTGTATGTGTGTGTGTGTGTGTGTGTGTGTGTGTTTAAGATTTATTTATTTGAAAGGCAGAGAGTTACAGAGAGACAGAGGCAGAGTGAGAGAGATAAGTCTTCCATCACTGGTTCACTCTCCAAATGGCTGCAATGGTTGGAGTTGGACAGATCCGAAGCTAGGAGCCAGAAATTTCCTCCAGGTCTCCCATGTGGGTACAGGGGCCCAAGAACTTGGGCCATCTTCCACTGGTAACCCAGGCCATAGCAGAGAGTTAGATCAGAAGTGGAGCAGCCGGGATCAGAACCATTGCCCACAGGGGTTGCCAGCACTGCAGGTAGTGGCTTTACTCACTATGCCACAGTGCCAGCCCCTAACTAGGTTTTTAATGTGAAATAATTTTTTTGATTTTATGATTTTTTGGGGTGGACGTTTGGCACAGCTGTTGGATCACTGCTTGGGACACCTGCATCCGATTTCATTCTGTTTGGGGTTGAGGCCTAGTTCTGCCTATTATTCCAGCCTCCTGCTGACATGCACCCTGGGAGGCAGCAGGTGATGGTTCTAGTCATGGGACTGCTGCCGCCCATGTGGGAGACATGGATTGAGTTCTGGGCTTCTGGCTTTGGCCTGTTCCAAGACCCAACTGTTGCATGCATTTGGGGGGTGAACTGGTAGGTGGGATATCTCTATTGGTCTGTTTCTCTGTGTGTCTCTTTACCTTTCAAACACATAAGAAATCTTTAAAAATTTAAAATAAGAATAAGGATTTTTAAAAATAATATTTTCAGGGGACAGTGTTGTGGCATAGTAGGTAAAGTGGCCACCTTGATGTGTCAGTTTGAGTTCCAGCTTTTCCACTTCTGACCCAGCTCTCTGCTGATGGCCTGGGCAAGGCAGTGGAAGGTGGACTAAGTGCTTGGGCTCCTGTACCCACATGGGAGATTTGGATGAAACTGTATGTTAGGGCCTGGCTCAGCCCTAACCATTTTCACCATCGGGAGTGAACCGGCAGATGGAAGATCTCTCTGTAACTCTGACTTTTAAATAAATAAATAAATCTTTTCAAAATGTTTTTAAAGAAGAAATTGATTTTTATTGCTATAGAATATTATATGATTATGTTACATTTGTTTATACATTCTTTTTTGCCATTTTGCTTTAAATTTTTTATTTTACTTTCTTTAAAGGTTTATTTATTTGAAAGATAGAGTGAGAGAGAGAGAGAGACAGAGAAGGAGAACTTCCATTGCTGGCACATTCCCCAAGTGGCTGCAACAACCAGAGCTGGGCCAGGCTGAAGACAGGAGTCAGGAACTCCATTCTGGCCTACCACATGGGTGACTGGGGTTCAAGCACTTGGGTCATCCTCCACTGCTTTCCCAGGTGGATTCACAGGGACCTGGATCATAAGCAGAGCTGCCAGTGCTTGAACCGAGACCCCTATATGGGATGCCAGTGTCACAAGTGGCAGCTTAGCCTGCTGTGCTATAACGTGGTCCCTTGCTTTAAGTGTTTTTTAAAGATTTATTTATTTATTTGAAAGGGAGAGAGAGAGAGAGAGAGAGAGAGAGAGAGAGAGAGAGAGAAAGAGAGAGAGAGAGAGATACGTTCTATATATTGGCTCACTTCCTAAGTGGCGGCAATATCCAGGTCTGGGTCACGCTGAAGCTAGGAGCCAGGACTTCTGTCTGGGTGCAGGGGCCCAGGCATTTGGGGCATCTTCCACTGCCTTCTGAGGTGCATTGGTAGGAAGCTGGCTGGGAAGCAGAGAAGCTGGGACTTGACTAGTGCTCTAAGCTGGGATGTCAGCATCAGAAGCAGACTTAACCCGCTGCACTATGGTGCCAGCCACAGCTTTAGTTTTAATTTTATCTTACGTGCTAAGAACACTTACCATCAGATCCATCCTCTTAACAGATTTTCAAATGTGTGGTGCAGCACAGGCACAGTGCAGGTCTCTAGAACTTCCTCGTTTGTGTCACCGCAGCTTCCTACCTTTTGATTTGCGACTCCCATCTCCCCCCTTCTACTCCTCTGGCAACCACTGGTCACTCTGCCTCTTTGAAGCCAACTATTTTAGTTGCCACATATTAGTGGAATCTTGCATGTGTTCTTCCGTGAGAGGCTTATTTCACTTAACATAGTGTCCTCAGGGTTCCTCTTGTCTCACATTGCTGGACTTCCTTCCTATTTAAGGCTGAATAATATTCCATTGTATGTGTATACTACCATGGAGGAAAACCCATGTCTCCTCTGTGCTATACCCCATACCATACAATAAGTCCCTGACTTACGATGGTTTCACTTGATGGTTTTTCTCGACTCTACGATTGCGTGGAAGCAGTACACATTCAGTAGAATTTGTGCTTGGGATTTTGAATTTGGATCTTCCCTCGAGCGGTGGCAGGCAGCAGGTGCTCTCCTGGCACTGGCTGACAGCAGTGCTAGTCAGCTCTGTGCTCACCAGGGGAACCTGGGGCGTGCTGCGGTGCGTGGTGCTGCTGAGCACAGCTGCTCAGCAGGTGGTGGAGTCAGTGCATTCTCCACCTGAGATACCTGCAGCCTAGGACGGGTGTATCAGGATGTGCTTCCTGTCTCTCCTGGACTCGCGGGGTTTTCCCCACAGCAGTCCATTTTCCGCAGACACCTCCCCTAAGTTAACCCAGTTCTGGCACTGTGCCAAAGTTGCTGTATGGTAAGGGCTCAGTCCCACAACACTGCCTCCATCTCTTCAGACTCGAATTGCAGTTGCCGGGTCCCTGTGTTACACACAGCTTTCTGTTCATCGTGGCTGCAAATCAGTAGTTCCCAGGACCGCCTTCTTGGGTTTGAGAATTTGCCAGAGCAGCTCACAGAACTCCAGGAGAACAGATTACTGGTGAAGACAACTCAGGAGTAACAGCAAGGCAGAGACCCTTAGGCATGCTGTGTGGGGAGGGCTGGCAGAGCCTCCGCAACCTCTCTCTGTGCACACCCTCCGCCAGGGTCTCCACAGCTTGGAAGCCCTCCCCACCCACCTTGTTTGGGTTTTATGTAGGCTTTGTTGCCTGGCCATTGGTGATTAACTCAGTGTTCAGCCCCCTCCCCCTCCCTGGAAGAAGTTTGTATTTTATTTGTTACAAACTGTTGGGTCAAAGAGTATTGTACCTGTTAACTTTACTGTATAAGGATGAATTATTCTCAAGTACTTCTTGCTAATATTTGGTTTATATTTAGAATCATTGCCAATCTTGTAGAGATATGTATAGTAGTACTTCCTAGCGGCTTAATTTCTCTGATTATTCATGAAATTGAGTGCCTTGTTTTGTTTGTGGGCTATTTCCCCTTTATTGAAATGCCTATTTATGTAGTCTATCTTATTGCCTTGTAGAATTCATTTTAATGCTCTGTATGCCAGATACATATCAGTTTCACATATAGGCAAAACACGCATACTGAGGACACTGCAAAAAGTTAATGGAAAAAATGAAATTAAAAGATAAGTTTGTCCTGTTAAATATAAGAGTGGGAATAAGAGAGGGAAGAGATGTGCAATTCGGGACATGCTCAAGCTGACTTACCTCAAACAGTAGAGTTAGAAACATACCAGGGGATTCGAATTCAATCCCATCGAGGTGGCATGTACCAATGCCATCTCACTAGTCCCAGTGATCAATTTCTGTTCACAATTGATCGTAATGATAGGACTAAGAACCAAAGGGATCACATAAACAAAAATAGTGTCTGCAAATACTAGCTGATAGAATCAAAAAGGGAGAGAATGATCCAACATGGAAAGTGAGATACGCAGCAGACCCTTAGAATGGCAGATGTCCTAAACAGCCCTTAAGGCATGTGGATCCGGCTGAAATGCCCATGAGAGTATTTCAGGCATGGAAAGACAAGACACTCTGGGGGAAAAAAAAACCTAAATGAAAGATCTCCACGAGTGAGATCCCAGTGGAAAGAATGGGTCATCAAAGAAGGAGGTAACTTTCTCTGAAGGGAGGAGAGTACTTCCACTTTGACCATGGCCTTGTCTAAATATGATCAGAGTCAGTGAACTCAGGGGGCTTCCATAGCCTTGGTAGCTCATGACTAGAGCCTAGGGTGATTACTGATGCCATAAACAAGAGTGTCAATTTGTTAAGTCAACAACAGGAGTCACTGTGCACTTACTCCTCATGTAGGATCTTTGTCCTTAGTGTGCTGTACATTGAGATTTAATGCTATAACTAGTACTCAAACGGTATTTTTCACTTTATGTTTCTGTGTGGGAGCAAACTGTTGAAATCTTTAGTTAATGTATGCTAAACTGATCTTCTGTATATAAAGAGAATCGAAATTTGAAAAAAAAAAGATAAGTTTGTCAGTCCGGTGCTGTGGCCCTGGGTTAAAGACCCTGTCTGCAGTGCTGGCATCCCATATGGGCACCGGTTCTAGTCCCAGCTGCTCCACTTCTGCTATAGCTCTCTGCCGTGGCCTGGGAAAACAATACAGGATGGCCCAAGTCTTTGGGTCCCTGCACCCACGTGGGAGACCGGAGAGAGCTCCTGGCTCCTGACTTTGGATTGGCACAGCTCCGGTCATTCTGGCCATCTGGGGAGTGAACCAGCAGATGGAAGACCTTTTTCTCTTTCTCTCTGCTGCTCTGTAACTTTTTCAAATAAATAAAAAATAAATCTTTTTTTAAATGCTTGTTTTGTTGCAGAAGTTTTTTGAAATCCATGCATAGTGTTTTGTAGTACACATTTCCTTGAACTTTTTGATGGCTGAGTATAGCAAATGCCTTCTAAATTGACTTTTTTTTTAAATATTTATTTATTTATTTTAAGGTCAGAGTTACACAGAGAGGAGAGGCAGAGAGACAGAGAGACAGACAGAGAGAGAGAGAGAGAGAGAGAGAGAGAGACAGGGAGAGAGAGAGACAGGTCTTCCATCTGCTGTTTCACTACCCAGTTGGCTGCAATGGCCAGAGCTGAGCTGCTCTGAAGCCAGGAGCCAGGAGCTTCTTCTGGGTCCCCCATGTGAGTGCAGGGCTCCAGTCTTCAACCTTGGCCCAGCCCTGGCTGTTGTGGGCATTTGGAAAGTGACCCAGTGGATGAAAGCTCTGTTTCTTTTTCTCTCTCCACACCACCCCCCAATAATTTTTTTAATTAAGTCTTCAGTTATGATTTTGTAGTTGTCCTTCCCTCCTTCCCCGTAATACTTTTTGTTGCTTCATATGTGTTGGAGTTCCGGTATAAGGCACTTACACATTTATGCTTATTCTGGCTTCTTGAGGAATTAACCCATCAGTCATGGTGCAGTGTCCCCTTGTGTAAATCTCTGAGTGTGCCCCTTCCCTTGACGTTTGCATTGTTATTACTTTAGCCCACACCAGCTTTCTCATGCTTAGTATTTGTCACATCTTTAATCTCTGCATGTATTTGAAGTGAGTCCCTTGTAGAGCAAATATAGTTGGATCTTGATTTTTTTTAATGTAATCTGACAAATGCTGCCTTTTAATTTGAATCTAAAGATTTATTTATTTTAAAGGCAGAGAGGGATAGGAGAGACAGAAATCTTCCATGCACTGGTTCACTCCCCAGAACTGGGGCTGTAGCAGGTCCGGGGCCAGGCTGAAGCCAGGAGCCAGGAGCTTTTCCGGGTCTCCCAGATAGATCCAGGGGCCAAGCACTTGGGCCATCCTCTGTTGCTTTCCCAGGCCATTAGTAGGGAGCTGGAGCAGAAGTACAGCAGCCAGAACTCAAACCGGCACCCATAAGGATACCAGTGTTGGAAGCAGCAGCTCATCCCACTATGCCACAGCGCCAGCCCCAGGCCATTTACATTTAACAGCATCATCAGTGTGGCTAGAAATAAAATTTAATATTCTATTTTAATTCCTTTTTGTTATGGAAATTCTTATATATGTTCTTAACCTATCACAGCCTACTTCCAATTAATATTGAGCCACTTTATGTAATAAGTAAGTCCTTTGCCACATTTTCCCCTTCCATATTTTGGATTTTTTTTTAAGATTTTATTTATTTATTTGAGAGGTAGAGTTACGCACAGTGAAGGCTAAGACAGAGAGAAAGGTCTTCCTTCCACTGGTTCACTCCACAAATGGCCACAATGGCCGGAGCTGCATCGATCCAAAGCCAGGATCCTGGAGCTTCTTCCAGGTCTCCCACGTGGGTGAAGGGGCCCAAGCACTTGGGCCATCTCCGCTAATTTCCCAGGCCCCAGCAGAGAGCTGGATGGGAAGAGGAGCAGCCAGGACTCGAACCAGTGCCCATATGGAGTGCCAGCGCTGCAGGCAGAGGATGAACCTAATGTGCCATGGTGCTAGGCCTGCATTATTTTTGTCATATTTTACATCTGCATATACTGCAGACTCCAACACAGTCATATAATTTTTTTGCTTTATTGACTTCTATAAAAAGATTTTTTTTGAGAGAGAGAGAGCAAGTGCTCCCCACCACTGGTTCACTCAACGAATGCCTACAGTGGCCCAGGCTGGGTCAGGGCCAACACCAGGATCTGGGAACACAATTGACATCTCCTGTATGTGTGGCAGGAGTCCACAGCTGAGCCATCACCGCTGCCTCCCAGAGTCTGCATCATGAGATGCTGGAGCCAGGAGCCCAAGTCAGGTGTCAGACCCAGGCATTTTAATACAAGACGTGAGCAGCTTAATTGGTGTCTTATTTGCTAGCCAAATCTCGCCCCTTATTGACTTTTAACGAAATTAAGATATGGGATAGGTGTTTGGTCTAGTAGTTACAGTGCTGTTTGGGACACTCACATCATATACCAGAATACCTAGGTTCAGCCGGCGCTGTGGCTCACTAGGCTAATCCTCCGCCTGCAGTGCCGGCACCCAGGGTTTCAGTCCTGGTTGGGGCGCCAGATTCTGTCCCGGTTGCTCCTTTTCCAGTCCAGCTCTCTGCTGTGGCCCAGGAGTGCAGTGGAGGATGGCCCAGGTCCTTGGGCCTTGCACCCGCATGGGAGACCAGGAGAAGCACCTGGCTCCTGGCTTCAGATCAGCACAGCGTGCCAGCCATAGCAGTTGTTTTGGGGGGGTGAACCAATGGAAGGAAGACCTTTCTCTCTGTCTCTCTCTCTCATGTCTAACTATGCCTGTCAAAAAAAAAGAGGCCGGCGCCGCGGCTCACTAGGCTAATCCTCCGCCTTGCGGCGCTGGCACACCGGCTTCTAGTCCCGGTCAGGGCGCCGGATTCTGTCCCGGTTGCCCCTCTTCCAGGCCAGCTCTCTGCTGCGGCCAGGGAGTGCAGTGGAGGATGGCCCAAGTGCTTGGGCCCTGCATCCCATGGGAGACCAGGGGAGGTACCTGGCTCCTGCCTTTGGATAGGCACGGTGAGCCGGCCACAGCACACTGGCAGCGGCGGCCATTGGAGGGTGAACCAATGGCAAAGGAAGACCTTTCTCTCTGTCTCTCTCACTGTCCACTCTGCCTGTGAAAGAAAGGAAAGAAGGAAGGAAGGGAGGGAGGGAGGGAGGAAGGAAGGAAGGGAGAGAGAGAAAGAGAGAAAGAGAGAAAGAAAAGAAAGAAGAGAAAGAGAGAAAGAAAGAGAGAAAGAGAGAGAGAGAGAGAGAAAGAGAGAGAGAAAGAGAGAAAGAAAGAGAGAAAGAAAGAGAGAAAGAAAGAGAGAAAGAGAGAAAGAGAGAAAGAGAGAAAGAGAGAAAGAGAGAAAGAGAGAAAGAGAGAGAGAAAGAAAGAAAGAAAGAAAGAAAGAAAGAAAGAAAGAAAGAAAGAAAGAAAGAAAGAAATGGGTCTTAGAGGACCAGTGATCGCCAGCCTGTCTGCCCAAAATAGTGTTCCTTCCAGTGCAATTGTGAGAGCTGGAGGGTGCTGCAAGCCCATCACCACTTCTTGTGCTCTAGGATTCCTGCTCAGCTATGGACAGTGCTGGGGCAACTGGACACAGACCTCTCATGTGTGCGCCAATTCCAGATCCCAGACATGGGCGAACCATGCAGGCTGAGGGGAACTTACAGTTATAGTCTCCTCTCACTGCCTTAAGATACTGGCATGGGGTGGGTGTTGGGGGCTGTAGTTAAGATGCTGCTTAGGGCCAGCACCATGGCTCACTAGGCTTATCCTCTGCCTGCGGCACTGGCACTCCGGGTTCTAGTCCCCTTCGGGGTGCTGGATTCTGTCCCGGTTGCACCTCTCCCTGTCCAGCTCTCTGCTGTGGCCCAGGAAGGCTGTGTAGGATGGCCCAAGTCCTTGGGCCCTGCACCCACATGGGAGACCAGGAGGAAGCACCTGGCACCTGGCTTCGGATCAGCTTGGTGCACCGGCCGCAGCACGCTGGCCACAGCGGCCCCTGGGGGGTGACCAACGGAAAAGGAAGACCTTTCTCTCTGTCTCACTGTCCACTCTCCCTGTCAAAAAAAAAATGCTGCTTAGGTTGCCCACATCTCATGTTGGAGTGCCTGGGTTTGAGTCTTGGCCTCTTTGCTTCTGATTTCCAGTTTACTGCTAATGCATTCCTAGGAGGCAGCAGGCGATGGCTCAAGTACATGGGTCACTTCCACCCACTGTGATTGAGTTCCAGGATGCTAGCTTTGGCCTGGCTCAGCCCTGGCTGTTGCAGATACTCTGAGTAGTGAACTAGAGGAGGGAAGATTTTTGTCTGTATTTTTCTGTCTCTCTGCCTTTCAAATGAAAAGATTTTTTAAAAATTGCCTCTTCCTTTTTCTCTGAAGGGAGGAGACAGCTTCCAGTTCATTTATGGCCTTATCTAAATAGTGATGGAGATTGTGGACTCAGATGGCTTTCATAGCCTTGGCAGCTCATGTCAAAAGCCTCGGGTGATCACTGACATCATACATAATTGTGTTGATTATTAAAGTAACAACAGGAGGCCAGCACTGTGGCACAATAGGCTAATCCTCCTCCTGTGGCACCGGCACACCGGGTTCTAGTCCCGGTTGGGGCTCCAGATTCTGTCCTGGTTGCCCCTCTTCCATGCCAGCTCTCTGCTGTGGCCCGGGAGTGCAGTGGAGGATGGACCAAGTGCTTGGGCCCTGCACCCGCATGGGAGACCAGGAGAAGCACCTGGCTCCTGGCTTCAGATCAGTGCGGTGTACTGGCTGCAGTGCACCAGCCACGGCAGCCATTGGAGGGTGAACCAATGGCAAAGGAAGACCTTTCTCTCTGTCTCTCTCTCTGTCCACTCTGCCTGTCCAATAAAAAAAAGTAACAACAGGAGTCACTGTACACTTACTCCCCATGCAGAACCTCTGTCCTCAGTGAGTTGTACTATAAGAATTAACTGTAAAATTTGTTTTCAGTTTGTGTGTGTGTGTACAAATTGTTGAAATCTGCTTAGTTCTGTGTATAAAATTAATTGAAAATGAATCTTAGTGGAGAATGGGAGAGGGAGGAGGAAGTGGGTTGGGAAGAATCACTATATTCCTAAAGTTGTACTTATGAAATTTGTACTCACTAAATAGAAAGTTCCTTTGGGAAAAAAATCGCCTCTTCCTACTCCTTAAAAAATATTAAAGTAAGCAATAGTGCACCCATAGTAATCCCCGTACTCCCAACCCTGAGAGTGCCTTGTAAACCAGGATTCAACAGTGAGGGAAGAATAGGAGGGTGGTGCTCCAAGTCCTCCAGGTCCTCTCCTCAATAGGGAGAAGGTCCATTCCTTACTACTGCCCACGGTGACACACTACAAGAACTGTGTGGGATCCAGTGCTACCTGTGAGAGAGCGTGCACCCTGTCAGGTCCCCTGCCCTCTGCCATGTGAAGGTACAGTAAGCAGGCCCTCCCCAGTGGCCCAAATGTTGGACACCTTGGTCTTAGATACACTCAGCATCCAGAACTGCGAGAAATGTGTTTTTGTTCCTTCAGAATTACTGAGTCTTAGTTACTTTGTTTTAGCAGCAGAAATAGACTAAGACAATAGTCAGTGTCAAACATAAATGAAAATTTCCCAGCTCATACCTAAGGAATGCCAGCCTGTCAAGACTCAGGTTAATGGCAACAGCTGGATAGATCCTGTCTTACGGAAAAGGTAAATTTTCAAATATCAGACCAAGAAAAGATAGTTACAAGCATAACACACTCAAAGTCTCTGGACCCAGAACCTCTTACTATGTCATTAAAATAGAAAGAGAACAAATCAGGATTCTACATATGTTTCCTATTTTTCCCCTGAGTTTATATGCCCCTTCCAAACTCCAATGCAGCAGGTACAACCCAGCTGTTCCCAAGAAGCTTCCACCATTGGGTCCTATCTGCACTATTGTTCCTTACCTGGAGATTCTTCATCCTCACTCCTGGGATCATAAATGCTTTCCATGAGCCAATGTCTAGAGACAAAGATACATACCATAGGTTACCTGAGAGTGTGTCTTGTCCATTCCTCCCTCCATGGGCTCTGTGGACTAGGAGGCCTTCAGCAAGCCATTGATCACAGCTTCAAGCCTTCAGGTGAGAAGAGGGGCTGAAGGCCCCACCACTAAACTTCACACCTTGTCCACTGGATGGTGAAGGCTCCAGCCTCCTATGTGATAAGCTCACATTTCCGACTATGGCGGACACTTTGAATAGTAGGATTTCAGCTAACAGACTCTGTGCAAGGCTGAGAGTGAGTTTTTTCTGTGAGCAGCTGCCCGAGGCTGAGTTTGTGTATGAGAAAAAATGAAGAGGACACAGTGTCTGCCCTGACAGTGACCAGCTGTGATCAGGATTCCTGTGTCTATCAGTGCAAGACTTTGGGCCCAGGAATTTCAAGACCCTTTGGAAAAAACACAAAATGAAGGTCCTTGGTTCATATGAGGAGGTTAGCAAGGATACCTGGAGGGAGGCCAAACACCACCCCACCACCTTGTGTTCTGCAACTGCAGTGGCCCTGTGCTATGACACTCACTTCAATTTAAACGTGTCTCTGGCCAGAAGACCCTTGGCCAATACTATGCAAAAGGACAAGTTTTCAGGTGACCTCCAGAAGCAGGTGATAAATGAATACTGGCCCCTTTTTGGCTGGGGAACTTTCCTATGTTTGCCCTCAACCAGAATCTGTCTCAGTGCTGATTCACATCCTGCCAGTGTGAGGAAGAGAAGTAGGCACCTGACTACTGTTGTTTGTCCCTCGTCTCCCTCATCAAGCTCTGTTAGTATAATTGTCGTCATTCCACAGCCAGATGGAGAATATGTGGAGAGAGGAGAAAGCTCCTTCCAGACTCTGCCCTGCTTTCTCTCATACAGCACTTTGGGAAGCTGTTCCAGAATTCTTAGAGCCTCCATTTTCATCTTCAGCACTTTGAGCAAGGTGGGGGGCCTTTGAGAAGCATTGGAAAGCTAGGATCTAGAGATGAATGATTTCTAGGTCAGTTTTTTGCGGTGAACAAATGACCATTTTGAGTGAAACAGTCTCATTGTTCTGTTTTCTGGGAAAATATTGATACCTATGGATAATCAAATTCTACTAAAAGGCAATATTAAATATAGAAATGCTTCTTTTTTAACTTTTATTTAATGAATATAAATTTCCAAAGTACAGCTTATGGATTACAATGGCTTCCCCCCCATACCGTCCCTCCCACCCGCAACCCTCCCCTTTCCCACTCCCTCTCCCCTTCCATTCACATGAGGATTCATTTTCGATTCTCTTTATATACAGAAGATCAGTTTAGCATACATTAAGTAAAGATTTCAACAGTTTGCTCCCACACAGAAACATAAAGTGAAAAATAATAGATGATTTTTTAAATGATGATGAAATCAGATCAGACCTATTGTCATGTTTAATCCCAGTGAGAGTCAAGTTGGGAATTGATAATTTCTTCTTTTTTTTTAAAGAAGATCAGTTTAGTATACATTAAGTAAAGATTTCAACAGTTTGCACCCACATAGAAACACAAAGTGAAATATACTGTTTGAGTACTCGTTATAGCATTCAGTCTCAATGTACAGCACATTAAGGACAGAGATCCTACATGAGGAGTAAGTGCACAGTGACTCCTGTTGTTGACTTTACAAATTGACACTCCTGGTTGTGGCATCAGTAATCTCCCTATGCTCCAGTCATGAGTTTCCAAGGCTATGGAAGCCTTTTGAGTTCTCCAACTCTTATCTTGTTTAGGCAAGGTCATAGTCAAAGTGGAGGTTCTCTCCTCCCTTCAGAGAAAGGTACCTCCTTCTTTGAAGACCTGTTCTTTCCACTGGGATCTCACTCACAGAGATCTTTCATTTAGGTTTTTTTTCTTTTTTTTTTTTTTTTTTTTTGCCAGAGTGTCTTGGCTTTCCATGCCTGAAATACTCTCATGGGCTTTTCAGCCAGATCCGAATGCCTTTAGGGCTGATTCTGAGGCCAGGGTGCTGTTTAGGACATCTGCCATTCTATGAGTCTGCTGAGTATCTCAATTCCATGTTGGATCACTCTCCCCTTTATTTATTCTATCGGTTAGTATTAGCAGGCACTAGACTTGTTTATGTGATCCCTTTGACTCTTAGTCCTTTCATTATGATCAATTGGGAACTGAAATTGATCACTTGGACTAGTGAGATGGCATTGGTACATGCCACCTTGATGGGATTGAATTGGAGTCCCCTGGTA
Source organism: Oryctolagus cuniculus (assembly GCF_051225735.1). Lineage (NCBI taxonomy): Eukaryota > Metazoa > Chordata > Mammalia > Lagomorpha > Leporidae > Oryctolagus > Oryctolagus cuniculus. Next base: position 30,330,416 of record NC_142887.1, read on the forward strand.
TGTTTCTAACTCTGCCATTTGGGGCAAGTCAGCTTGAGCATGTCCCAAATTGTACATCACCTCCCTCTCTTATTCCCACTCTTATGTTTAACAGGGATCACATTTCAGTTAAATTTCAACACTTAAGAATAACTGTGTATTAATTACAGAATTAAACCAGTCGTATTAAGTAGAACGGACAAAAAAAAACTACTAAGAGGGATAATGTATTAAGTTGTTCATTAACAGTCAGGGCTATGCTGATCAAGTCACTGTTTCTCATAGTGTCCATTTCACTTCAACAGGTTTCCTTTTTGGTGTTCAGTCAGTTGTCACCGATCAGGGAGAACATAAGATATTTGTCCCTTTGGGACTGGCTTATTTCACTCAGCATGATGTGTTCCAGATTCCTCCATTTTGTTGCAAATGACTGGATTTCGTTGTTTCTTACTGCAGTATAGTATTCTAAAGAGTACATATCCCATAATTTCTTTATCCAGTCTACCGTTGATGGGCATTTAGGTTGGTTCCAGGTCTTGGCGATTGTGAATTGTGCTGCAATAAACATTAGGGTGCAGACTGCTTTTTTGTTTGCCAATTTAAATTCCTTTGGGTAAATTCCAAGGAGTGGGATGGCTGGGTCGTAAGGTAGGGCTATATTCAGGTTTCTGAGGAATCTCCAGACTGACTTCCATAGTGGCTTAACGAGTTTGCATTCCCACCAACATTGGGTTAGTGTCCCTTTTTCCCCACAATCTCGCCAGCATCTGTTGTTGGTAGATTTCTACATGTGAGCCATTGTAACCGGGATGAGTTGAAACCTCATTGTGGTTTTGTTTGCATTTCCCTGATTGCTAGTGACCTTGAACAGTTTTTCATGTGCCTGTTGGCCATTTGGATTTCCTCTTTTGAAAAATGTTTATTGAGGCCGGCGCCGTGGCTCACTAGGCTAATCCTCCGCCTAGCAGCGCCGGCACACCGGGTTCTAGTCCCCGTCGGGGCGCCGGATTCTGTCCCGGGTGCCCCTCTTCCAGGCCAGCTCTCTGCTGTGGCCAGGGATTGCAGTGGAGGATGGCCCAAGTGCTTGGGCCCTGCACCCCATGGGAGACCAGGAAAAGCACCTGGCTCCTGGCTCCTGCCATCGGATCAGCGCGGTGTGCCGGCCGCAGCGCGCTGGCCGCGGTGGCCATTGGAGGGTGAACCAATGGCAAAGGAAGACCTTTCTCTCTGTCTCTCTCTCTCACTGTCCACTCTGCCTGTCAAAAAATAAATATAAAAAAAAAGAAAGATAAATGTCTATTGAGGTCCTTGGCCCATCTCTTAAGTGGGTTGTTTGTTTTGTTTTTGTGGAGTTTCTTGATCTCTTTGTAGAGTCTGATTATTAACCCTTTATCTGTAGCATAGTTTGCAAATATTTTTTTCCCATTCTGTCAGTTGTCTCTTCACTCTCCTGACTGTTTCTTTTACAGTACAGAAACTTCTGAATTTGATGCAATCCCAATAGTTGATTTTGCCTTTGACTGCCTGTGCCTCCCGGGTCTTTTCCAGAAACTCTTTGCCTGTGCCAATATCTTGAAGGGTTTCTCCAATGTTCTCTAATAACTTGATGGTGTCAGGTCATAGATTTAGGTCTTTAATCCATGTTGAGTGGATTTTTGTGTAAGGTGTAAGGTAGGGGTCTTGCTTCATGCTTCTGCACATGGAAATCCAGTTTTCCCAGGTCAATTTATTGAATAGACTGTCCTTGCTCCAGGAATTGGTTTGAGATCCTTGATCAAATATAAGTTGGCTGTAGATGTTTGGGTTGATTTCTGGTGTTTCAATTCTGTTCCATTGGTCTATCCATCTGTTTCTGTACCAGTACCATGCTGTTTTGATTACAACTGCCCTGTAGTATGTCCTGAAATCTGGTATTGTGATGCCTCCGGCTTTGTTTTTCTTGTACAAGATTGCTTTAGCTATTTGAGGTCTCTTGTGCCTCCATATAAATTTCAGCACCATTTTTTCCAGATCTGAGTACCCGTCTGTTAACAGATCTCAGTGGAAATGCTTCCAACTTTTCCCCATTCAATAGGATGTTTCCTGTGGGTTTTTCATAGATTGCTTTGATTGTATTGAGGAATGTTCTTTCCAAACCTAGTTTGCTTAGAGTTTTCATCATGAACGGGTGTTGTATTTTATCAAATGCTTTCTCGGCGTCTATTGAAATAATCATATGGTTTTTCTTCTGCAGTCTGTTAATGTGGTGTATCACATTGATTGTTTTGCGCACATTAAACCATCCCTGCATACCAGGGATAAATCCCACTTGGTCTGGGTGGATGATCTTTCTGATGTGTTGTTGCATTCTATTGGCCAGAATTTTATTGAGGATTTTTGCATCTGTGTTCATCAGGGATATTGGTCTGTAATTTTCTTTCAGTGCTACATCTTTTCCTGGCTTAGGGATTAAGGTGATGCTGGCTTCATAGAAAGAATTTGGGAGGATTCCCTCTTTTTCGATTGTTCTGAATAGTTTGAGAAGAATTGGAGTTAGTTCTTCTTTAAATGTCTGGTGGAATTCAGCAGTGAATCCATCGGGTCCTGGGCTTTTCTTTGTTGGGAGGGCCTTTATTACTGTTTCAATTTCTGTCTTAGTTTTGGGTCTTTTTAGGTTTTCAATGTCTTCCTGGTTCAATTTAGGTAGGTTGCATGTTTCCAGGAATCTATCCATTTCTGATAGGTTTTCCTGTTTGCTGGCATACAGCTCCTTGTAGTAATTTCTGATGATTCTTTTTATTTCTGTGGTGTCTGTTGTTATGTTTCCTTTTTCATCTCTGATTTTATTGATTTGGGTCTTTTCTCTTCTTTTTTTAGTTAGTTGGGCCAATGGGGTGTCAATTTTGTTTATTTTTTCAAAAAACCAGCTCCTCGTTTGGCTGATTTTTTGGAATGTTTTTCTTGATTCAATCCTGTTGATTTCTTCTCTGATTTTAATTATTTCTCTTCTCCTACTAGATTTGGGTCTGGTTTGCTGTAGGTTTTCTAGATCCTTGAGGTGAATAGAAAGCTCATCTATTTGGTGCCTTTCCAATTTCTTGATGTAGGCACCTATTGATATAAACTTTCCTCTTAACACTGCTTTTGCTGCATCCCATAAGTTTTGGTATGTTGTGCTGTTATCCTCATTTACTTCCAGAAAGTTTTTGATTTCTCTTTTGATTTCTTCTATGACCCATTGTTCATTCAGGAGCATGTTGTTCAATCTCCATGTGTTTGCGTATGCTCTAGGGATTCCTGAGTTGCTAATTTCCAACTTCATTCCTTTATGGTCTGAGAAGCTGCATGGTATGATTCTAATTCTTTTGAATTTGCTGAGACTTGCTTTATGGCCTAGTATGTGGTCAATCCTAGAGAAGGTTCCATGTACTGCTGAGAAGAATATAAAATCTTTAGCTGTAGGATTGAAAGTTCTGTATATATCTGTTAGATCCATTTGGGCTATAGTGTCGTTTAAATCTACTGTATCCTTGTTGATCTTCTGTCCTGTTGATCTGTCTATTTCTGAGAGTGGAGTATTGAAGTCCCCCAGTACTATTGTATTGGAATCTAAGTCTCCCTTTAAGTCCCTTAACAAATCTTTTAGATAAACCGGTGCCCTGTAGTTAGGTGCATATACATTGATAATTGTTATATCTTCTTGTTGTATTGATCCCTTAATCATTATATAGTGCCCCTCTTTGTCTCTCTTAACAGTTTTTGTGGTAAAGTTTATGTTGTCCGATATTACGATGGCTACGCCCGCTCTTTTTTCATTTCTGTTGGCATGGTATATCTTTTTCCAGCCTTTCACTTTCAGTCTGTATGGATCTTTGTTGGAAAGATGTGTTTCTTGTAAGCAGCAAATAGATGGGTTTTGTTCCTTAACCCAATCAGCCAATCGGTGTCTTTTAACTGGACAGTTCAGGCCATTCACGTTCAATGTGACTATTGATACATAGTAACTTTGCCCTGCCATTTGCCAAAGATAAGTTCTAATATATGCTTTGAATTCCCTGTGATCTTTTGCTGTGAGCTTTCCTTCCCTTACCTTCTTTCATATTGATGACCATGTTTCTGTGTGTAACACATCTTTAAGCATCTTTTGCAGGGCTGGACGAGTGGCGACAAATTCTTTCAATTTCTGTTTGCTATGAAAAGTGTTTATTTCACCTTCATTCACAAATGATAGCTTTGCAGGATATAATATTCTGGGCTGGCAGTTTTTCTCTCTTAGCATCTGGGCTATATCTTGCCATTCCCTGCTAGCTTGTAGGGTTTCTGATGAGAAGTCAGCTGTGAGTCTGATTGGAGATCCTCTGAGAGTAATCTGACTTTTCTTTATTGCACATTTTAGGATCTTTATGTTTCACTGTGGTGAGTTTAATTACATGTCATGGTGAGGATCTCTTTTGGTCGTGTTTATTAGGGGTTCTGTGAGCTTCCTGTACTAGGATTTCTCTGTCGTTCTCCAAACCTGGGAAATTTTCTGCTAATATCTCACTAAAAAGGCCTTCTAATCCTTTCTCTCTCTCCATGCCTTCAGGAACTCCTAGAACCCGGATGTTGGGTTTTTTAATAGTATCCTGAAGATGCCTGACAATATGTTTTAGATTTCTAATTTCCTCTTCTTTTCTTTGGTCTGACTGTATCCTTTCCTGTTCTCTGTCTTCTACGTCCGATATTCTCTCTTCTGCTTCACCCATTCTGTTTGTAAGACTCTCTATTGTGTTTTCATTTTATCTATTGAATTCTTCACTTCATTATGATTTCTCATCACTATCACAGTTTCCTGTTGTACTAGTTGTTTCGTTTCATTTTGATTCCTCCTTAATATTTCATTTTCACGAGAGAGATTTTCTATCTTGTCCATTAAGGATTTCTGAAGTTCAAGAATTTGTTTTTGAGAACTTCTTAATGTTCTTATCAATTTTTTGAGATCTGCTTCTTGCATTTCTTCTATGTCATCATCTTCATAATCTTGAATTGGGGTGTCTTTTTCATTTGGGGGCATCATGGTGACTTCCTTGTTTTTATTACCTCGGTTTTTGCGTTTGTTATTTGTCATATTGGAGATATTTGGTTTCTTCACTGTGGTGCTTTTTCTTGTTATACTATGACTCTAGATTAAGTGGACTGTCTGTTTTTGATGAAGCCTTAAGGCTTGAGATGGGTGTGGACTGAGAGCTCTGTTTGGTGTGCCAAAGGTGACACTCCCAGGTTAGGCATGGTAGATCTCTCTCTCCCTCTTTCTTTTTTTTTTTGATTCAAAAGGGAAGTAATTCCACACAGCTGAACGAAGTTGGAGGTAGTTAGCAGGCAAATGATATACCCACAGGAGCCAGAGATCAGAATCTCTTTCCCAAGGACCACACAGGGAATCTGTTCAGCCCTCAGAGTGGGCTCAAATTCTCCTTCAGTCTCCCACTGGGTTACGGAATTGTAGCGTCTCTGGAGAGTACTCATGTGAATTCCGTGAGTTCTCTCCCCCACTGTCTCTTTTTTCACAGTCTCAGTTCAGTAGCACCACAAATTTACTAGGTCCTAATCTCCTGTTAATTCGCCCCGCCCAGAGTCAGGTTTTTCTGCTAGGCTCTGGGCCGGTGCAGACCTGAGGTCGCTCTGCTTATGACGTATGTCCAAGATGGCGCCTGCTCTTTGTCTTGCTCGCCCTTGAGAGGTGAGCGGAGAGAGAGAAACCCGTGTCCGTACCAGTCACCTTTTTTCTCTCTCTCTCTCTCTCTTCCAGTTAGCCTGGTGAACTTTTCCCCCCCGGGGGTCGTTCCCTCTAGTCTCCTCTCTCCGCTTGCCTGCCGGTGTTTCAGGCTATTGAGGTTCGGCTCACCTTGCGTTCCAGCGCTGGTGTGTTGAGTCTGCTGCTGGTGTCCCGAACTGTGGGCTCCCACGCTCTCCACGCAGGTCCACTGTGAATCACGCGTTCCGGAAGAGTTTCTTCTGCTGTTTCCTCCCCTACTCTTCCTTGAACCTGCAGTATCTCCACTTTTATTAAACTGTCTCTCCCCGGACTATCAGTGTGCTCCCTTCCTATTCCGCCATCTTGCCTCCTCTCTATATATAGAAATGCTTCTTAGAAACTTCTGTATTTTAAAGGCAGAGAGAGGTATAGGAGCCAAGATGGCGGAATAGTGAGGGCGCACACCGATAGTCCGGGAAAATTTAGTTTAATAAAAGGGGAGTTACGGTAGCCTCAGAAAAAAGAACCAGGAAAATATTGCAGACAAAACTCTTCTGGATCCAGTGGGCGTGAATCGGAGGACCTACTGGGAGAACAAGGTCGCCCACCGCGCGCGAAAGCTGAACCGCAGGACCGAGCCGCAGGACTGAGCCGCGGAAGCCGAGCCGCGGGACTGAGCTGCGCAAGCTGCAGGGTCTGCGCGCAAGTGCTCGAAGGGGAGTGCAACAGCGGGGAGACTTGGGAAGTCCAGGGCTCCGAGTCCACACATCGGCGCTGGAAGGGGAGCAGACCTGCGTGGAGAGCGTGGGAGCCCACAGTTCGGGACATCAGCGGCAGACTCAACACACCAGCGCTGGAACGCGAGGTGAGCCGAACCTCAATAACCCGAGACACCGGCAGGCAAGCGGAGAGAGGAGACTAGAGGGAACGACCCCCGGGGCGGGGGGGACTTCACCAAGCTAACTGGAAGAGAGAGAGAGGGAAAAAAAAAAGGTGACTGGTATGGACACGGGTTTCTCTCTCTCCGCTCACCTCTCAAGGGCGAGCAAGACAAAGAGCAGGCGCCATCTTGGACATACGTCATAAGCAGAGCGACCTCAGGTCTGCACCGGCCCTGAGCCTAGCAGTAAAACCTGACTCTGGGTGGGGCGAATTAACAGGAGATTAGGACTTAGTAAATTTATGGTGCTACTGAACTGAGACTGTGAAAAAAGAGACGGTGGGGGAGAGAACTCACGGAATTCACGTGAGCACTCTCCAGAGACGCTACAATTCCGTAACTTTGGCAACCCAGTGGGAGACTGAAGGAGAATTTGAGCCCACTCTGAGGGCTGAACAGATTCCCTGTGTGGTCCTTGGGAAAGAGCTTCTGATCTCAGGCTCCTGTGGGTATATCATTTGCCTGCTAACTACCTCCAACTTTGTTCAGCTGTGCAGAATAACTTCCCTGTTGAATCAAAAAAAAAGAGAGAGAGAGAGAGAGAGAGAGAGAGAGGTTTACCACGCCTAACCTGGGAGTGTCACCTTTGGCACACCAAACAGAGCTCTCAGGCCACACCCATCTCAAGAGAGAGAGAGAGAGAGAGAGAGAGGTTTACCACGCCTAACCTGGGAGTGTCACCTTTGGCACACCAAACAGAGCTCTCAGGCCACACCCATCTCAAGCCCTAAGGCTCCATCAAAAACAGATAGTCCACTTAATCTAGAGTCATAGTATAACAAGAAAAAGCACCACAGTGAAGAAACCAAATATCTCCAATATGACAAATAACAAACGCAAAAACCAAGGTAATAAAAACAAGGAAGTCACCATGAAGCCCTCAAATGAAAAAGACACCTCAATTCAAGATTATGAGGATGATGACATAGAAGAAATGCAAGAAGCAGATCTCAAAAAATTGATAAGAACACTAAGAAGTTCTCAAAAACAAATTCTTGAACTACAGAAATCCTTAATGGACAAGATAGAAAATCTCTCTCGTGAAAATGAAATATTAAGGAGGAATCAAAATGAAACGAAACAACTAGTACAACAGGAAACTGGGATAGTGACTGAAGTGAAGAATTCAATAGATCAAATGAAAAACACAATAGAGAGCCTTACAAACAGAATGGGTGAAGCAGAAGAGAGAATATCGGACTTAGAAGACAGAGAACAGGAAAGGATACAGTCAGACCAAAGAAAAGAAGAGGAAATTAGGAATCTAAAACATATTGTCGGGAATCTTCAGGATACTATTAAAAAACCCAACATTCGGGTTCTAGGAGTTCCTGAAGGCATGGAGAGGGAGAAAGGATTAGAAGGCCTTTTTAGTGAGATATTAGCAGAAAATTTCCCAGGTTTGGAGAACGACAGAGAAATCCTAGTACAGGAAGCTCACAGAACCCCTAATAAACACGACCAAAAGAGACCCTCACCACGGCACGTTGTAATTAAACTCTCCACAGTGAAACATAAAGAAAAGATCCTAAAATGTGCAATAAAGAAAAGTCAGATTACTCTCAGAGGATCTCCAATCAGACTCACAGCTGACTTCTCATCAGAAACTCTACAAGCTAGGAGGGAATGGCAAGATATAGCCCAGGTACTAAGAGAGAACAACTGCCAGCCCAGAATATTATATCCTGCAAAGCTATCATTTGTGAATGAAGGTGAAATAAAGACTTTTCATAACAAACAGAAATTGAAAGAATTTGTTGCCACTCGTCCAGCCCTGCAAAAGATGCTTAAAGATGTGTTACACACAGAAACAAAGAAACACGGTCATCAATATGAAAGAAGGTAAAGGAAGGAAACCAAGGAAGGAAAGCTCACAGCAAAAGATCACAGGGAATTCAAAGCATATATTAGAACTTATCTTTGGCAAATGGCAGGGCAAAGTTACCACTTATCATTAGTCACATTGAACGTGAATGGCCTGAACTGTCCAGTTAAAAGACACCGTTTGGCTGATTGGGTTAAAAAACAAAACCCATCTATTTGCTGCTTACAAGAAACACATCTTTCCAACAAAGATCCATACAGACTGAAAGTGAAAGGCTGGAAAAAGATATACCATGCCAACAGAAATGAAAAAAGAGCAGGCGTAGCCATCTTAATATCAGACACCATAAACTTTACCACAAAAACCATTAAGAGAGACAAAGAGGGACACTACATAATGATTAAGGGATCAATTCAACAGGAAGATATAACAATTATCAATGTATATGCACCTAACTACAGGGCACCGGTTTATCTAAAAGATTTGTTAACGGACTTAAAGGGAGACTTAGACCCCAATACAATAGTACTGGGGGACTTCAATACTCCACTCTCAGAAATAGACAGATCAATAGGACAGAAGATCAACAAGGATACAGTAGATTTAAACGACACTATAGCCCAAATGGATCTAACAGATATATACAGAACTTTCAATCCTACAGCTAAAGATTATACATTCTTCTCAGCAGTACATGGAACCTTCTCTAGGATTGACCACATACTAGGCCATAAAGCAAGTCTCAGCAAATTCAAAAGAATTAGAATCATACCATGCAGCTTCTCAGACCATAAAGGAATGAAGTTGGAAATGAACAACTCAGGAATCCCTAGAGCATACGCAAACACATGGAGATTGAACAACATGCTCCTGAATGAACAATGGGTCATAGAAGAAATCAAAAGAGAAATCAAAAACTTTCTGGAAGTAAATGAGGATAACAGCACAACATACCAAAACTTATGGGACGCAGCAAAAGCAGTGTTAAGAGGAAAGTTTATATCAATAGGTGCCTACATCAAGAAATTGGAAAGGCACCAAATAGATGAGCTTTCTATTCACCTCAAGGATCGAGAAAACCTACAGCAAACCAGACCCAAATCTAGTAGGAGAGGAGAAATAATTAAAATCAGAGAAGAAATCAACAGGATTGAATCAAGAAAAACATTCCAAAAAATCAGCCAAACGAGGAGCTGGTTTTTTGAAAAAATAAACAAAATTGACACCCCATTGGCCCAACTAACTAAAAAAAGAAGAGAAAAGACCCAAATCAATAAAATCAGAGATGAAAAAGGAAATGTAACAACAGACACCACAGAAATAAAAAGAATCATCAGAAATTACTACAAGGACCTGTATGCCAGCAAACAGGAAAACCTATCAGAAATGGATAGATTCCTGGACACATGCAACCTACCTAAATTGAACCAGGAAGACATCGAAAACCTAAACAGACCCATAACTGAGACAGAAATTGAAACAGTAATAAAGGCCCTCCCAACAAAGAAAAGCCCAGGACCAGATGGATTCACTGCTGAATTCTACCAGACATTTAAAGAAGAACTAACTCCAATTCTTCTCAAACTATTCAGAACAATCGAAAAAGAGGGAATCCTCCCAAATTCTTTCTATGAAGCCAGCATCACCTTAATTCCTAAGCCGGGAAAAGATGCAGCACTGAAAGAGAATTACAGACCAATATCCCTGATGAACATAGATGCAAAAATCCTCAATAAAATTCTGGCCAATAGAATGCAACAACACATCAGAAAGATCATCCACCCAGACCAAGTGGGATTCATCCCTGGTATGCAGGGATGGTTTAATGTGCGCAAGACAATCAATGTGATACACCACATTAACAGACTGCAGAAGAAAAACCATATGATTCTCTCAATAGATGCCGAGAAAGCATTTGATAAAATACAACACCCGTTCATGATGAAAACTCTAAGCAAACTGGGTTTGGAAGGAACATTCCTCAATACAATCAAAGCAATCTATGAAAAACCCACAGCCAACATCCTATTGAATGGGGAAAAGTTGGAAGCATTTCCACTGAGATCTGGGACCAGACAGGGATGTCCACTCTCACCACTGCTATTCAATATAGTTCTGGAGGTTCTAGCCAGAGCTATTAGGCAAGAAAAAGAAATTAAAGGGATACAAATTGGGAAGGAAGAACTCAAACTATCCCTCTTTGCAGATGACATGATTCTTTATTTAGGGGACCCAAAGAACTCTACCAAGAGACTATTGGAACTCATAGAAGAGTTTGGCAAAGTAGCAGGGTATAAAATCAATGCACAAAAATCAACAGCCTTTGTATACACAGACAATGCCATGGCTGAGGAAGAAATTCTAAGATCAATCCCATTCACAATAGCTACAAAAACAATCAAATACCTTGGAATAAACTTAACCAAGGACGTTAAAGATCTCTACGATGAAAATTACAAAACCTTAAAGAAAGAAATAGAAGAGGATACCAAGAAATGGAAAAATCTTCCATGCTCATGGATTGGAAGAATCAATATCATCAAAATGTCCATTCTCCCAAAAGCAATTTATAGATTCAATGCAATACCAATCAAGATACCGAAGACCTTCTTCTCAGATCTGGAAAAATTGGTACTGAAATTTATATGGAGGCACAAGAGACCACGAATAGCTAAAGCAATCTTGTACAACAAAAACAAAGCCGGAGGCATCACAATACCAGACTTCAGGACATACTACAGGGCAGTTGTAATCAAAACAGCATGGTACTGGTACAGAAACAGAAGGATAGACCAATGGAACAGAATTGAAATACCAGAAATCAACCCAAACATCTACAGCCAACTTATATTTGATCAAGGATCTAAAACTAATTCCTTGAGCAAGGACAGTCTATTCAATAAATGGTGCTGGGAAAATTGCATTTCCACGTGCAGAATCATGAAGCAAGACCCCTACCTTACACCTTACACAAAAATCCACTCAACATGGATTAAAGACCTAAATCTACGACCTGACACCATCAAGTTACTAGAGAACATTGGAGAAACCCTTCAAGATATTGGCACAGGCAAAGAGTTTCTGGAAAAGACCCGGGAGGCACAGGCAGTCAAAGCCAAAATTAACTATTGGGATTGCATCAAATTGAGAAGTTTCTGTACTGCAAAAGAAACAGTCAGGAGAGTGAAGAGACAACCAACAGAATGGGAAAAAATATTTGCAAACTATGCAACAGATAAAGGGTTAATAACCAGAATCTACAAAGAGATCAAGAAACTCCACAAAAACAAAACCAACAACCCAATTAAGAGATGGGCCAAGGACTTCAATAGACATTTTTCAAAAGAGGAAATCCAAATGGCCAACAGGCACATGAAAAAATGTTCAAGGTCACTAGCAATCAGGGAAATGCAAATCAAAGCCACAATGAGGTTCCACCTCACTCCGGTTAGAATGGCTCACATTCAGAAATCTACCAACAACAGATGCTGGCGAGGATGTGGGGAAAAAGGGACACTAACCCACTGTTGGTGGGAATGCAAACTGGTCAAGCCACTATGGAAATCAGTCTGGAGATTCCTCAGAAACCTGAAGATAACCCTACCGTTCGACCCAGCCATCCCACTCCTTGGAATTTACCCAAAGGAATTTAAATTGGCAAACAAAAAAGCGGTCTGCAGCCTAATGTTTATTGCAGCACAATTCACAATAGCTAAGACCTGGAACCAACCTAAATGCCCATCAACGGTAGACTGGATAAAGAAATTATGGGATATGTACTCTTTAGAATACTATACTGCAGTAAGAAACAACGAAATCCAGTCATTTGCAACAAAATGGAGGAATCTGGAACACATCATGCTGAGTGAAATAAGCCAGTCCCAAAGGGACAAATACCATATGTTCTCCCTGATCGGTGACAACTGACTGAACACCAAAAAGGAAACTTGTTGAAGTGAAAGGGACACTATGGGAAACGGTGACTTGATCAGCATAGCCCTGACTGTTAATGAACAACTTAATACATTATCCCTCTTAGTAGTTTTTTTGTCTGTTCTACTTAATATGACTGATTTAATTCTGTAATTAATACACAGTTATTCTTAAGTGTTGAAATTTAACTGAAATGTGATCCCTGTTAAACATAAGAGTAGGAATAAGAGAGGGAAGAGATATATAATTTGGGACATGCTCAAGCTGACTTGCCCCAAATGGTAGAGTTAGAAACATACCAGGGGACTCCAATTCAATCCCATCAAGGTGGCATGTACCAATGCCATCTCACTAGTCCAAGTGATCAATTTCAGTTCGCAATTGATCATAATGAAAGGACTAAGAGTCAAAGGGATCACATAAGCAAGTCTAGTACCTGCTAACACTAACCGATAGAATAAATAAAGGGGAGAGTGATCCAACATGGGAAGTGAGATACTCAGCAGACTCATAGAATGGCAGATGCCCTAAATAGCACCCTGGCCTCAGAATCAGCCCTAAAGGCATTCAGATCTGGCTGAAAAGCCCATGAGAGTATTTCAGGCATGGAAAGCCAAGACACTCTGGCAAAAAGATCTCTGTGAGTGAGATCTCAGTGGAAAGAACAGGTCTTCAAAGAAGGAGGTACCTTTCTCTGAAGGGAGGAGAGAACCTCCACTTTGACTATGACCTTGTCTAAACAAGATAAGAGTCGGAGAACTCAAGGGGCTTCCATAGCCTTGGAAACTCATGACTGGAGCATAGGGAGATTACTGATGCCATAGACAGGAGTGTCAATTGGTAAAGTCAACAACAGGAGTCACTGTGCACTTACTCCTCATGTAGGATCTCTGTCCTTAACGTGCTGTACACTGAGGCTTAATGCTATAACGAGTACTCAAACAGTATATTTCACTTTGTGTTTCTATGGGGGTGCAAACGACTGAAATCTTTACTTAATGTACACTAAATGATCTTCTGTAAAAAAAAAAAAAAAAGAAAGAAAGAAATTATCAATTCCCAACTTGACTCTCACTGGGATTAAACATGACAATAGGTCTGATCTGATTTCATCATCATTTAAAAAAAATCATCTATTATTTTTCACTTTATGTTTTTGTGTGGGAGCAAACTGTTGAAATACTTACTTAAGGTATACTAAGCTGATCTTCTGTATATTAAGATAATCAAAAATGAATCTTGATGTGAATGGAAGGGGAGAGGGAGTGGGAAAGGGGAGGGTTGTGGGTGGGAGGGACGGTATGGGGGGGAAGCCATTGTAACACATGAGTCGTACTTTGGAAATTTATATTCATTAAATAAAAGATTTAAAAAAATAAAAAATAAAAAAAAATAAAATCAAAAAAAAAACAAAAAAAAAAAGAGATTTAATGCTATAACGAGTACTCAAATAATATATTTCACTTTGTGTTTCTATGGGGGTGCAAACTGTTGAAATCTTTACTTAATGCATACTAAACTGATCCTCTGTAAAAAAAAAAAAAAAAAAAAAAAAAAAAAAAAAAAAAAGAAAAGAAACTATCAACTCCCAACTTGACTCTCACTGGGATTAAACATGACAATAGGTCTGATCTGATTTCATCATCATTTAAAAAATCATCTATTATTTTTCACTTTATGTTTCTGTGTGGGAGCAAACTGTTGAAATCCTTACTTAATGTATACTAAGCTGATCTTCTGTATATTAAGATAATCGAAAATGAATCTTGATGTGAATGGAAGGGGAGAGGGAGTGGGAAAGGGGAGGGTAGTGGGTGGGAGGGACGGTTGGGGGGGGAAGCCATAGTAATCCATTATTCGTACTTTGGAAACGTATATTCATTAAATAAAAGTTAAAAAAAAAAATAAAGGCAGAGAGAGACAGAAATCTTCCATGTAACAGCCAGGGCTGGGTCTGGCAGAAGCCAAGAGCCAGTTACTTAATCTGGGTCACTTACATGGTGCAGAAACCCACATACTTAACCCATCACCACTGTCCCCCAGAGTGTGCCTTAGCAGGTAGCTGGAATCAAAAGCGAGAGCCGGAACCCAACCCACCCTGGGCGCTGCAATGTGGGATGTGGCATCCCAGGTAGTGTTACCTGCCAGATGCCTGCCACTCCAATAGGAATCATAGACTGCAGTTTGGCTCATTTTATATTTGTGTTAGAACAAACACCTTGTTTTCTTGCAAAGCTCTTCAGAAGCAGCCAACCCTGTTTCAGTCTGGAGGTGCAGTAGGACGTGATGGAGGTTGTTCAGCCTCACGGCTGAGTTTACCTTTCCCCATCTTTCAGTGAGTGTCCAACCCTCTGTCCTTCCAGGAAGGGAGCCACGTGTCCAACCTGATGCACAGTCCCCTAATTAAGCCTCTAGTTACTCCTCACAGAAACCACAACTAGGCGAAGTGAGGGAAGGCCAGTTTGTCACTGGAGCGTGGTATTTCCTGTTCTTGGAAGCATTATCTGAGGGTCAAGACTAGACCTCTGTGGAGAGGGAGTGAATTTTCCCCATCTTAGCCTGGAGGCTCCTCCTTTCTCAGATTCCTCCCAGAACTGGGGTCTTAACTGCAGAAGCAAGGAACCCTGCCCAGCTGTCCAAGCTGTAGCATGGATGGGAAGATTAGTTCTGAGACCTCTGGCACAGGAGAATGGTGAATGGAGGTTAGGGAATGTGCATCAGCGTCCAGTACTGAGGGAGAAAGGGATCTGGCATTCCCGCCATCTCAGCCCCCACAATCACTCCACACAAAGAGGCGAGAACAAGGGTTTCTATCACAATTGAGTCAAACTCATAGTCTAAGGTCAGAGTCTGTCCTGGGCAGAACAGGTGTGAGGGGGAGTCCATGGACTTGACCTGAACTACAGCTCCCAGTTGTCAGGCTGAGCATTGGCAGGCTCACCAGCAGTGGCTCCATGTACAGTGTCGCACAAAGCAGCTGGGGCCATTGAAGACCGGGAATAGGGTACTGAAGAGGGGGCTCTCTTCCCAGTCCACTGGTGTGGCTGCCACCAAACTGGGCACAATGGCACTGAGGATGGGTGGGCTGACAGAGAAGCCGTGGTTGGGGTCTGGAGTGTACTCGGTCCACGTGAGCAAGGCTCACTCAAACTGGATGGAGATCTTGGTGACTGAGCTGGCGGGCAGCTGAATGAGCATCTCCAGGAGGAGGGGCTGCAGGCAGTCCTGGGCAGGCTGGTAGTGGATGTAACTTGGTTTGTTCTCCTTGCCCTTGGATGTGATGGTGAGCGTGTGCACGTAGAGCCGCAGGTACCAGGGCACAGTGTCCAGCAGCAGCACGGGGAAGGCGCGGTATGGGTGGGTGTTGTACAGCAGGGTACTCAGCTGCCCCTTCTGCAGCCCGTAGCCACTCACATAGTGCTGGGCGTGCAGGAAGGGCACCGGTGGGGCCTTGCTCTCTGGGGTCTCTTCCACTTGAGCTGGAGGCTGAGAGAGCTGTCGAGCAGGGCTGTGTCGAGCGAAAGGGGAGGAAGATGATGCGATGGGCTGTGCAGGCATGGTCGTGGTTCTTAGCATTCTGCAGCAGAGGCTGGTAACTGGATGGCCAGTAGAACATTCGCTGGGCGGTATTGGTGTGGATATGGCCAAGAAAGAGCTCCTCCACCAGATGGTCCAGGTTGTGGCGCAGGTACTGCTTCTCCACCCAGACCAGCTGCAGCTCATGCATGTGAAGTTCACAGCTTTGGTGTACTCGCAGCCATTCTCCTCCCACCACAGGTCATAAGCCACGTCGTGCACCCAGGGGATCCCCACGGCCAGGAAGCCCGGGCACAAGTGGTTCATGCGCTGGCTGAGCTGCTCAGTGACCACCTCTGAATGGCAGATGACCTGCCCGCTGTGCAGCTGGCAGTCAGCTTCCATGCCACCACGGATGATCCAGGAGGCCTGGCAGAGGTGGATCTTGCCTCGGATGATGAGAGTGTAGGTGGGGTTTGTTGCATTGGTTGCTGCCATAATAAAACTGGTAGGCCTGAAAGGTGTTGTTGTGGTAGAATCTGTAAGACCGGGTGATGAACTCTGGACCCGATCTGACTTCGGGTCTGACTCCACCTGGCCCATGGAGACCCAGTGGCCCTCAATGGTGGGTGGCATCTGCACGGTGATGTGCACGCCATTGTGCAGATGTTTCAGCATGTGATGGCACTGGGATTCCTTGAAAGCCCTCCAGGCGCTCTTGTCCAAGGACCTAGGACGGGTCCTGCTGTCTAGATGAGAGAGAGAGCAGAACCCTCTCCCAGCCTGTGCAGCAGGAGGGCCAGGAACAGGTATCTGAACAGGAGGCGACACGGCCAGGACATCTCCAGTGCTCCTCAGGGTGCGCCTGCTCACCACGCTCCAAACCAGTGCTTGCACAGCCCCGCAACTCAGCGCGAACCGCCCTCCGCCTCCAGCCGGGTCCAGTGAGTGCTCAGGCATGGGGCGCGTTCCGACACCACTCCTTGGCTGCAGCCTGCGGGCGGCCGGAATAGACCCCAGCCTCAGGCGGCTGCAGAGCACCCCATACCCGGTGGGCACAGTGCAGTGGTGCGAGGCACGCACTTGCTCAGCACTGTCAGGCCAGGGTCCATGGCCAGCCCGCGTCCACATCATAGCCTCTTGGCGAGCCGCCCCGGCCTCTCGCCTGGCCCTGCGTTCCCCACTTTGTTCGGCAGTGGAGAGAGGGGCCCAGAGCTGCAGCCCTCCCCTTCCCCCACCTGCGGCCCCCGCCCAGGCTGCCAGCCCCGGCACTTACTGCCATCATCCTCCGGGTCCATGCCGCCGCTCGACCCAGCTGGTGGCAGCTGTCGGCCCCATGCTGAGGCCACTGCTGGCCCGGGGCCACCCCTACCACTGCCACTCCAGCTCCTGTGGTCCCCACTGGGCTCCATGCGTGGTGATCCTCCCGCACAGTGTTGTGTGGGGACTCTGCCTGGTCCCAGCCGCCTGGCCCCAGGGTCAGCAGCACCAGCAGAGAAAGTGGCATAGCCACTGCCATGCCAGTGGCTGCTCCCACATAGGTCATCTCATTTCTGCTCCCTCCTCCCGAGCAATCACAAGGGTCCAGATCACGTAGCTCCCTTCGTGGCTCTACACAGGGGGAGGCCACCTCTGCCCCCGGGAGGTATGGGGGGGTTCCAGTCCTTCTGGGGCAGATGGGCTAGGTGGAATGACTTTTACTTTCGTTTTTGCTTCCTGATTACTCTTAGCCCATTCTCTTTCCCTGCCATCTTCCTCTGAGTCTTTGGGCTCTCCCAAGTCCTGTAAGGCCTTTAAGGTCTTGTCCTCTTTGGACGAAACTGCATTACCCATACTGAGGGTTTCACTTACCCTGAGAGACTGCTTAGCCTCAGCTGAAAAGTTACGGTTCGAGCCCCACGTTGGGCGCCAGATGCAGGGTCTTAGTTCACCCGAACAAGGATGGACTGGGTCTGAGGAAAGGTAAGTGCACCGCTTGCCCATTCCACAGCCTTCTGATCCCGGAGACAATCAGATGAAGAGGGGCGTCAAGTCAAGCAAGAACTCATTTATTGCATGCATAACAAAGCCTTTTAAAGCACAAAACTGCAGAGTCATTGGGGCAGGGCATAAGGACCAACCAATCACTTAAAAGGTCAGTTTATGGGGCAGTTTTTTATAGGACTAGCCATATGTCTATACAATCATCATCAGTTGTCATCACTTCCCCTGATGTTGTGTAGCCAATTAGCTTTGGGTTCCACCCACCTTACTTCCTTTGGGCACCATCTTTGAATTGCCTCGTGTGCCTAATTACCCGCACATAGACAGAACTCTTCCATCACTGGTTCCCTCTCTAGATGCCCACAAAGGCCAGGGCTGGACCAAGCAAAGCTGGCAGCCAGGAACTCAATTCAGGCCTCCCATATGGGTGGTAGGCACCCAGCTACTTGAGCCATTTAACCTGCTGACTCTCAGGTGTGCATTAGCAAGAATGCTGGAATTAGAAGCAGAGCTGAGACTCAAAACCAAGTGCTCTGATACGTGAGGCAGTGAGTCCAAGAGACATCCTAACTGCTATGCCAAACACCTGTCCCTAAATTTATCTCTTTTTTTTTTAAGATTTATTTACTTGAAAGAGTTACAGAGAGACAGAGAGAGAGAAAAGTCTCCCATCTGTTTGTTCACTCCCCATTTGGCCACAATGGCCTGTGCTATGCCGATCAGAAGCCAGGAGCCAGGAGCTTCCTCTGGATCTCCCATGTTGGTGCAGGGTCTCAAGGACTTGGGCCATCTTCCACTGCTTTCCCAGGCCATAGCAGAGAGCTGGATCAGAAGTGTAGCAGCCTGGACTTGAATTGGTGGCCATATGGGATGGCAGCACTGCAGGTAGACGCTTTACCCGCTACGCCACAGCACTGGTCCCCACATTGATATCTGAGGTTGATAACACACCCTGTTATCAACCAGTTTTGTCATCTACCTGTTCCTCAGCCCCTACCTTCAACTCCTGACTTGCAGCCTAACCTCTCTTTTGCACTTCTTAAGACCTCCAGACCACCCCATGGAGGATACTGCTACCCTCCTCATCCACTGGTAGATAATTAAACTTGCTCTTTCTTTCATCCTCCAGCTTTGTCCTCGTTAATCCGGCACTGTTGATGAGGACTTAGATTTCAGTAACACTTCCACTAATGAGAGTCCATACTCCACATGTTTAGACTTCTCTCAGCCAGACAGGACAGACCTGATGTCAAAGCTCACACATGAGGAAGAACAGGGAAAGAACACTCAAGGCTGCCTGGGGCCCAGGCTTTAATTCTAAGATGCCACTTATTCCTATTTTTCAAAAATGGAACTCTTCCTGGTACATCTCTTCCCTTTTGTTCAGGAAAAGGGATAAGAGACCACCTGCTGGTGAAACAAGCAAACCTAAATTTTCATTATTTAAAACAAAAAAGACAAATAGAGTTCCAGGATGTGGGCCAATGTAGGAAACATGGGGCTTGGCACTCACAGCTTCATAACAAGAGAAAAGCTTAACAAACTGAAAATTAACTTTTCTTGGATACACGAGAGATGAGGTCACAGACAAAACATTCCTCCGAAAACGGATGTGACTGGCAGATCAAAGAATCACAGGTTTCCCCAGGCAGAGGCCCCTGCTGGAGGTAGAACGTGGGTGAGAAATCACAAGTGGTAATAGGTGAATCCTGGGGGTCAATGTGGACAAGCTTAAGTGTTGAAAACTCCTGGGGCTGGCATTGTGTGTAGTGGGTAAAGCTGCTGCCTGCGATACCAGCATCCCATATGGGCACCGCTTTAAGTCCCAGCTGCTCCACTTCTTCTCCAGCTCTCTGCTAGTGTGCCTGGGAAGGCAGCAGAGGATGGCCCAAGTTTTTGGGCTCCTGTGCACACCCACATGGGAGACCCAGAAGAAACTCCTGGCTCCTGGCTTCAGATTGGCCTAGTTCCAGCCGTTGTGGCCATTTGGGGAGTAAACCAGTGGATGGAAGACCTCTCCCTCTCTCTCTCTCTCACTCTCTCTGTCCCTCTCTCTCTCTAACTCTGCCTTTCAAATCAATCAATTGCATGTGCAAAGGAAGTAAAATCACCACCTAGATGAAGTATTTGCAGTCCCGGGTTCATTGACATGTTAGTCACCATTGCCCAGCCAGAACAATTAGAGAAGAAAAAGAAACTAAAGGCACCCCAGCTGGAAAGGAAGATGTGAAATTATGTTTGCATTAGGTATGATCATATATGCATAAATTTTTAAAATAAATGATCTACTTGCCTATTTGAAAAAGAGAGAGAAAGAGAGAGGGAGAGTGAGAGAGAATCTTCCATCTGCTGGTTCACTCCCCAAATGTCTACAACAGCCAGATCTAGGCCAGGCCAAAGCCAAGGACCAGGAACTCCATCTAGATCTCCCGCGTGGATGCAGGGGCCCAAGCACTTGGACCATCTTCCACTGCTTTCCCAAGACCCTTATTAGAAGGAAGCTGGATTGGAAGTGGAGCAGCTGGGATTCCAACCAGTGCTCTTAACCCACTTTATCCACTGCACCACAACACCTGCTACACAAAAAACTGTGAAGCCTCAACAAAAGTACTGTTAGAACTAGATAGGCTCAGGGCCAGCGCTGTGGCGCAGTGGGTTAAAGCCCTGGCCTGCAGTGCTGGCATCCCATATGGGTGCTGGTTCTAGTCCTGGCTGCTGCTCTTCCAATCCAGCTCTCTGCTGTGGCCTGGGAAAGCAGTAGAGGATGGGCCAAGTGCCTGGGTCCCTGCACCCATATGGGAGACCAGGAGAAGCTCCTGGCTCCTGGCTTTGGATCAGTGCAGCTCTGAACATTGTGGCCATCTGGGGAGTGAACCAGCAGGTGGAAGACCTCTATCTCTACCTCTCTCTAACTCTGTCTTAAAAATAAATAAATCTTAAAAAAAGAACTAGATAGGTTCAGTAATATTGGAGGGCACAAAGTCAACATATGAAAAGCAATCATGGGGACAGCACCATGGCTCAGTGGGTAAAGCAGATGCCTGCAGTGTGGCATGCCCTATGGGCACTGGTTTGAGTCCTGGCTGCTCCACTTCTGATTCAGCTTCCTGATAATGTGCCTGGGAAAGCAGTTGAGGATTACCCAAATGTTTGATCCCCATACCCACCTGGGTAACCTGAAGGAAGCCTGGCTCCTGGCTGCCCAGCTCCAGCCATTGTGGCCATTTGAGGGGTGAACCAGTAGATAGAAGATCTCTCTATCTCTGTCTCTTTTTCTCTCTCTGTAACTCTGCCCATCAAATAAATAAATATGAAAAAAGCTATCATATTTATACACACAACAATGAACTGTCCAAAAAGTAAATTAAGAGAATCTCACTCAAAAGTGTCATTGAAAAGAATAAAATTCTTTTTTTAAGATTTCCTTATTTATTTTAAAGTCAGAGTTACAGAGAGAAGGAGAGGCAGAGAGAGAGAGAGAGAGAGAGAGAGAGGTCTTCCACCCACTGGTTCAAGCCCCAGATAACTCCAATGGCCAGAGATGTGCCAATTCGAAACCAGGAGCCAGGGAGCTTCTTCCAGGTCTCCTACATGGGTGTAGGGGCTGCAGGACTTGGGCCATCTCCTGCTGCTTTCCCAGCAGAAAGCTGGCTCAGAAGTGGAGCAGCCAGGACTCGAACCGGCATCCATATGGGATGCCCGCACTGCAGGCAGTAGCTTTACCCACCATGCCACAGCACCAGCCCCAAATAAAATTCTTAAGAATAAGCTTAACCACAGAGATGAAGAGTTTCACATGGATAACTACAAGTCAGAAACAAAAGAAAGAAGATCTAAGCAGAAAGAAAATAACCCCAAGATCAAGGATTGAAAGGCTATTAAGGGGACACTATTACCTGTTCCTAACTCCCAGCACTTGTGAAGGTGGCATCATTTGGAAATAGTCTTTGTGCATATAATTAAGATCAGGTCATAGTTGATTGTGATGGCCCATAATATGATAGGACTGGTGTCTTTCTTTTTTGACAGGCAGAGTTAGTGAAAGAGACAGAGAGAAAGGTCTTCCATCCATTGGTCCACCCCCCAAATGGCCTCTATGGCCAGCATGCTGTGCCAATCCAAAGCCAGGAGCCAGGTGCTTCCCCTGGTCTCCCATGTGGGTGCAGGGCCCAAGCACTTGGGCCATCCTCCACTGTGTTCCCGGGCCACAGCAGAGAGCTGGACTGGAAGAAGAGCTCCCACAGAACCGGTACCCCAACCGGGACTAGAACCCAGAGTACTGGTGCCGAAGGTGGAGGATTAGCCTAGTGAGCTGCAGTGCCAGCCTGGACTGGTGCCTTTTAATAAATTTATTTATTTAAGGAATTTATTTGAAGGAGAGAGAGAGAGAAATAGAATGGAGGGAGAGGGAGAGAGAAAGGGAGTGGGGGGAGGCAGAGGGAGCTCTCCCCACCATGGTTCACCCCTCAGATGCCCACAGTGCTGAGGCTGGACCAGGCTGAAGTCAGGAACCAGGAGCTCCATCCAGGTCTTCCACAGGGGCAGCAGGGACGGAAGCACTCGAGCCATCGCCTGCTCCCTTCCTAGACGTGCGTATGCAGAAAGCTGGGTTGGAGGCAGAGGGGAAACTCGAACCCGTGCACTCTGAGGGGATGTGGGTGACCCGAGGTGGGGACTCAGCCCCTGCACCCCACGCCCACCCATCCAAGCGCGAGTTCAGAACACACGTGTCCCCTCGGCTTTGGGGAGCACACCTGCATTTTCCAGGGTCGGCCCTGTGTCTCAGATTCAGTCTCTGGCTTTGAACTTGGACCTCTTCCTTGGAGTTTCTCCTCAAGCCCTGAGCCAGGGACTTTACCTCCTGGGAGGGCAGGCGACACCTGCACAGCAGGTGCGTGGAGGGCAACATTCTTTTTCCACCACGATGCCAGAAAAAGCCCCTCTGCTGTTTCTGGTGAGCGCGAGAGCCCGCACTGCTGAGGGTGTCCTCTGTCTGCTTCCCTCTCAGAGAAGCCGCATTAGTCTTCTGCCCATGGCTGCTTTGGAGCCAAGAGTCCTTCACGTCCTGGCCATCACCACTGCCTGCAGGGGTCTTCCTGCCTCTCACTCCCACCATGGATTTCCAAGGCCATGCTCCTCATTGGAAATCATGGAAAAGGAGTTTTATTAACCATGTATTTATTTATTTATTTGAAAGGCAGAGACAGAAATAGAGATAGAGAGAGAGAGAGAGGTCTTCCATCTGCTGGTGCACTCCCCAAATGGCCGCAACTGCCGGGACTGGGCTGGCCCAAAGCCAGGAGCCAATAGCTTCTTCCAGGTCTCCCATGTGGATGCAGGGGCCCCAGGACTTGAGCCATCCTCTGCTGCTTTCCCAGGCACATTAGTAGGGAGCTGGATCAGAAGAGGAGCAGCTGGGTTTCAGGCCAGCACCCGTAGGGGATGCTGGCCCTGCAGGCAGAGGCTTAACCTACTATGCCACAGTGCTGGCCCTGGAAAAGTGTCTTGTAACCACCTCCTGGTGTTTTGATAACTGGGCACTCAGGCAAATTGGCCATCACCAGGGCTCAGGGCTCAGGTCCTCATGTATCTGCCTCCCTGTTTCCTTATTATCATGTTACAATGGTTTATTTGACAGGGAAAGGGGTAGAACTGGAGAGACATATCTTCTATCTGCTGGTTTGTTCCCCAAATGGCTGCAACAGCCAGGGCGGACCAGGTCAAAGCCAGGAGGCGGGAACTCCATCCAGATCTCCCACGTGGCTGGCAGGGACCCAAGTACCTGTGCCATCATCTGCTGCCTCCCAGTAAAGCTGGATTGGAATCACAGAGCGGCCAGGACTTGAACCAGGCACTCAGACATGGAATGTGACATCCCAAGTGACAGCCTGCTGTGCCAGTTTTGGGGTGACACAGTTCATTCCTAAGAGGACCCAGGGGAACCTGCTCTGTAGGCTGGAGAGTGGGCAGGGCTAGGAGTCTGGGTTCCCCTGGGGTCTCCTTCCCAAGACTCCAGTCACTCTACTTCAGTATTAGGAGGGACAGGAGCTGGGCTGAAGGCATGCCTAGGGTGAGGAAGGGATCAGAACACCCTATACTCTCCAGGGCCTGTGAAGTTAAATGCACAGAACCGCTGGTCCAAGTGAGAGAGAAAAAGATGCATTCACTCTTCTGCACGGGAGAGTGGCAGGACCTGCAGATACTTCCTGGAAAGGGCTGTTTCTGGCTTTGTGGCCCAGATGGTCTCTGCCACTACTCAACTGTGTCCTTGGAGCGAGACAAGAAGCCACAGACAGGGGCTGGTGTTGGGGCACGGTGGGGGAGGCTGCCACCTGTGGTGCCTGCATCCCATATGGGCACAGGTTTGTAGTGTCCCAGCTGCTCCTCTTCCGATCCAGCTCCCTGCTGTGGTCTGGGAAAGCAGCAGAAGATGGCCCAAGTCCTTGGACCCCTGCACCCACATGGGAGACCGGGATGGAGTTCTTGGCTCCTGGCTTCAGGGGCTGTTGTGGTCTTCTAGGGGAGTGAACCAATAGATGGCGGATTCTCTCTCTCTCTCTCTCTCTCTCTCTCTCTCTCTCTCTCTCTCTCTCTCAACTCTGCCTTTCAAAATAAATAAATACATAAAATCTTAAAAGGTCACAGACAACAGGTGTGTACTGAGCAGGTGCTGTCAGCAGCCTGAGGCTGTGTCTTCTCTTTCCAGTTCACTGGGCATTTAAAGTGGGACAGGAAAAGTTATTTCTGAGGGCCCCAGTTCCCTCCGAGGGGGAAGCTGAGGTCACTCCCAGGAGGGACCCGAGCCCACCGGCTGCCGTCCTGGGCCCCGGCCTGGGAGTCTCCAGCAGGTGCTTCCTCCCTCAGAGGCTGCCACAGAGCAAGACCAGAGCCACAAGGCTGTTCCTGTAACTGACACTGCAAACCCGTGAAAGCCTGGGATGGTAGTGACCAGGGACTGGGGCGTGTAGGGTCCCACCCCTCGGAGCAGGGAGGGAGCTGCCGGCTCAGAGTGAAGACCCCAGGAGTGGAGGTCATGGGAGATTGCGCTGTGTGGCTAGGAACCATGTCCCGGATTCCAGTGTGGCTCCTGCTACTTGCCCAGTGCGCAGGTGAGGGAACTGGGAACCCCCAGAGCCCAAGCCCCCTGCCCCTGCGCGCCTCTTGCCCTGCCCCATGTGCTGAATTTGGCCCCCAAGTGGTGGCCCTCAGCCGGCCTTGCACCAGCCGCCGACCGCGTCTTCGGCCCTGGGGACCACGGTCCGTCTCGCCTGCACCCTGAGCCGCGACCACAGCGTGGGACTACACAGCATCTTCTGGTATCAGCAGAGGCCGGGCCACCCGCCCAGGTTCCTGCTGCGGTACTTCTCGCACTCCAACCAGCTCCACGGCCCCGGGATCCCTCCTCGCTTCTCCGGATCCAAGGACGTGGCCCGGAGCAGCGGCTACCTGATCATCTCGGAGCTGCGGCCGGAGGATGAGGCTGTGTATTATTGCGCCATGGGCAGCCTGGAGGAGGAGATGGAGAGGAAGAGGAGGGAGGAAGAGGAGCCTGCGGCCTCAGGGTCCCAGGTGCCCAAGGACAGCGCGCCTTGAGGTGGAGACACCAGGATCGGTGCCCCCTGCCAGTTCCAGGAGTCCCCAGGCCACCCCGGAGTGTCTCTTGGCATGGGCAGTGTTGCTGGAAGCCCCCCGGGTTGGAGGCTGGGGTAAGGGATTAAAGTTCCTGTGTCTTGGGAAGTCGCAGTGCTGTGTTTTGCTGGGCACTGGAGCAGTCAGGATGGGTGGGGTGCAGTTGCGAGCCAGGATCCCAGAGAGCTTGGCCATTATGGCTGGCTGGGCTGGGCAATGTTGCCGGGGGCTCACCCCAGATCACAGCGCTGGGGTGGGGGAACAGCTGACCAAAGCACCTGCGTTCTTGGTGGGGGTGGGAAAGGGACATCCTTGCCAAGGGCGTGCCTTTCTGTAGGCATCAGCTGACTCATCAGCTGAGTTTACAGGGCTAATGAGCGTAGGGACACCTTCCCTGGGTCTCTGGGGGAGGTGACCTGGGGGTGCAGGGAGCTCCACCTTGGTTCTATTGAGATTCTGGGCTAACTAGTTCTCAGCTGTGGGGCTGTCCTGTGCATTGCAGGATTGGCCTCTGCCCACCAGCTGTGTCACTCCTCGGATTGTGCCAATCCCACGGGTCTCTAGACGTCACCAAGTGTCGCCAGATGTGGCAGAGTCTCCCCAGCTGAGAAGCACCCATCTAAGGGAGAGCAGTGCCTTCACTCTCGGGCACAGAGCCAGGATTTGTTTGTTTTTTCCTGGAAAGGGCCAGGGAGTGAGTATTTTTGACCCCGTGGGCCGTTGCAGATGCTCAATGCTCAGTCGCAGCCAGAGATCATGGGAGCCCGCGCCGGTGCCTGTGCTCCTCAGATCTCATTTACAGAGCCAGGTGGGGCTGCCGGAGGTGTGGCCACTGGGGCCATAGTGGGCCACCCCTGCTCTGGAGGACCCCCCCACCCCCAGGTCCCGCCTCCAAAGGCTTCAACCAAGCCTTTGCTTCCTGGGATCATCAGGGTCCCCTTCAACTCCTCCTGTGACCCCAACTTGGGTGAGAACGTCCACTAGGATGGTAAAAAAGACCCCAAGAGCCCCTCCTCCTCTCCAACCAGAGACGGACACATGTCAATACTGGCTGGTCCCCATGTGCTGCTGGCCTGCCTGTGGTCAAACTGCTGTCAGCTCACAGCAGGCCCCAGGGACCCTGTGTTCTTTCACTTCCTCGAATGCACAGAAGTTTCAGGCTCCCCCTGCCCCTGGCCCCACCCCCAAGGTCAGCCACGTGGCCTCCAGAAAAATGCCATCTTCTGCCTGTCACCTCCGCCCCCCCTCATACTCTGTGACTCCGGGATTCTGTGCTAGCACAACAAATCCAGGAAGAGTGTCCTGGGCTCCATTATCCTCCATGAGGGTTCGACCTTGGACTTGGGCTTTTGTTCAGCTACAGGGAGGGGCTTAGCTCTGTTGGCCTTGGAGGTTTACCAGGTAGCATGTAGGTACATAGACTAGCGTGGATTCATTTTACATTTTACATGAAGCATTTAGCCCTGGGGTTGACTGTCACAGGCACTCCACAAAACGTCACTGTCACCCTTTCCTTGCCAATCACCAGCCTGTCTTTTCCTTCCAGCTGAGTCAGGTCCAGCCTCAGCCATTATCAGGCCTCAGGCTGCAGCCTGTGCCCTGCACACCTCACTGTCACTGCTCCCAGATCCAGCCTTGCCTGCATTCCACCTCTCTAACCCTTCATTCTTTTCCACACCTTCAGGTACATAGGCAAGATACATCTGTAGTTTCCAATTTTTATAGTGACCAGATTTTTGAAAACAATTTAAAAGAAAGAGATGGGGGTCGGCATGGGAGACCTGGAGAAAGCTCCTGGCTCCTGGATTTGGCCTGGCCCAGCTCTGGCTGTTGTGGCCATTTGGGGAGTGAACCAATGGATGGAAGACCTCTCTCTCTGCCTCTGCCTCTCCCTCTCTATAACTTCACTTTTCAAATAAGTAAATAAACCTTTTTTTAAAAAATAAATGATTTTAATATGTTTTTAAAAAAGATTAATTATTTGAAGGGGGGTAGAGAGAGAGAGGTTAGTCTTCTTTTCACTGGTTCACTCCCCAAATGGCTGCAATGGCTGGAAGCAGGCCCATCTGAAGCCAGAAGTCAGGAGCTTCTTCTGGGCCTCCCACACAGGTACAGGGGCCCAAGGACTTGGGCCATCTACTGCTTTCCCAGGCCATAGCAGAGAGCTGGATCAGAAGTGGAGCAGCTGGAACTCAAATCAGTGCCCATATGGGGTGCTGTCACTGAAGGCGGTGGTTTTACTTGATATGCCACAGCGCCAACCCCCATAATATATTCCTATTAA
This sequence comes from Oryctolagus cuniculus, assembly GCF_051225735.1. Lineage (NCBI taxonomy): Eukaryota > Metazoa > Chordata > Mammalia > Lagomorpha > Leporidae > Oryctolagus > Oryctolagus cuniculus. The sequence goes on from NC_142887.1 coordinate 30,358,218, forward strand.
CAGAAATACCCCAAACATTATTCTTCAACCTATAATCAACATAAAAATTGGGCATGAGATTGTTGACTATTTTGGTGCCCACTCTTCAAAATCCATTGTGTATTTTGCACTTGTCACTCATCTTTTTTTAAAAAAAATTTATTTTTGTGAACTGAAATTGATCACTTGGACTAGTGAGATGGCATTGGTACATGCCACCTTGATGGGATTGTATTGGAATCCCCTGGCACGTTTCTAACTCCACCATTTGGGGCAAGTCAGCTTGAGCATGTCCCAAATTGTACCTCTCCTCCCTCCTTATTCCCACTCTTATATTTAACAGAGATCACTTTTCAGTTAACTTTAAACACCTAAGAATAATTGTGTGTTGATTGCAGAGTTAAACCAATAGTATGAAGTAGAACAAAAAAATACTGAAAGGGATAAAGTATTAAGTTGTACATCAACAGCCATGACAACGGATGATCAAGTCAATATTTCTCATAGTGTCCATTTCACTTCAACAGGTTTCCTTCTTGGTGCTCGGTAAGTTGTCACCGATCAGGGAGAACATATGGTATTTGTCCCTTTGGGACTGGCTTAATTCACTCAGCATGATGTTCTCCAGACCCCTCCATTTTGTTGCAAATGACCAGATTTGATTGTTTTTGACTGCTGTATAGTATTCTCTAGAGTACATATCCCATAATTTCTTTATCCAGTCTACTGTTGATGGGCATTTGTGTTAATTCCAGGTCTTAGCTATTGTGAATTGAGCTGCAATAAACATTAATGTGCAGACCACATTTTTGTTTGCCAATTTAATTTCCTTTGGGTAAATCACAAGGAGTGGGATTGCTGAGTCATGTGGTAGGGTTATCTTCAGGTTTCTGAGGAATCTGCAGACTGACTTCCATAGTGGCTTAACCAGTTTGCACTCCCACCAACAGTGGGTTAGTGTCCCTTTTTCCCCACATCCTCACCAGCATCTGTTGTTGATAGATTTCTGAATGTGACCCATTCTAACCGGGGTGAGGTGAACCTCATTGTGGTTTTGATTTGCATTTCCCTGATTGCTAGTGATCCTGGACATTTTTTCATGTGTCTGTTGGCCATTTGGATTTCCTCTTTTGAAAAATGTATATTGAGGTCCTTGCCCCATCTCTTAAGTGGGATGTTTGTTTTCATGTTGTGGAATTTCTTGATCTCTTTGTAGATTCTGGTTAGTGATAGGTCTAAGACTCAAAGGGATCACATAAACAAGACTAGGCTCTGCTAATACTAACTGATAGGATAAAAAAGGGAAAGAACGATCCAACATGGGAAGCAGGATACACAGCAGACTCATAGAATGGCAGATGTCCTAAACAGCACTCTGGCCTCAGAATCAGCCCTTAAGGCATTCGGATCTGGCTGAAGAGCCCATGAGAGTATTTTAGGCATGGAAAGCCAAGACACTCTGGCAAAAAAAAGAGGACCTAATGAAAGATCTCTGCGAGTGAGATCCCAATAGAAAGAATGGGCCATCAAAGAAGGAGGTGCCTTTCTCTGAAGGGAGGAGAGAACTTCCACTTTGACTATGACCTTTTCTAAATAAGATCAAAGTCAGCCAACTCAAAAGGCTTCCATAGCCTTGGCAACTCATGACAAGAGCCTAGGGAGATTACTGACGCCATAAACAAGAGTGCCAAATTGTTAAGTCAACAACAGGGGTCACTGTGCACTTACTCCCCATGTAGGATCTCCATCCTTATTGTGTAGTTCAATGTTAATTAATGCTATAGCTAGTTGAAACAGTATTTTACACTTTATGTTCTGTGTGGGTGCAAACTGATGAAATCTTTACTTAATATATACTAAATTGATCTTCTGTATATAAAGATAATTGAAAATGAATCTTGATGTGAATGGAATTGGAGAGGGAGTGGTAGATGGGAGGGTTGTGGGTGGGAGGGAAGTTATGGGGGGGAGGAGCCATTGTAATCCATAAACTGTACTTTGGAAATTTATATTTACTAAATAAATGTTAATTTTTTTATTTTTGATTCATCTTACTTTGGACCAGTCATATTCCCGGTGGTCAGCGGGTATATGTGGCTTATGAAAAGGCAATGTGGGTGAGGGAACAGACTCAGATTCCTTATTATTTTATTTTAAGATTTATGTATTTATTTGAGAGGGAGAGTTACAGAGAGTTAGAGCGAGAGGTCTTCCAACTGCTAGTTCACTCCCCAAATGGCTGCAATGGCCGGAGTTGCACCAGTCTGAAGCCAGGAACCAGGAGCTTCTTCCTGGTCTCCCACATGGGTGTAGGGGCCCAAGGACTTGGGCCATCTTCTATTGCTTTCCCAGGCCATAGCAGAGAGCTGGATCAGAAGTGGAGCAGCTGGGACTTGAACCAGTGCCCATATGGGATGCTGGCACTGCAGGGAGAGGCTTAGCCCACTATACCACGGTGCTGGCTTCTGGCCTCTCAGATTCCTTTTCATGACACCATCTTTCAAGATTGGCTCAGACCCTTCCCCAAGCCCTGTTTCCTGTGCACAATCCACCGCCCCACACTCCTCACCTTGTTTCTGCCTACTTAAGCTGATGGCAACTGATCAAACACCGATTCCCTTGGTGGCCTTCCAACTTCCGCCCAACTGCTTACTTGGAGGAAGGACTTGGTGGCCCTTGGCAGCCACTGACACAGGATTCCACCATCCTTTCAACCCTCACCTCTTGGGCAAGACCCCCAGAGGGAGCAATGATTGGCTTTCTCTGGTGTGCCAACAGCACGTCTTCCTACCTTGATTTAGCCCCTCCACCACACCTCTACTTCTGTCTAGGAAGACTACACACACACACACACCCTTTTGATTGATAGACAAGTTTGAAACAGGCCAATGCAGAGAACTTTCTGAACCTGTAATGGAGGGAGAAGGTGTCAGGAGAGGGGTTCCCAGATTGCTAGGGTCCACCCACTAGCAAAGATCCCTCCAGGTGCCCACAGGGCCTGAACAGACCAAAGAAGGGCATGGGGGTACTGAGAGTTCCCGCTGTTACCTGGAGGGGGCAGGCAGGGGGTTCCTGGCTCCCGGGCCCAGGTTAGGAAGATGGAGATGAGGCCCACCTGGAAGCCCCTCCTGGTGCCCACATCTGCGCACTTGCCCCTGGGATTGTGTGTACCTGCTGCTGCCCTGCCTGCCATGGCCCCGAAACCCTGCTTCCCTCTTCCCCCATGGACACTGGGGCTTTTCTTGTGTGTTGACTGTGTCTGGACCCTGGGAAAAACCCATCTGGAGAAAAACAGATCAACAGTCCTAGATTTTTCTATCTGATGAAAACACCTTTGGTTACTTTGGTTAAAGGTGGTGAATTTTTATAAATAATTGAGACTATATTAGATATAATTACAGACAATAGCTTTAAAAATTCAATACATCTTTTGCATTTTGGCCATGTCTTTTTTTTTTAAAGATTTATTTATTTACTTGAAAGGCAGAGGTCCAGAGAGGCAGAGGCAGAGAGAGAGAGAGAGAGAGAGAGAGAGAGAGAGAGTCTTCCATTCACTGGTTCACTCCCCAATTGGCCGCAATGGCCACTGCTGAGCTGATCTGAAGCCAGGAGCCTGGAGCGTCTTCTGGGTCTCCCATGTGGGTGCAGGGGCCTGAGGACTTGGCCCATTTCCTTCTTCCTTCCTCCCTCCCTTCCTTTCTCTCTCTCTCTCTCTCTCTCTCTCTCTCTCTCTCTCTCTCTAGATTTGACTAACTTGGTTTTTAATGACTTACAAAGGCTTTAGGTAGAATTAGTTCTCTTTGAATACAGTACCTTTTAAAAATTACCTCAACTCAAAGCTTAATATTCCCAAAGTTTAAAATAACCTAGTGTACGATCCAAATTAAAATAAGCTGACCCCAAACTGCAAACATACGTGCTTCTCTGCAAATCAGTAGAGGGGTCAGTATATCTGGAGAAATGCACCATCCATCATGTGTTAGTGTTAGGATAAACACTAACACCAAACAGGTCAATTTTGTATAAGCACTGCACAAACAGTGCATTTACTCCACAGTTGGCTGACAACCTTAATTAGCTGGCAGATAGCTGGGAGCAAGGCAGTAAGGACAGATAGACAGAGGTAACAGAGACACAGGAGAGAGCCAGCGAGCGAGCCAAAACCCGGAGAGACAAACAGAACATCAACTAAGAGGCTGCGAGGCCCCACTCAGAGCTTATTTTATAAAATCCAAATAAAGTCATATTTTATCTACTTCTAAAGGAAAGAGTTGAGAAATATTTCCTTCAAAGATGGTTAGAAATTTTTTTTAAATATAGGTGGCTTTGGAATGAAATCTTCAGTTATCTAAGAAAACATCTAAAGTGATTTCACCTGTAGTGAAACGTTGGGCCATTTTCCACTGCTTTCCCAGGCCATAGCAGAGAGCTGGATCAGAAGTGGAGCAGCTGGGACTCGAACTGGTGCCCATATGGGATGCCGGCACTGCAGGCAGCGGCTTTACCCACTACACCACAGTGCTGGCCCCACCTGATTGTATTTAACAATGAAAGTCAGGTGTTTAGTTGTATCGGGGGTATCTAGTCATGTCTTTGGGCTGTCTAAATGACTATAGGGAGAGACAAAGTAAGACTGACTTGAAGTTTTTTAGAGGAACGGTCTGTGTTGTGGTGCAGTGGGTTAAGCCACCGCTTGCAACACCAGCCCCCTATGTCGGAGTGCCGGCTGGAGTCCCAGCTGCTCCACTGCCAATCCAGCTCCCTGCTAACGCACCTGGGAAAGCCAGGGGTAGATGGCTCAAGTACTTGGGCGCTGTTACCCATGTGGGAGACCTGGATGGAATCCTGGCTTCTGGCTTCTCTAAATCTGTTTTAATAAACCTTAAAAAAATTCAGAGAGAAAAGACTTGGAGGGGTTGGTGTTCTATGGCCAGAGGGCATTGACAGCAGCCAGAGCAGGGGATGAGGGAAACAAGTGCCTCTCTCCAAAATGTAAATTAAGGAAGAAAAGGGTCTGTGTGTGTGTGTGTGTGGTTGGGTGGATTTCTGGGGAAAACCTTCCAGAAAAAAAAAAAAACACAAAAAGCAAGCACACAAGACAACCGTAAAAATGTGCAGTCGATGGGGGGATTCTGGGAACCAAGTCTGGTGAGAAAACAGACTGACTGCTTTGTTGGCCAAGGCAACATCGACAAACTGGAGAAGACACCGTGGATTGAGCCCTGATATGCAACGTGGGAGACAATTAAAAAAAAAAAAAGGTAGTGCAGGGAGCTACTGGGGGCATTACATCAGCCCCACACCAGCTCAGAGCTGATTGGCCTGGGGGTGGGCACCTAGTCAGTGTGACCAATGAGAGGCCTCGGTGGCTCCTTTATAAGCACAGGGAGGTGGCAGCGACAATAGGTGCAGCAGCTTTCCCACCATCCTCTGCTTGGTGCCGGCGTGGCTCAGGGCTCGAGGTGTCATGCTGCAGGGCTGTAGGTAGGTTCTGCTTCATCTCGGTCCTTTGTTCTTGCTTGGTTTGCCTGCTTTAAAACTTATTTGAAAGGCAGCATTACAGAGAGGCAGAGAGCTCTTCCATCATGCTGGTTCACTCCCCAAATGGCCCCAATGACTGGGGCTGGGGCTGGGCCAGGCCAGAGCCAGGAGCTTCTTGGTCTCCCACATGGGTACAGAGGCCCACGCACTTGGGCCATCTTCTACTGCTTTCCCAGGTGCATTAGCAGGGAGCTGGACTGGAAGTGGAGCAGCTGGGACTCAAACCGGCACCTTTGTGGGACGCCAGTACTGCAGGCGGCAGCTTTACCTGCTGTGCCACAGAGCTGGCCCTGCTTTAGGTTGTTTTTAAACGCTGGTGAGATAACTATATTCTGACTGGTACTCCAAAGTATGGCCTGAACTGTAACTAGCTTGATAGTCTAAAGCTGCAGATGTTAAAACCCAATTCCTGAAGATTCTGCGTGTGTTTTTCGCCCTTTGCTTCTACCGCCCATTGTGTGTCTATGCTGTCTCCAGGTTGAAGCTCCATTCCTCCTGCAGGTACTGCTCATACACCATTAAGGCTGTGATGGAGCACAGGAGTATACTTGGTTCTCCTCACCACTTATTTCTGTGTTATTTGAAAGGCAGACAGACACAGTGAGCTCCTATCCCTGGTTGACTCCCCAAATGCCTGCAACAGCTGAAGCTGGGCCAGGAGCCCCTGACTCCACCTGGGTCTCTGACGTGGGTGGCAGGGACCCAGGGACTTGAGCCATCGCCTGCTGCTTCCCAGGTGCAGGTCCGCAGGACGCTGGAATTGGGAGCGGAGCTGGGACTGAAGCCCAGGTGCTCCCGTATGGGATTTGGGGGGTCTATGGAGGCTGCACCAAATACTCACCCCTCTACCACTACTGACTAATAGGCTGTTGCTGATATGTACTGGCAGATTCCTTGACCAAACTCCCTACCGGGCTCCCCTGAGCCCTCTTCAACCAGGCCTCCAGCCGACTTGAACAAATGAGAAGGGTTCCTAACAACTGTAGGCTGCAGCCTTCATCTGCCTGCTGAGAATACTCAAGATGGCCAAGCAGGTTCACGGCTACAGCCAACACCTGGAGGAAGGGCCCCCACCTCCCGGCTTCTGGGAGGGCAGGAGCCTGACATCAGTAACCACCTTAGCTACACGGATGGGTTTCACGTGGCCCGAAAGTCCCCTTGCTGCTGTTCCTAAGTCTGCACTTGCTTGGCTGAACTCGGCCATGTTTACCGTCTTCCCCATGCTCTACTTGAGTGCCTGGATTCCAGAACTAAGTTCCAGATCAAGTGAGGACACAGTGACTCCCTCTCTGAATTGTCTATTGATACACTTTGCTCGTTAGGGGAAAATCCCACTTCTGGGGTATCTTTCTCATGGTTAACATAATTCTTAATTGTGTTAGTACATTAACTACAGCCACTGAAAACGTCTCTTCCTAGCCTGTGGCTCCCCTCCCCCCTCCTTTTTTAAAGATTTTTTTATTTCATGAAAGAGTTACACAGAAAGGAGAGGCAGAGAGGTTGGGCTTCCATCTGCTGGTTCACTCCCCAGCTGGCTGCAATGGCCGGAGCTGCGCCGATCCAAAGCCAGGAGCTTTGTCTAGGTCTCCCATGCAGGTGCAGGGGCCCAAGGACTTGGGCCGTCTTCTGCTTTCCCAGGCCACAGCAGAGGGTGGGATCAGAAGTGGAGCAGCCAGGACTCGAACTGGTGCCCATGTGGGATGCCAGCACGGCAGGCGGCAGCTTTACCTGCTACACCACAGTGCCGGCCCCTTGTACACTGTTAATGCTAATGAAGATGCTCAGAACCATCTCAGTCAACTAAGCCAGGAGCGAGGGTGTCTTGTGACCAAAAACTGGAGCAGCCAAGAGCTACCGCTTACAGGGCTTGTTTTCAGGGAAGTTCTACCTACTCATGAAGTTCTGGGATGGATGATGTCTATTCAAAGGGTGGTGGATGCATATGCCCACGGAGCTATTGAGGTAACACGAGTTTCTCGTTCAGCTGAGGGTGGAGAATGAACAGTGAGGGGTTCGGGCTTCCTGTGTTAGGTGAGTTAGATGAGGCTGCTGCTCGGGCATGGGGTCCTTCAGCCTCAGCTGGGTCCGGCTACTATGGCGCATTCACTGCTAGATGATCTCGAGCCAACTCGTGTCCACGTACAAGGACATCTGGTTGGTTTTAACCAGCATCAAAACAGGATTGGGCCACTTATTTTTACAGATGTATTTGAAAGGCTGAGTTAGGGAGAGGTCTTCCATCTGCTGGGTCATTCCCCAAATGTCCGTGAAGGCTGGGCTGTGCCAAGTCAGATCCAGGAGCCTGGAGCTGCTTCTGGGTCTCCCACGTGGGTGGCAGGGGCCCAGGCTTTTGGGCCATCTCGGCTGTCCTGGGCACTTTAGCAGGGAGCTGGTTCAGAAGTGGAGCAGCTGGGTCTCCAATGGGCGCCTATATGGCATGCAGGCATCACAGGTGGCAGCTTAACCTTCAGTGCCACGATGTCGGCCCCGGGTCATTTTCTTTAAGTAGTGGGCTGTGCTGTTAGTTCCACTTCTTGGCTGCTGATCCTGTGAGGGTGGAAGCTCGCATCCCGATCCTGGGATCCCAGCTCGGAGCTGACACCCCCACCCCGCTCACTCACCCTTGGCCCCTGTTATCTGCAGTCAGCGGTGACTGGTGCACCCTTGCTCCTTGCTTTGTGTTTGGTTGGTGCTCCAGCAAGATGAGATCCTGTCCTGAGGTCTATCTCACTACCTCTCAGAAGCCTGTGCTGTGGCAGAAGCAGATAGGCAGTAGGGGGCTGTGTTTTCCTTTTTTATTTTAAAAGCCATGAGTAGTACCGTGGGATAGGATGGTAATGAAAGTAGTCCATCTGCCACCCCCATTCCCACTCCAAGTGGTAGTGGCTTCTTGGGACAAGTTGTTGGTCTTATACTAACTTCTGTGTTACTACCTGGTCTCCACATGATGCACACTGTTAAGTCCATGTTTTTCCCCCCTACGTTTGTTGTCAATTTCCTGCTTTTTCCTGTCCTGAAACAGGATTATCCATTTATTTAAGAGATTTTTTATCTGTTTGAAATGCAGAGTTGGGAAGACAAGTCTTCCATCTGCTGGTTCATTCCCCAAATGGCTGCAACAGCCAGGGCTGGTCAGAGTTGGAGCCCGAATCCTGGAACTCTGTCCAGGTCCCTGTGGAGGTGGCAGGAGCCCTAGCACTTGAGCCTCTGTTGCTCTCCTGGGCACAGGAGCAGAGAGCTGGATGGGAAGTGGAGCAGCCAGGACTCAAGCCAGTACCCATATGGGACACTAGTGTCGCAGGCCGCAGCTTAACCCACTACGCCAGTCCCTGGGATTATCCATTTTACCTCTTCATTGACACACCGTTCCTCTTACCCTCATATCAGCTCTTTAAGTTGACTAACAGCCACAATATTTTTCTCCGACTGTTTACCATTTGCCTGTCTAAACATCCATCAATGTAGAAGGAAGATATTTTGGTCTCCATCCCTGCCTCCTGGCCAGAACCCCTGGAGCCCTTGTGGTTTCCTAAGTGATGAGGGCATAGGAGCACCTGTTAAATTTTCATTACCCATCCACCACCCCCCATTGCTGAGGTCACTCAGGCACAAGTAAGGTGAATAGAACCCTTTATTGGCAATAAGCCTCTTTAACCACACCTCAGTCTAGCCTGGTGTGGCCACTGGGAAAGCTGTTGCCAGAGCAACCAGCTACAGGACTAGAGTTCCACCCCCTGACCTCCCGGGGAGCAGGGCGAGGCTGGAAGTGGAGTTTAGTTGCCTGTGGCCAGTGATTCACTCAACTGTGCACATGGAACGTGACCTGAGGGCACTGGGTCTGGAGCACTCCGAGGTGGGGAATGAGCTGGCGGCAGCTTAGCCCACTGCACCGCAAGGCGGCCCCAGCCACGAGGGTGTGCGCCTTAGCTCCTTAGCTCTGTGCATTTAAGGACAGGCAGTGGGAAGTGTGGGGAGCAACTCGGACTAGACTGTTACTGGAATTAAGACTTATTCTATGCATCTGCTCTCCCACAATATGGCGCTGAGAGAGGAGGAAACAGCTTCTACGCAGCTGCCTCTTACCAACTTGAGTGATGACCTCCAGGAGCTGATCCTGCTCCTGATTGGAGGAGAGCAGCGTACTTGGCGTGTGGGCAGCCGAGTTGGGATTGGCGGAAGAGGACTATAAAGGAGGAGAGAGACAACATGCACGAGGAACATCTAAAAGGAACATCTATCTGAAGGAACACCTGTGCAGCCCCCGAGAGAGCCGGCCGGCGGTGTGCCGCTCCCCCACGGAAGTGGGGAAAAGTGGCAGGGGGAACCGCCCTTCCACGGAGGTGGAAGGGACGGTAGCCAACCCGGGAAGAACCAGCAGCAAACCCGGGGAGGGCCGAGCAGACAAAAGAACAGCGCAGGGTCCTGTGTCGCTCCTCCACGAAGATGGGGAGCGACATAATGGTGCCGTGACTCAGATATGAAGCCTAGGCAGGGTTTAGTGTCGTTCCTCCACAAAGACGGGGAGCGACATAATGGTGCCGTGACTCAGATAGAAAACCCAGGAGGGAAGAAATGGGAAGAAGTAGGAAAATACCGGAGAGAGAGACTAGCAAAGAGCCTAGGGAAAAGCCGGACGGAAAAGGTGCTGGAAGAAGCTATTGAAAGCCTAGGCATAGACTCGGATACAGACTGTGGGAAAGAAGTTAGGATTCAAAGTGAGAGCAAGAAGAAACTTAGACTCAGATACGGACTGCAGGTTGAAAGTGAAAGTGAAACCTAGAAGAAACTTAGACTTGGTTACGGACTGTGGGGAGAGGCCCGGAGAAATGAGGGAGGAATATTGTTGGAAGAAAACTTAGGGAAACATACCGGGTAGAGAAAAATGTTAGGGAAATTGAAGCCGCGGGGGCAGGCCGAGGCGGAGACGTAAGCCAGCTTGGAATTCTTAAGTCAGCCCGGGGAGCAAAAGGCGAAAATCTGGAACCAGAGGCAGAGACGTGGGCTGCCAGGTTGGAATTCGCCAGGTTAGTCCGGGTAACTTGGACTGAATGCCGGTGGCGGAAACGTGAGCTATGCTGTGTGATTCGCGGAAGCCACCGCGTGCAGAGAGCATGGGGCGTGAATAGATAGGGAACGTGGGGCTGGCGCGAAGGCCGTGGTGCGGGCGTGAAGGGCGTGGAGACCGCGGAGCGCGCGAAGCTGAGCCGCGCAGAGCCGGGAGCCCGCCGCAGGGCAGGCGCCAGGAAGCCGTGCAGATGAGAGAAGCACGGGCTGAAGCGGCGCAGAGCCAGGAACCCGCTGCGAGGTGAGGCGCCGAGAAGCAGCCTCGGGGTGGGCGTCGGGATGCCGCAGGGATAAGAGAAACAGAAGTTTAGAAGTAAAATGAGAGAAATAGGAATGCTGGAAGATAGAAGTAAAATGGGAGAAATAGGAATGCCCAGAGATAGAGAAATAGAGAAAAATAAGGCCTCCCCACAACATGGCAATGAGAGAGCTTGGATTCGGTCTGCCTTATTAGTAAGACGATAAGCACCTGTGGGCGGCTGCAGGTCAGCGAAGACAGGCACGAATCAACACCAATAAGTCTCCCCACAAGACGGCAATGAGAGGGCTTGGATTCAGTTTGCCTGATTGCTAGGGCTTGTAAGCACCTGCAGGCAGTTCTAGCAGAGCAGAGCATGCGCTGCAGGGCACCGAACACAGGCACGCATCAGCACCTAAAAACCTCCTCACAACATGGCGAAGAGAGGACCCGGACTCGGTTTGCCTGATTGGTAGGGCTTGTAAGCACCTGTGGGCAACTCTAGCAAGCAGAGCAGAGTGTGTGCCATGGGGCACCGAAGACAGGCGCGTATCAACGCCAAAAATAAAAAGAAAGGGGGATCTGTGGGGAGCAACTCGGACTAGACTGTTACTGGAATTAAGACTTATTCTATGCATCTGCTCTCCCACAATATGGCACTGAGAGAGGAGGAAACAGCTTCTACACAGCTGCCTCTTGCCAACTTGAGTGATGACCTCCAGGAGCTGATCCTGCTCCTGATTGGAGGAGAGCAGCGTACTTGGCGTGTGGGCAGCCGAGTTGGGATTGGCGGAAGAGGACTATAAAGGAGGAGAGAGACAACATGCACGAGGAACATCTAAAAGGAACATCTATCTGAAGGAACACCTGTGCAGCCCCCGAGAGAGCCGGCCGGCGGTGTGCCGCTCCCCCGCGGAAGTGGGGAAAAGTGGCTAGGGGGAACCGCCCTTCCACGGAGGTGGAAGGGACGGTAGCCAACCCGGGAAGAACCAGCAGCAAACCCGGGGAGGGCCGAGCAGACGAAATAACAGCGCAGGGTCCTGTGTCATTCCTCCACGAAGAGGGGGAGCGACATGATGGTGCCATGACTCAGATATGAAGCCTAGGCAGGGTTTAGTGTCGTTCCTCCATGAAGAGGGGGAGCGACAGGAAGGCGGTGCCTAAGCAGTTGCAGATAGCACTGTAGAGTGTAGCCTTTGTGCCTGGCTGTTCGCTGTGAGAAATCTCCCAAATCGATGCACTTAGGCTCCTGGTCTGTCACCTGGCAGACTCCTGGGCTGAGGGCCATTGTGCTGAGAGGCTTGGATTCCTGGCTGGGAAAGGAAGGTGGGCCTTGCCCATTCGTCCGCTTTCCTGGGGCCATGCCTGGGCCACCTGCCTGGTTTGATTCTTGGTGGCTTCCCTGTCCCCTTACAAGCTGAGCTCTGAGCTGCAGTCTGCACAGAAGTTAAGCCCTCAGTCCACCTTCTCTCTGGCTCCTGAACCTGTGCATGTGCTGATGGGAATTCCCTGGGGGGGGGGGGTTGGGAGGGGACACAATCTCTCTCTGCTTAGACCTGTTAAGGAACAGTGGATATGCTGAGATGCCTGTCTTCCTGCCAGCCCCCAAGTGTCCAGGACTGGAAGAAGCCCCTGTGGCTTCTCTTGGGCAGAAAGGGAGCTGTGGGTCTCTGCTCGAGGCATGAGCAGGGGTGGGTGGTGAGGATGTTGCTGTCAGCGGGCTGAGGCCTGGGCTGCCCTTGCATGACATGGGAAGAGGCTGAGCGGTGTGGGATTGCTTGAGGGTTCCCCCGTCTTGTTCTCGGGTTGGTGGAGATGCACAGACCAGTCCCCCTCTCGGTGTCTTGTATCTTGCAGTGTGGAGCCTGCTGAGTGCTGAGGACTCAACTGTGTCCTGTCCCTGGAGAGCTCCCTCTTCCTGACCCTGCCCTCGATGACTGCTGCTCGAAGATGGACAGTGATGGCACAGGCCTGGCCCTCTCCTTGCCTCCAGCTGGCATCATCGAGTAGCCATGGCTCAGGAGTTGTGGTCCCGCTGCTCACCCCAGGTAAGGCCAGAGAAGAGGGGAGGTGCGGGCAGAGGCACAGTCAGTGTGCTCACCCAGGTAAGGCTGGAGCAGGGGGAGGTGTGGGCAGAGGCACAGTCAGTGTGCTCACCCAGGTAAGGCTGGAGCAGGGGGAGGTGCGGGCAGAGGCACAGTCAGTGTGCTCACCCAGGTAAGGCTGGAGCAGGGGGAGGTGCGGGCAGAGGCACAGTCAGTGTGCTCACCCAGGTAAGGCTGGAGCAGGGGGAGGTGCGGGCAGAGGCACAGTCAGTGGGAGTCACCCCGGGGTGGGAGCCTCCGTGGACGTGCACCTGTTGGGTGTAGGTCAGGTCTGCCTGAGGTGGGCAGGAGTGGGGACGGCCCTCTGACAAAGGGCTGCGTGGGAGAAGGGACGAGAGGCCTGCAGAGAAGCATTGTGTGGACAAACCCCAGTGCCTGGGGTGGCAGGTGGGGTGGGGCAGCTGGTGGCCTGTGGAGGGACGGGGACCAAAGGCCTGCTGCATCCCAGGGCTGCGGCTGCTTGAAGGAGCCTGTATCCTTGCCTATCTTCACAGAAGGCCAAAGCTGAGGGTGCTGGGCTTTACCTAGGAGGGAGATGTGCTGGGAGATCTCTCATCCCTTTTGTGTCTCGCACATGCACATGCACTAGCCAAGGCAGGGCCGGCCTCAGTCGTGGCCAAGGCCAGGCTAGTAAAGAATCCAAGGCCGGAGCCTCCATGGGTCCCAGAGCTGGGGGACTCTTGCCTTGCTCTCGTCTTCAAGGGCAGAGAGGCATGGTCTCCTGCTCTGACAGGAAGTCGCCACTTCCTGTCCTGTCTCCTCCATGCCCGGGGAGGGTCTCCATGCCTCCAAGGCAGGAAGCTGCTCACTCATGGAGTGCCGTGCCCCCTGTGGTGAAGATCCTGGGGAAAGGGGAGCCGATGTTGGCAGCCACAGGCTGCAGGGTCAGCCAGACCCGACCTGGCTCATTCCCCCTCCCCCACCCCAGCAGGAGCAGACCTGCTCACACCACGGTGCATCTCCAGGAACTCCTGTGGCCTTCTTCTCCTGGCTGGATAAGCTGGACTACCTCCGTAAGCTTTGCTGTCTCTTGGGCCAGCCACACAGCTGCCAGGTGAGCACGTGGGAGGGTTGTTTGAATACAAAATGGACTGTGTAGTAGACTCCCAGGGGTCCCATCATAGGATCCCAAGCTGGGTGGCTGAAAAACACGGTAATGTATTCCCTTGTGAGTGAAGGCTGGATGTCAGAAGTCAAGGTGTGGACATGGCCGTGCTCCCCCCAAAAGCTCCGGGGGAGTTCTTGCTTGATGTTCTATCTCCTGCTGCTTGCTGGTGATCCTTTGCACTCCTTGGCATGTCCAGGTAGTCTGCCTCTGTTTCCACATGGCTTCTTCCCCTGTGTGTCTGTGTCTCTAAGGGACTGCAGTCAACAGACTAGGGGCCCACCCTCTAGTCTAACCTCACCTTGACCTGATCACATCTGCCAAGACCCTATTTCTATTCAAAGACTCCTGTTGGACATGCACTTTGGGGTGGGTGGTGACACTGCTCAATCCAGGACAGCCAGGGAACCCTATGAGCAGGGCTCTGGAGTTGGAAGCCGGAGCTGGGAATCAAACTAGCACCACATTTGTGCAGTGCTGCTGTCTTCACGGCTAGGCTAGGCACCCCTCTCACAAATGGTGAGCTTGTGGAAACTCCAGTAGGCCTTCTGCTCAACTAGGAAGCTAGCAGTTGGGGGAAAAGGGGTGCAAGGGGGTGGGTGGAGCATCTTCCCAAACTCGTCACCTAGGAACAGATCAGCCCTAGTGTGCAGAGATCTTTCCAAAGCTTGACCTCCATAACTTCCGTGGCAGAAGTGAGGCTCACGTGGGTAGCAGTGGCCCAGTAATGTGTGTACCATCCATGGTAGGTATGGGAGAGCGCCTGACTCTGAAGTCCTCTCGAAGTGAGGAGATGGTCTCCTATGGTTGTCTTAGGGTGTGGGGGGGCAATGGAGCTGTACCAAGCTAAGAGCTCTGGCCTCAGCTCCCTGGGAATAACTACTTGTGTTGTCTTAGTGACATGCAGAGACCACTGGACACCTTAAGATGTGGACTTCTGGGCACCGATATTACCCGTCTGTCCTACAGACTTCACACTGCCCACCTGCAGAACGTGGGCGTGGGCAGCAACAGCCTGCTCCATGTGATGCCTGTGCCCTGGAGACTGCTGGGTGGGGGTGGTCTTGAGCTCCTGCTGCCGCCTGAGTTCCTGCTGCCAGCCCTGTGCTGCTGCCCCCACCCCGGGGTGGTCATCTCCCACGACCTCCTAAACTGACCCTCCTACAGATAAGACGGTGTGTGGCAGTGCTCGAGCTGAAGAATGTTGAAGTATCCTATCCTTGTTGAATGCTCTGGATATGTGGCTGACCACCCTGGATTAACGCTGCTTTAGAAGCCAAACCATGGCTAAGCTAAGCTGGACAGCATTGGATCAGATGGGGGAGGGGAGACCCACAAACTGCGTAGCACTGAGGGCTGAAAGCCGCGCAGAGCTCCACCGTGCAATAGTGCGCGCACAGCAGCCAGCAGAAGTGCCGTGGTTCAGTGTCCTTACTTGCACGTGTCTGGGTAGCTTCTAGTCGCTGGCTGAGACTCCGGCTCCTTGTTGCAGGAGGTGTTCTGACACGATGGGAGAGGCAGGGCCCAGCTGATCTGTTGCTTGTGAAGAATATTTTAACTTTCAACATAAAGGATGATCTCATGCTCGTCTCTGTCTTACAACATCAACTGTACTCGGGTCTCAGGGATTTGAGGCTTCAACTTGAACTTAGATGTTCCTCTGCTGTGTCCTAGACTGTTCTAGATGCCTGGTATAAGGACAAATGAGACACTTAAAACAAGTTTAAGGAAGGATTTTTTTTAATTTGAAAGGGTTAGAGGGGTAGAGCAAGAGAGAAGGCTTCCATCCACTGGTTCACTCCCCACATGACTGCAACAGCCAGAGAGCTGAGGTGATCCAAAGCCAGGAGCTTCTTCTGTGTCTCCCAGGCATGTGCAGGGGCCCAGGGACTTAGGCCATCCTTTGCTTTCCCAGGCCATTAGCAGAGAGCTGGATTGGAAATGGAGCAGCCGGGACATGAACCAGTGCCCAGATGGGATGCTAGTGCTGCAGGCCAGGGCTTCAACCCACTGTACCACAGCACCGCCCCAAATGAGACTTTTTGTGAAGGATCTCTAGATACAGGTGTCCGTTTTGTCTGGTTTTCCATTTTGTTTTTTCTGCAGTTTGCATATTTGTTTTTTTGGGGTGGGTGGCCATGTAAAAATGGTTGAGTTAATCTTGATAAACTTCAGTTCCTCACTTGTAAAACTAAGGTCTTTTTTTAAGACTTATGCATTTGACCGGCCGGCGCCGTGGCTCAATAGGCTAATCCTCCACCTTGCGGCGCCGGCACACCGGGTTCTAGTCCCGGTTGGGGCGCCGGATTCTGTCCCGGTTGCCCCTCTTCCAGGCCAGCTCTCTGCTATGGCCAGGGAGTGCAGTGGAGGATGGCCCAGGTGCTTGGGCCCCGCACCCCATGGGAGACCAGGAAAAGCACCTGGATCCTGGCTCCTGCCATCGGATCAGCGCGGTGCACCGGCTGCAGCGGCTGCCATTGGAGGGTGAACCAACGGCAAAGGAAGACCTTTCTCTCTGTCTCTCTCTCACTGTCCACTCTGCCTGTCAAAAAAAAAAAAAGACTTATGCATTTGAAAGAGTTAGAGGTAGAGACAGAAAAAGAGGTCTTCCATCTGCTGGTTCACTCCCCAGATGGCAGTAATAGCCGGAGCTGTGCTGATCCAGGAGCCAGGAGTCTCCTCCAGGTCTCTCATGTGGGTGCAGGGGCCCAGGGACTTGGGCCATCTTCTGCATTCCCAGGCCATAGCAGAGAGCTGGATTGGAAGAGGAGCAGCCAAGACTAGAACTGGCGCCCATATGGGATGCTGGTTCTTCAGGCCAGGGTGTTAACCCACTGCACCACAGCACCAGCCCCTCTTTTTTGTGTGAAAGCTGTCAGCATAGTGCATTCACTTATGCAGGTGTTTGAGGCTCTGCCCTTCCCTGGGCTGAGTGCTGGGGGCAGGGGTGGTAGACATGCGTGGTTCTCATGTTTCTAGGAACTTGTACTGAGATGGGTGACTCGGGCGATCGGCAGGTTACATCAAGAAGCAGGACAATTTCAGACAAGAGGCATGGGGACAGGATGCAGTGGAAGGTCACTGGGGTGAAGGGGGGGGTAGCATCGTATGCGTGGGTAGCCCGGGAATGGTGCCTGAACACTGAGGCCGGGAGTCACAGGACATGGAACAGGAGCCTAAGCAGAGGAAATGCAGGTACGGAAGCCTGAACGGGCTGATGAGGCTGGAGGTTAAAACAGGAATAGGTTAAGCAATCGGCTGAGGGAGCCACAGTGAATGGATCACTTAGTGAACATGGGTATGTTTGTGATCATGTTATCAAAAGGAACCACTTCCACTGGTGCCGTGGTATGAAGGTATTCCCCAAACTTAGTGCGTCGATCACCAATGTGAAGCATTTTAAGAGGGGCTGCCTTGGGGGCCGGCGCTGTGTTGGAGGCTTCAGCTGCTGTCTATAGAGACAATATTCTATGGATGCCAGTTTGAGTCCTGGTTTCTCCACTTCTAATCCAGCTCCCTGCCAATGTGCCTGGGGAAAGCAGTAGAAGGCGGCCCAAATGCGTGGGCCCCTGCACCCCTGTGGGAGGCCTGGAGGAAGCTCCTGGCTTCAGTCTGGACCAGCTCTGTAGTGGCCATTTGGGGAGTGAACCAGTGGATGAAAGACCTCTGTTTCTTCCCTCTCCATATAACTCTGATTTTCAAGTTTTTTTTCCAAAGAGGGGCTGCCTTTAGGAGAGGATCAAATCATGAAGAACCCTCATAAATGGGACTGATGACCTTATAAAAGGACCTCAGGGTCCCAGCTGGGCCCTTCTGCCATGTGGGGATGTGTTGGTTTCCTCTGGGGCACACGGCGAGGTGCCATCTTGGAAGCAGACTCTTCAAAGAGACAGCATCTACTGGTGCCTAGATTGGGCTCCCCAGCCCCAGAACTCAGATTTCTGTTCATGGATCAGGCTTTTTGTTACAGCAGCAGGTGTAGATTAAGTTGGCTGATGCTGTGGTACAAATTCCACTGTGTCTTTTGCTCTCCAAGTCGATGGCTTAGTGAAGCCCTACCCAACAGGTGAGGACATGGAGAAATAGTAGAACCCAGGAAGCCACAGAGGCAGAGCAAGTTTGGTCCATTTATGTGTGCTTTCTGGTTTATCTTACTTAAAATACTACCCTCTATTGGGGCTGGTGCTGTGGCATAGCGGGTAAAGCTGTCGTAGTGCCGGCATCCCATGTGGATGCTGGTTCAAGTTCTGGCTGCTCCACTTCTGAGCCAGCTCTCTGCTGTGGCCTGGGAAAGCAGTGGAAGATGCCCCAAGTCCTTGGGCCCTGCACCCATGTGGGAGACCCGGAAAGAAGCTCCTGCCCTTGGATCAGCGCAGCTCCAGCTGTTACAGCCATCTAGGGAGTGAACAGTGGATAAAAGACCTCTCTGCTTCTGCTTCTCTGTGACTCTGCCTTTCAAATAAATCTTAAATATGATCGTCTGGGTTCATTCATGTCACAAATGACAGGATTCCCCCCCCCTTTCTTAAAAGGCTGATTATTGCACTTTGTGTCTAAACCACATGTTCTGTTTCCATTTGCCCACTGATGGACATCTGGGTTGTTTGCACGTCTTGCTCACTGAACAAAACTGCTGTGCATAGGGCAGGGTGCACATCTCTTCACGACGCCATCCGCAATGCCCTCGCGTGTCAACCCAGAGTTTTGACTGCTGTATTTTCATTTAGTTAAATCTGTTTTGTAGTTATTTTGTCATCTTTATTGATATCTTTAAGATTTATTTGAAAGAGTTACACAGAGGAAAGGTAGAGAGAGGTCTTCGATCTGCTGGTTCACTCCCCAGTTGGCCGCAATGGCCAGAGCTGTGCCGATCTGGAGCCAGGAGCCTCTTCTGGGTCTCCCGCATGGGTGCAGGGGCCCAAGGACTTCGGCCATCTTATTCTGTCCCAGGCCATAGCAGAGAGCTGGATCAGAAGAGGAGCAGCCAGGACTAGAACCAGCGCCCATATGGGATGCTGGTTCTTTAAGCCAGGACGTTAAACCACTGCGCCACAGCACCAGCCCCTTGATATCTTTGTGATTTGATTTTTTTGTAGTGATATACTTGATTAGCCTTATCTTTTTTGTATCTAGTATAGGTTTCCATTTATGATTATCACAAGACTTGGATAGAGCAACATATTTTGAGCCAATTATAACCTCATAGAAAATAAAAACTTACCCCACACCACATACTTTGCTATTAGTATCAGAATTCATTTTATATTGTTTCTATTAACCAGTTTTTCTGGTAATTTTTTAAAGTTATTTTAGCTGCCAACTACAGGGTTGGCATCCCATATGGGTGCTGGTTTGAGTCCCAGCTGTTCCACTTCTGATCCAGCTCGCTGCTAATGGTTTGGGAAGGCAGTGGAAGATGGCCCAGGTGCTCAGGCCCCTGCAGCCATGTGGGAGACCTGGAGGAAGCTCCTGGCTCCTGACTTGAGATTGGCCCAGCTCTGGCTGTTGTGGCCAATTGGGGAGTGAAGCAGCAGATGTCTCTCCATCTCCCTCTCTCTGTAGCTCTGCCTCTCAAATTTTTAGAAACATATAATTTAAAAACCATTAATATGACAATGGCATCTACTTAAGGCACTTCAGAGGAAAGCTGAACATTTCAAAATTTTCACAAAACAGCATTTTAAGTCACATATTTTAGTGAGTCTGTCCTCCATGGATTTCAGCCAGAATGCCCCTTTAGCTGCTCACAGCTTCTTTAAGGGAACAAAAGACAAAAGGCTTTGTCAGTCCATCAGTGCTCGTGTCACACAATCTGGAGCTGTAGCGATCGGAAGGCGGCAGCAGCCCCCGTCCGTCTGTACAGGTTATTTTTAGGTATGTGAAAGGTAGAAGAGAGGGAGAGGGAGAAAGTACCTTCCATCTGCTAGTTCACTCCTCAGATGTGCACAACAGCCAGGGCTGGGCCAGGCTGAAGCCAGGAATTCAGCCTGGGTCTCCCCCATGAGTGGTGGTGGTGGTGGGGCCCAAACACTGAAGCCATCATGTGCTGCCTGCTTCAAGGCTTTAGCCTGCAGCTGGATCAGAAGTGAAGCAGCCAGGACTTGAGCTGGTCACCCAAGTGACAGCTTAACTCACCGCATCACAAGTCCCGTGCCTCTCCTTCAGTGTTTTGTTTAAGATTTTATTTGAGAGGTAGAGTTAGAGATGGAGAGAGAGGTCTTCATCTTCTGGTTCACTCCCCCAGATGGCTGCAATGGCTGGAGCTGCGCTGATCTGAAGCCAGGAGCTTTATCTGGGTCTCCCACGTGTTTGCAGGGGCCCAAGCACTTGGGCCATCTTCTACTGCTTTCCCAGGTCATAGCAGAGAGCTGGATCAGAAGATGAACCGTATGGGATGCCGGCGCCGCAGGTGGAGGGCTATCCTACTGCACCACAGCACCAGCCCCATCTCCTTCAGTTTTCAAGGATGGTTTCTTCCAGCAGCTTCAATGTTTCCTCTCACCGCTGGCCTCCAAGGCTTTTGCTGAGAATCTGCCAGTCTTGTGGCATCCCTGCTTGTGTGGTGACTGCAGGGGACAAAGGTGCTCTGGAGAAATCTGAAAGTAGGCTTGGGGCCGGCACTGTGGTGCATCGGGTAAAGCCGACACCTGCAGTGCCGGCATCCCATGTGGGCATCAGTTCGAGTCCTGGCTGCTCCACTTTTTTTTTTTTTAATTTATTTGACAGGTAGAGTTGTAGACAGAAAGAGGTCTTCTTCTGTTGCTTCACTCCCCAAATGGCCACCATGGACAGCGCTGTGCTGATCTGAAGCCAGGAGCCAGGTGCTTCTTTGTCTCCCATGTGGGTGCAGGGGCCCAAGCACTTGGGCCATCCTCCACTGCCCTCCTGGGCCACAGCACAGAGCTGGACTGGAAGAGGAGCGACTGGGACTAGAACCCGGTGCCCATATGGGATGCCAGCGCTGCAGGCAGAGGATTAACCAAGTGAGCCACAGTGCCAGCCCACTGCTCCACTTCTGATCCAGCTCTTCTATGGCCTGGGAAAGCAGTAGAAGATGGCCCAAGTCCTTGGGCCCCTGCACCCACATGGGAGACCTGTAAGAAGCTCCTCACTCCTAGCTTTGGATTGGCACAGCTCTGGCTGTTTCAGCCAACTGGGGAGTGAACCAGTGGATGGAAGACCTCACTCTCTCTCTGCCTCTCCTTCTCTCCCTGTGTAATTCTGACTTTCAAATAAATAAATCATTTTTATAAAAAATGGATTTATTTTGGTTTATAGTTTGAGAGATGGCAGAAGCACAAAGAAGGTCAACAGAGAAAGGAAAAGAATGTTCCAGATGTCTGCAACGATTGGCATATCGCTGGCACTGAGGTGGCGGCTGTGGGTCAGGGGCAGGGGAACATCTGTTCAAGTGAGGGAGCACTAGCTGCACGGGGCCTGCTGACACCACAGTGGGGCAAGCAGGAAGCAGCTACTGGGACAATACATACACAGGGCCAGGAGTACCTATCCCCGCCACTGGTCCCCAGGGCCAGCGGTGTCCCCCAGGAGGGCAGGAGGCTGCTTTCAGGGACCCCGTGGAGACACCTGGGGCTGGCTCACAGGGCTCACATCCAGCCACAGGGCCAGGATTCCGTCTCTCCCTGATGAATTTCTTCGACTGTCCATGTCCCCGGTGATGTCGACACCACTGTAAGAAGTGCCTCTCCTAGGCAGCTGGACGTAGCGGATTTCTCTCTCTGCACCTGTATGTTGCTAAGGTCCCCTCACTTTGGGTTTATGAATGCACTTTTAAAATCCCTTTTGTTGGGGGGATGGCATTTGGGGCAGCAATTATGCTGTCTGCCTTCCGTATGTGGGAGCATGGTGTTCAAATCCTGGCTCCTTTATTTCCAATCCAGCTTCCTCTTAATGTGCACCCCAGGAGACAGCAGGTGATGGCTCAAGTGGTTGGGTTCCTGCCATCCATATGAGAGACTGGGATTGCGTTGTGGAATCCTGGCTTTGGTCTGGCTCAGCCCCAGCTATTGGTGGGGTGGGGTGGCAGGATTTGGGTGTGAACCAGTAAATGGAAGCTCCCTCCCTCTCTCTGCCTTTCAAATAAAACACAAATATTTAAAGACAAACTTAAACATTCCATTCATTTCTATTTCTTTGGCTTTGTTATTAGCATGTGTCTGAAAACCCATCGTTGCATATGGTGGAGGTGGGCAGCTGAGTATTTTTTCCCTTAAGGGACACAGGACAAATAGTTAAGAATGTGGGGACCGTGCCCCTTGCCCTGGGTGAGGGAGGCCTGTACGTTGTGAGGCTACAGAAACTGAACGATGAAGTTTAGGTGAACGCTGTGCTAGGAGCAGCTGTGCAGGGCCGCGGAGGGCACTGCCCCTGAGCCTGGGCTTTCTGGGGGATGCCATACCCCAGAAGAGCCTGCAGGGGGCAGATGAGAGCCGGGCAGTCCAGGTGCTGAAAAGGCACGCACTGCAGGAATGTTCTGTGACCAAAGGGACCAGTAGCTTGGAGGAAGAGCGGGGAGAGTGGTCCAGGGGGCCTGGGAGCCTGCTAAGGTCTTGGGCTTTTCCGTCCAATAGCAGAGAGGTTAACACGAAGTTTTATTTGTCGTGTGCTTGTGTTTGCTTTTAATGCTCACATTCTGACTTAAACACGGAGATCCTGCTCTGGTTGAAGGCACCAGCTGTCTGGGACCGCTGGGGTGCAGGAGGGTCGGGGTTTAGGCCAGGGCCATGCATACCGCGTGTGGCCTGTGCATGTGTGTGTGTCATGGTGGCTCCTGAGATGGGCACCTGGGAGACCTCGGCTCACCCTCTGCAGGTGGTCTCACACACAAGGGTGCCACAGATGTCTCTGGGGCTTGTACTTTTAGCTCTTTGCAGGCCAGACCCAGGTTTAGGCCACAGTCAACTGCTGTCAGAGGGATTAGGGTGGCACTGAGGGTCGTGGTCTCTTCTTCCCTGGGGGCAGGGGGTCCTGGCAGGGCCCAGGGGAAGTTGGATGAGGCTGCTTGGGTCACTGTGGGTCTCCTGGAGTTCCATTCCCACCCCACCCCCAAGGCCCATTCAGGCTCTGCAGGGGGTGGGGCTGGGAGGGTCAGCCTTGACTTCTGCCTGAGAAAGTCATCCTAGAATCGGCCAGAACTGAAGGAGCACAGAGGCCCCCCACCCCCAGCATCGCCCTTCCACACACACACAGCTGAGCAAGGTGGCCCCTCGCTCCCCAGGGTCTTGCTGCATGAGTGTGAAGCCGGGCCAGCCAGCACTGCCAATCACGTGTCCTCTCGGGCAGCGTGGACACAGCTCCCCCGTCTCTGTGACGCTGCGATGCCAGACCCCGGTCAGGCCTTTCACGTTAGGAGGCCCCACACTGTAGGCATCAGAAACTTCGGTTTCCAACAGAAATTTTCCATTGGGGGAAAGCAACCCTCATCTGGGGTCACAGTTCCCCAAAAGCAATGAGGTACGTTTGGATCAACAACATGCATTTTGCGGTACCAGGTAAATTACCTTCGAGTTCTGCAACCTCTGTTATTATTGATTTCTTTATCTGAGAGGCAGATGGAGCGAGAGAGGAAGAGAGCTCTCACCTGCTGGTTCATGCCTGCAACAGCACCCAGAGCTCAATCCAGGTCTCCTAAATGGACGACAGAACCCCAACTACTTGAGCCATCACCCCTGGCCCAGGGGTCTGCATTAGCAGGAAGCTTGGGCCTGTGAGGTGGAGCTGATTGGCAGGGGCTGCTGTGACAGGGGAGCAGGGCAGGAGGTGCGGGTGCCACAGGGACCTGGAAGGCTCTGGTGAGGTGGCAGGGACCCTGCACAGAGGCTCAGGACCCGTATTCCTCTGTGTGGGTCTGGATCTAGCCCTTGGCACAGCTTGCGCCAGGGGGGTGAGGGGCCTGGGCTGCCAGAGCTGTGGCTGCACCAGCCTGGGGAGGACTGGTCTGGCCCTGGAGGTTCTCCAGGACCCAGCCAGACTCAGTTCTGTTTTCAACCAAGGGAGGATGTGGCTTATGGTGGTCATGTCTGCCCGAGATGCCATGGCAGGCAAGCACAGGGGCATCAGAGCAGCCAGCAGTGCTGTTTAGGGCCGGCCCCTTCTTCTCCCCAAGACTGGGGGTTGTCCTGGCCTTGAGAGGTGTGGGGAGGCAGGGATCATGGCTCCCATGCTGTGGGCAGTGGTATCACACCCACATGGGGGTGCAAGTGTGGGAAGCAGCTTCAGCACAGACCTCTGGGGGTAACCCTGGCCCAGGCTCCAAGGCTAAGGTCAGAGTCAGGAGTGGGCCAGCACTGCAGTGGGGGGGGCTGGGCTGGGTCACAAGCCTCCTGGAAGCTCTCTCCATGCCCTATAGGATGTCTCTGAGGGCACCCACACACTGTTACTGGTCAGTGCCTTGCCCATCTCGCTGATGACCGCAAACCCTCCAGGATGCAATGCCTGGCCCTCAGGGTTTGTGGGACACAGGGATCCAAGCACAGTCCCATCAGCCCATGGGTTCTGACTTTCCTTGTGGTCCTCAGGATCCACATGTGGTTAACAGGGAGTTTGTCTGTTACAGCATCCAGTGGTCATGGCTGGACATGAGCCAGGGGATATCTGGGATGGCTGCCCCACTAGGGGCATGTGGGATGCACAGAATTCATTCTGGGTGTGGGGGCTGGGGAGAGCTTCAAAGGGACGGATGAGCCTTTGGGACAGCATTGGCCTGAGTGGACGGGGACAGACAGAACCTCAAGTGGTGGGAGTCTCAAGGATGCACTCCAGATCAGTCAATGGTAAAATACAAGGGCACTTCAGAAAGTCCTTGGGCCAGTGCCGCAGCTCACTAGGCTAATCTTCCGCCTTGCGGCGCCGGCACACCGGGTTCTAATCCCGGTCGGGGTGCCGGATTCTGTCCCGGTTGCCCCTCTTTCAGGCCAGCTCTCTGCTGTGCCCCGGGAGTGCAGTGGAGGATGGCCCAAGTGCTAGGGCCCTGCACCCCATGGGAGACCAGGAGAAGCACCTGGCTCCTGCCATCGGATCAGCGCAGTGCACCAACCACAGCGCACCAGCCACGGCAGCCATTGGAGGGTGAACCAACGGCAAAGGAAGACCTTTCTCTCTGTCTCTGTCTACTCTGCCTGTCCAAAAAAAAAAAAAAAAGCCCTTGGAAAGTGAAACTCAAAGGTAAGTTTATTTTGGTGCGAAAAACAACAACAAAACCACCCTGAAACCCATTCACCCAAGGGAGCCTCACAAAATTCATGAAAAAAGCTTCATAGGAAAAACTGCTTGGGCTTCAGTGATTTTGTGTGTGTTTGTGTGTATGCCACAATAAACTTATCTTTTAATTGCATTTTCCCGTGAACTTTTTCCTCATACAAGAGTGGATCTGCAACCAGTTTGGACTCTTAAGGGTAATTGAGCTAGCCTGTCCCAGGACAGTGTGTTTTTTTTTTTTGCCATTTCCTTTTTTTTATTTAATAAATGTGAATTTATAAAGTGCAACTTTTGTATTATTGTGGCTTCTCCCCCCCAACCTCCCTCCCTCCCTCCCTCGGCCCTCCCCTCTCACACTCCCTCTTCCCATCCCGCCCTTCATTGAGTTTCATTTTCAATTACCTTCATATACAGAACATCAACTTAGTATATACTAAGCAAAGATTTCAACAGGCTGCACTCACACAACCATACAAGGTATAGGGTATTGTTCGACTAGTAGTGTTGTCTTTAAGTTTCATAGTAAAACACATTAAGGACAGAGATCCTACATGGGGAGCATGTACCCAGTGACTCCCGTTGTTGATTTAACAGTTGGCACTCTTATTTATGACATCAGCAATCACCCAAGACTCTTGCTATGAGCTGTCTAGGCTATGGAAGTCCCTTGAGTTCACCAACTCTGAACTTGTTTAGTGAAGGCCATATCACAGTGGAGGTTCCCTCCTCCCTTCAGAGAAAGGTGCCAGGACAGTGTTCTACAAAAGATTTTCCTCTGGAATATTCCCAGTTAGGAGGCAGGCGTTTAGCTTAGTGGGGCAGACACCTGCATCCCCCATTGGAAAACCTGGATTCAAACCTGGCTCTGGCTCCTGATTTCAGCTTCCTGCCAGTGAAGATGGCTAAAGACATTGGGTGCTGGGGTCATTGTTATGGCACAGGTGGTTAAGCATCCACCTACCTGTGACACTGGCATCCCATGTGAGCCCTGGATCAAGTCCCAGCTGCTCCACTTCCTATCCAACTTCCTGCTAGTGCACCTGGAAAAGCAGCAGAAGATGGTCCAAGTGCTTGGGCCCCTGCCACCCTGTTGGAGACCTGTGCAGATGGAGTTCCTAGTTCTTGGCTTTGACCTAGTCCAGTCCTGGCTGTTGCAGCCATTTGGGGAGTGAACAGCAGGTGGAAAAAAATCTCACTTTATTTCTCTTTCTCTGTTACTCTGCTTTTCAAATAAATAAAAAAAATTCTAAAGAAAATTGGGGCAGGGCTGGTGCTGTGGCACTGTGGTAAAGCCGATGCCTGCTGTGCCGCATCCCATATGGGCACCAGTTTGAGAGCTGGCTGCTCCACTTCCAATCCAACTCACTGCTATGGCCTGGGAAAGCAGTAGATGTTCCAAGTCCTTGGGCCCCTGCACCCGCTTGGGAGACCTGGAAGAAGCTCTTGGCTCCTGGCTTCAGATCAGCACAGCTCTGGCCATTGTGGCCATCTGGATTGTGAACCAGTGGATGAAAGACACTCTCACTCTTTCACTCTCTCTTTCTCTCTCTCTCTCCTCTCTCTGTGTAGCTGTGACTTTCAAGTCAAATAAATCTTACATATTAAAAAAAAAGAAAATTGGGTGCCTTCCACCCACATGGGAGACCTGGATTAAGTTTCCTGCTTTGGCCCTGGCCCAGCCCCAGCTGTTCTGGGCATTCAGGGACTGAACCAGTAGACAGGAGAGGAGTGTCCCATCAAAATCAAGAGCCAACCAACCAACACAAAACTAACAGCCAGTAATAAACCCACATCCCAGCCCCTCTATGTATTTAGACAACTGGAGCCACATCCAGCGAAGCAGCCCTTGCTACCAGGGACCTACTTTTCTGGTTGCAACCAGCCTGAGCTGACTTCACAACCTTCTCTGAGCTGCAATGCAAATGTGAAGAGTGGCACTTGAGGTGTCACTGGAGATCCATTCATTTGCTGGTGGCTAATGGTTTCACCTAAGCTACACCAGCCACACACCAGCTGGTTAAAATCATCATGGGTGGCTCCTGTCTGTGATATACATGCAGCACTTTCAATGGACAAACCGTGCATGCTTCCATTTGTACAAGGGGCTTGAGCCACCAGCTTCATAACGTGACAGAGGGGGGAACGGTGGCCAGGGAACGGGGAGCTGGTGTTGAGTGGGTCCAGAGTTTTAGCTTCACAGGAGGAAAAGTTCTGGAGGTTGGTGGGGGTAGTGGTTGCCCAGTGATGTCAGGGGACTTAATGCCATTGAAGTGCAGGCTTAGAAAATGGTCAGGATGGGGCTGGTGCTATGGTGTTGTGGGCTAAGCCTCTGCCTGCAGCACTGGCACCCCATATGGGTGCCGGTTCAAGTCCCAGCTGCTCCACTTTCAATTCTGCTTTCTGCTATGGCCTTGAAAAGCAGAAGATGGCCCAAGTGTTGGGACCCTGCACCCACGTGGGAGACCTGGGAGAAGCTCCTGGTTTTGGATCAGCTCAGTTCTGGCTGTTGTGGCCATTGGCAGAGTGAACCAGCAGGTAGAAAACCTTAGTTAGTTTCTCTCTCTCTCTCTCTTTCTCTCTCTCTCTCTCTCTCTCTCCCTCTCCCTCTAAAATAAATAAATATTAAAAAATGGTCAGTGGGGGCCAGGGCTGTGGTGTAGTGGGTAAAGCCACCACCTGCAGTGCCGGCATCCCATACAGGCACAGGTTCAAGTCCTGTCTGCTCCATTTCCAATTCAGGTCTCTGCTGTGGCCTGGGAAGGCAGTAGAAGATTGCCCAGGTCCTTGGACCCCTTCATCCATGTGGGAGACCTGGAAGAAGCTCCAGGCTCTTGGCTTTGGATTGGCCCAGTTCCAGCCATCAGAGTCACTTGGGGTGTAAACCAGCAGATGGAAGACGTCTCTCTCTCTCTGCCTCTCCTTCTCTCTGTGTAACTCTGAATTAACTCTTGAATTTATTGTAAATAAATAAATAAATCTTTAACAAAATGGTCAGGATGGAAATTTTGTCACCTATGCTTGATCACAATTGAGAAAGAAACTTAGGAAAACTTGCTGACAAAAAGCCCACTTTTACATCCATTGTATTGCACCACCAACCATGGTCCTGGGGAGTGAGCAGAACTGGCAGCACTTCCAATCTCACCTCCAGGGGAAGACAGGGAGCTTGGAGATTTCCAGTGGCCTGCGAGGTCACTCCTGGCCCCCCTCCTCACTGCCTGCCACCCACCCGATACCAAAGTACAGGGTCCCAGGGCCCAGGGGCTCAGCCTAGGAAGAGGGTGAAGGGGCCTGGCCTGTGCTCCCAGTGGTGACTCCCCTACTGGCCCCTGGATGAAATCCATGATAATGAGTTTGCGAGAGCTACTGCACAGCACGGAGACTTCAGTGAGGCCCAAGGTTTCTGGGGCATGATGGATATGTGACTTCCTTGATGTAATCACTCCACAATGTCTGAATGTATCAGAACATGGCACTGTATACTGTAAATACATATTACTTGAGTTTGGATCCTACTTTAATACAGCTGGGGAAGGGCAGGCAGAATTGATAAGAATGTGTGTGCATGTGTGTGTGTGTGCATGTGTGTGTGAGAGAGAAGGAGGGAGGGAGGGAGAAGCCTGTGGGGTGCTGTGTGTGGTGCATTGAACACCGTTCTGTTCTTTAGATCATGAGTCTGGACTACAACAGTGGCCATGTCTTGGGGAGTGAACCAATGAACGGAAGGAAGGTGTTTCTGTGCCTTTGAGAAATTGATTTTGTATTATTTTTAAATAGGTTGTAACTTGTTAAGTGTTATATCACTTAATAAACAATTTCATGAATAGATACTAAAAATGTCAAAAATCTGCTATAATATGGATAAAACTTGAAGACACTATGCTAAAAGAAATGAGCCACACACAAAAAGACAAATACTGTATGACTGCACTTACTTGAGTTCCCTGAGTAGACAAGTTATGGAGGCAGAAAATAAAGTAGAGGTACCAGGGCTAGAGGAAGAGGAATGGGAAGTTATTGTTTAATAGATGCAGACGTCCTGTTTGGGAAGATGGAAAAATTCTGGAGGCAGATGGTGGTCACAGTTGCGCAACAGTGTGAATGTACCTAATGCCACTGACCTGCACTTTTAAAAAATGGGCAAAAGAGTACATTTTATGCTCTGTATATTTTACTATAATTAAAAAGTAGAAGTAGCATTATATAATAGGAGAGAGATGGAGAGATAAATATGTATTGCCCTTTAAAAATACATTTCTATAGTGCTTAATTTTATTATGTTATATTCTTATAAGTTTAAAGATTTTTCTTAACAGCCCCAGAAAAGCCTTCCATTTTCATTACAAAACCAACCACCTCTCACTGGCCCATCGTCTAAGCTGGAACACAACTAATCTGATGTCCCCAATAACTCAATGCTATATTCCTATGTGAAACAGCAAAGGTAATGCCCCAGGCTTCTTGTGGTTTTGGGATAACAGAAGGCAAGTTTGTTGTTTTTTAATGATTCTGTGCCTGTTTTAACTTAGTGAGGAATGCTCAGATGCAACCGTCTCAGACACAGAAACCATTTCATTCTGGAGGTGAGGTGACTCAGTCTAAGGTGACCCCAGGATCCCCCCAAAGTGAGTGCCCTATAACCAGAGGAAGACAAAGACCTGAGTGGGGCAGGTGGCCAAGTTTGAATGAGAGCATTCACCGCTTTCCAGGTGGAGATGGGCAGTAGGCAATTTAGGAGGAGCTGAGGAGAGGGCCTGCAGCTGGGAGAGACTAGATCTCACCACACAGGCAGAGTGGGGGTCCACAGCACGGCAAGATGGCAGAGGAGGACCCAGGGTGGTGGTCTGGGACCCAGGGGGCAGGGGCTTGAGAGAACGGGAAGCCAGGGAGGAGAAGAGTGGGTAGTCTCAGATACCAAGGGGAAGAGAAGCACTAGAAAAGGGGCAGACCCTGTGTCGCATCCTGGAGAGAACTGGAGAGGAACCTCAGACTTGACCCTGACAAGGACTTTCTTGACCTTGACCTGAGATATTTCAGAAAGAAACAGAGATGAGAGCCGGGGGCCACTGCCCTGTCTCCAGGGTGAGAAGACAGTGCCTGGTGCAGGCAGCATGGATGTACAGATGACAGGTGGATGGAAGGACAGATGACTAAACATGTAGACATTTAAGCAGACGCATGGACAAGTGGATGAAGGGTGGCTGCGTGAATACACAGATGCTGGACAAATGGATGGACGTCCTGGGCACAGAGCAATCAACAGCTGCAAAGTATGGTCTGAGGAGGCTTCATGGATGAGGTGGGGTGGATCTGCATCTCCATGAGCAGACACCAAAGCAGGGGTGTCTCCATAAATGCTTTGAGTCAGACATGGCCCTGTCTAGGGATATGAGAAAACTTACAGACCCTAAAATAAGGCCACATCCCTTGGTCAACTGAGAGGGATACATCACTGTGATTTTCTGAGCTCCTGCTGTGTACAGCTGCACAGTCAACACAGTTTGCAGGAAGGACACACTGGGGTCACTCCAAGGCTGCCTTGGACAGGGTGACAGAACTCGGGGGAGGGGGGCTGCCCAGCCACCTGCACTGTGCCAAGAATGCAGCCCTGCCTGCTGAGCCTGTGCCTGTAATGCCCCACAGGTTGCTGCTCCAGCCCGGCCCCCAAGAGGCAGGCCCCAGGTGCTGGCCCCACGGGTTTTGGTCTGAGTCTCAGTCATGGTGGTATATCTTTGGCAGTGGGACCCAGCTCTCAGTCACATGTAAGTGGCTCTCCAAGCCTCTCCCTGCCATCCCACCTCCTGCTGTCTGTGCAAAGTCTGTTTTCTCTCCCTGGGGGCTTTGCCCTTCTGCCCATTCCAGCTTTAGGGTCCTTGCCTTTCACCATGGGTTCTGGGAGAGGTAGGTGGTCTCAGGACAGCTCACAGAAAGGATCCCAGCAGCAGGAGCCTTCCTATCCCAACACTCGGACATGGCCAGGTCTGGGGACCTGGGCGAGGGGTTGCTCAGGGACAGGGGCTCCTTCCCTCTTCTAAGGCAGGTCCCTGAGAAGGGGCAGAGACTGGTTCTGATCAGAGGTTCTAGCAGGCATTAGAGACAGCCCCTGACTCTCCAGGGTCTGGGTTGAGGGCCTGAGGTCCATCTAGGCTGGGAGAAGCACCCAGGAGGCCCAGGGGCATGGCTGGGGCTGTGACCCCAGCACCCAGAGGCACAGGATCCCTCTGAGGGAGGGCCAGCAGAGGGTGGAAAGGGCTCTGACTCTTGCTAGGCTGTGCTATCTGAGCCTCTGCTGGGCCATGAGGACACAGGGACACTGAGGGACAGGACAGACTGGGTGAGGTGACCAGAGCCCAGGGCTAGTCACAAAGGAGCAGATCTGGAGCCCCTGGGGTCCATGTCTCCCCTGACCATGGCCTGGCCTCCTGCCTTCCCTGAAGGGCACAGTAGACCCAGTGGCCCAGGAAGGGGGAGCAGAGGGCAGCTCAGAGAAGCTCTGGCTGCTGGGTGGAATGAGAGGCTGCTGGGGCAGCCATGGGGGTCACTCTGCCCTGGTTTGGGGAGCATTCCCAGGAGCCAAAGCAAAAGTGAGTCACTGGGCGGGGAGGGGGGCCTCACTGGGACAGAGCCTGAGGGGGCAGGAGGCTTCAGGACCCTCCCTCACATGCCGAGCACAGGCTGGGGCCGTCCCCACACAGCCCTGACTGTGCTGCTGGGAGGGTGGGACCTTTGTTCAGAGGAGTCTCCAGGCACTGAAAGAATGAAGTGGAGGCCTTGGCTGGGGCTGGGGTTCAGCAGGTCAGGGCCAGATTCCAATCTCATCCTCTGGGGACCGGAGAGGAGCAAGGCTGCCCAGTTATGAAGGGAAGCTGAGGCTGCAGAGGGGATGAGCAGGGTCTACTCAACTGGGAGAGACTTGGAAGGGCTTTGGGAGGGGGCAGCTGATGGGCAGGAGGGGAAGAGAAAGGAGCATGGTCCCTGGCGGGGGTTGGGGGAGGATGGGGACAGATGGTTGCATTGTGAGAGAGCTCCCCAACACCCAGACCCATCTCTGCTATGTCACATCCCTCTGTCCCTGCAGGTCAGCCTGTGGTCGCCCCCTTGGTCACTCTGTTTCTGCCCTCCTCAGAGGAGCTCAAGGCCACCCTGGTGTGTCTGATCAGTGACTTCTACCCAGGCACAGTGACGGTGGCCTGGAAGGCAGATGGAGCCACCATCATCCAGGGTGTGGACACCACCCAGCCCTCCAAACAGAGCAACAAGTACATGGCCAGAACTTCCTCAGCCTGTCACATGGACAGTGGACATCACATAGCCGCTTCACTCGCCAGGTCACCCATGAGGGGAAAACCACGGAGAAGAGCGTGGCCCCTGCACACTGTCCTTAGGGACCAACTCTCATCCACCTATGGGGTCTGGAAGCTGCAGGACCCCAGGAAAGGGCTTCTCCTTCTACCCCTTCCCTGATATCCTGGCCCTCCCCACCCCTGCATCCAATAAACTCTCAATAAACATCTTCATTGTCAATCAGACATCCTGCTTGGTCTCATTTTTTTAGTCTCTTATTTAATCTGCAACCTCCCTGGAGTTCTCTGGTTGGGGGAGTTTCCCACACCCAGTGAGGAGGCAGCCCAAGGGGCGAGACTCGGGGTCTTCTGAGGACGTCACACAGGAAACACCCCAGGAAGGAGAAGTTTGGTCACTGACATCAGGGCCTCTGACCTTTCCTTTCTCCCCCTCCTCCTCCCAGGAGAGGGCCCCCCACTCCTTGCCTCTCTCTTGGGTGGAGACGTCCTTGACTGACCTCTGCATCCTCCTACCCCATGCCTTCTTTCCTCAGCCTGAACCTCCTCTGCCCCTGGCCCCTGCCCCCTGGAAAGTACCCACCTCCTCTTCCCTGCTCAGCTCCTGCCTGCCTGCCTCCATTCCCATCACCCCTGGTGATCTGGACAGCTCACAGGGCACACAATGCTTCAGAGCTACTGGATTCATGGGCTTTGAAATTCAGTGGCTGCCTTGAGTCCTCACTCCATGGCAGCTTCAGAGGCAAAGGGGAACAGAGAAACCCAGGAAAGAAACTGTCTCACAAAGGGACTGCCAGGAGGCAGGCACCTGAGGGGTCTGGCCAGGCAACAGGAACTCCACAGGAGACTCAGCCACCAGCTAGGGAAGGAGCTGGAGGAACCTTCAGAGAACTGGGTCAGGATCTCCCCCACAGCCAACCTGAGACTGATGGGGAAGAGAAACCCGAGAGACCCCCCAGGCTCAAGAACGTGTCATGTGGTCCCAGTGGCACATCAGAGCCTCTGTGGGATCAGGCTGAGCGGGACCCACGGCCATGCTTGAGCCTTTCCTGCCATAACCACTCTCAACCGCCACAGCTTCCTCCTGAGAGCACTGCTCATACTGCAAAGATCTGTTGTGGAAAATTTCCTGCTGGGGCCCTCAGAAAGCCCTGGGCTTTTCCAGAAACTTCTGGGGGATATGGGTGGAGTTGTCATTTATTCAGGTAGGGAAACAACCCAGAAGTGGGAGCAGGAGGTACCACATGTTTCTCTTAGAAAAGAGTATTTATTGGAGGGATACAGACAGAGACACAGCTAGACAGAACTCCCATCTCTTGGTTTCTCTCCTCAATGTCCACAGTGACAGGGACTGGACTGATGCTGAGACCTGGGAGCAGGTCTCCCATGTGGGAGGCAGCAAACAATTACTCAGCCATCACCACTGCCTCCTAGGGTCTGCATCAGCAGGAAGCTGGGGTCAGCAGCTGGAGCTGGGAATGGAACCCAGGTATTCCAATGTGGACACCAGGCTACATGGCCCCTCCCTACAACACACCTGTGCTGAGCACCTTCTGCTTCCAGGAACTGTCTAGAGTGTCAGGACTTCTTTTATGCATGCAGCGTGAAGGAGTGAGAATCTTCCATGAGGACTGCAGGTTGGAAAAGCATAAGTACATTTTTGTGTGTATAGTTATGGCAATAACCATAGAAATCTTATCTTGTATGCTTATAATTACTTATTGAAAATGACAAATTTGCCAGTGCCACAGCTCACTAGGCTAATCCTCCACCTGCAGCGACAGCACCCCAGGTTCTAGTCCCGGTTGGGGCACCGGTTTCTGTCCCTGTTGCTCCTCTTCCAGTCCAGCTCTCTGTGTGACCCAGGAGTGCAGTGGAAGATGGCCCAAGTCCTTGGGCCCTGCACCCTCAAGGGAGACCAGGAGGAAGCACCTGGCTCCTGGCTTCGGATTTGCAAAACGCCAGCAGCAGTGTGCCTGCCATAGGGGCCACATGGGGGGTGAACCAAAGGAAAAAGGAAGACCTTTCTCTCTGTCTCTATCTCTCTATCTCTCTCTCTCATTGTCTAACTCTGCCTGTCCAAAAAAAAAAAAAAGAAAATGACAAATTTAATGAGACATTTATTAATTTCTTAATTCTTAAATAATTTGAAATTTCTGTCTTGGAAATCACCTGAACATACAGTTTGATATTTGAATGTAGTACTCCTGCAATTATCGACTATCATCATTCTCTGTCCAGGAACAGTCTGACTTTTTTTTATTTTTGTGGGACAAAAAGGTAACACGACATCCACTATCTAGACAACATAGTCAATGAAAATATATGCTCAGGAGCAGATATTTAGGATGCTCATTTCCTATGTATCTGAAACTATTTCTGGTGAACACCAAATCTCCATGTCTATCCCCAGCTCAGAGCAAGACCCCTCT
This sequence comes from Oryctolagus cuniculus, assembly GCF_051225735.1. Classification (NCBI taxonomy): domain Eukaryota; kingdom Metazoa; phylum Chordata; class Mammalia; order Lagomorpha; family Leporidae; genus Oryctolagus; species Oryctolagus cuniculus. The sequence continues at coordinate 30,393,200 of NC_142887.1, forward strand.
TCTGTTTCTATGAGATTGGCAGCTGGAACACCACCTGTGTGTCTAAGTAGAATCACAGAGGACTGGCCCTCCTTTGACTGCCTTATTCCACTGAGAACAACCCAGTATCCTGATTCTGGACGAATCGCAAGAAGAACTGAAACTGGGATGGAAACATCTATATGCTGCCATGTTTTCTGCAGCACTATCCCTACCAACTGAGACATGGAAACAAGTTCGGCATCCACTGACGGATGAAGGAATAAACAAACGGTGGTGCATGGACACAGTGGATCATCCTCCTCCTTTCAGAGGAGGAAATCTTGTCCTGCAGGAAATGTAAATATGTATGAAAGTAGCTGGAACACTTGGATGGGACAAGATGGAGAACTCCATATAACCTATCACTCACACAGATGAAAGTGAAATCTGAGCAGAGGGCACATTCTTCAGCACTCTTAGAAGGCCACAATGAGAGGCAGATTGGATTAAGTGCAAACCTCAACAACAGCCTGATGGGGGTCAAGGTGGGTTTCTCACTTCACTTTCTCTCAGCCTCCTCCAATGCAGGTGAAGTCTGGGTACCACTAAATGGAAAACCAAGGGTGAATCCCTGTCTCTCTCCAGAAATGTGAGAAGGAAAATTTGGGGTATCAAGGAGAGGATTATACCAATTTGCTTTGTTCATCTCACTTCACTGACAAAGCTGTCCTAATGTCTCTGCAGTGGTTAAGGGATAACCTTGAAAATTACTATATTTCGATTCTCAGGGTGGAGCCAAGATGGCGGAATAGTGAGGGCACACACCGATAGTCTGGGAAAATTTAGTTTAATAAAAGCTGAGTTACGGTAGCCTCAGAAAAAGGATCAGGAAAAAAATTGCAGAGGAAACTCTTCTGGAGCTATTCGCTGTGACTCAAAGGACCTACTGGGAGAGCAAGGTCGCCCACCACGTGGAAGCCGAACCGCGGGAGCCGCAGAGTCTGAGCACCAGTGCAGGAAGGGGAGTCTGTGTGACAAAGACACCAGCGGGGAGAGGAGGGACGCCCAGGGCTCCGAGTCCACACATCGGCACTGGAAGGGCAAGTGAGCTCAGTAACTGGAGACATTGGCGGGGAAACGGCAGACAGAATTTTTGAGGGACGCGGGTTTTGAAGCGGGAAAGTCCAACAGACTGACGACAGGAGAGAAGGAAAAATAAATAAATAAATAAATAAATAAATAAATAGTTGGAGGCATACTGGTACAGACAAGTTCCACTCTCCGCCAGCCTTGCAAAGGCAAGCAAGAGACAAAGAGCAGGGATATACATAATAAAAGGGGAGAGTTAAGGCTACAATTCAGTAGCCTATGCAACCCAGTGGGAGTACGCAGGAGAAACTGAGCCTGCACAGACTCTTTGGATAGAAGCCAGCGGAAGCTAAATACCATCCATTCTGCTCAGTCTTGCAGTATTACTTACCTCCTGAACAAAAAATAAAATAAAATAAAATAAATGAATAAATAAATAGAGATTTACCACGCATAACCTGAGGGTGTCACCTTTGCACACCCTTAACCAGGAAGAACCAAGCAGAGCTCTCAGGCCACACCCATCTCAAGCCTCCAAGGCTCCTCCAACAGCAGGCAGTCCACTTAACACGGACATAGTATAATAATAAAAAAAAAAACCTCACAGTGAGGGAAACAGAATTAACCATGCCAAGCAATAAACACAGAAATCGAGGGAACAAGATCAACGATGACATTATGATGCCTCCAAATAAACAAAACACCCCAAACCAAGATTATGAAGATGATGAGATAGAAGAAATGCAAGATACGGATTTCAAAAAATTTATGATAAGAACAATTAGAAGTTTTCAAAAGCAAATCCTTGAACTACAGAAATCCTTATTGGACAGGATTGAAAATCTCTCTCGTGAAAATGAAATTTTAAGGAAGAATCAAAATGAAACACAGAAACTAGTAGAACAGGAAAGTGTGATAGTGAAGAGAAATCAAAATGAAATGAAGAGCTCAATAGATCAAATGACAAACACATTAGAAAGCCTTAAAAACAGAATGGGTGAAGCAGAAGAGAGAATATCGGACTTAGAAGACAGAGACCAGGAAAGGATACAGTCAAACCAAAGAAAAGAAGAGGAAATTAGAAATCTATAAAATATTCTTGGAAATCTACAGGATACTATTAAAAAAACCAACATTCGGGTTCTAGGAGTTCCTGAAGGCATGGAGAGAGAGAAAGGATTAGAAGGCCTTTTTAGTGAGATACTAGCAGAGAACTTTCCGGGATTGGAGAAGGACAGAGACATCCTAGTACAGGAAGCTCATAGAACCCCCAGTAAACATGACCAAAAGGGATCCTCACCACAACACGTTGTAATTAAACTCACCACAGTGAAACATAAAGCAAAGATCCTAAAATGTGCAAGAGAGAAATGTCAGATTACTCTCAGAGGATCTCCAATCAGACTCACAGCAGACTTCTCATCAGAAACACTACAGGCTAGGAGGGAATGAGACATAGCACAGGTGCTAAGAGAGAAAAATTTCCAGCCCAGAATATTATATCCTGCCAAGCTCTCATTTGTGAATGAAGGTGAAATAAAGACCTTTCATAGCAAACAGAAATTGAAAGACTTTGTGGCCACTTGTCCGGCCCTACAAAAGATACTTAAAGATGTGCTACACTCAGAAACACAGAAACACGGCCATCAATATGAAAGAAGGGAAAGGAAGAACACCTACCAGTAAAAGAGCATGGGAAGCTCACAGCATATACTCGAAAATATCTCCGGGAAAATAGCAGGGCAAAGTCAAACGTGAATGGCCTGAACTGTCCAGTTAAAAGACACAGACTGGCTGACTGGCTTAAAGAACAACACCCAACTATTTGTTGCCTACAAGAAACACATCTTTCTAACAAAGATGCATGCAGACTGAAAGTGAAAGGTTGGAAAAAGATATTCCATGCCAACAGAAACCAAAAAAAAGCAGGTGTAGCCATATTAATATCAGACAAAATAAACTTTAATACAAAAACTGTTAAGAGAGACAAAGAGGGGCACTATATAATGATTAAGGGTTCAATTCAACAGGAAGATGTAACTATTATAAATGAATATGCACCTAATTACAGGGCACCGGTCTATTTAAAAGATATGTTAAGGGACTTAAAGGGAGACTTAGATTCCAATACAATAGTACTGGGGGACTTCAATACTCCACTCTCAGAAATAGATAGATCATCCAGACAGAAGATCAACAAGGAAACAGCAGATTTAATCGACACTATTGCCCAAATGGATCTAACAGATATCTACAGAACATTTTACCCTACATTAAAGACTTCACATTCTTCTCAACAGCGCATGGAACCTTCTCTAGGATTGATCACATACTAGGCCATAAAGCAAGTCTCAGCAAATTTAAAAGAATTAGAATCATACCATGCAGCTTCTCGGACCACAGTGGAATGAAGCTGGAAATTAGCAACTCAGGAAACCCCAGAAAGTATGCAAACACATGGAGACTGAACAACATGCTCCTGAATGAACAATGGGTCATTCAAGAAATCAAAAGAGACATCAGAAACTTTCTGGAAGTAAATGAAGACAACAACACAACATATCAAAACTTATGGGATACAGCAAAAGCAGTATTGAGAGGCAAGTTTATAGCAATAGGTGCCTATATCAAGAAATTGGAAAGGTACCAAATGAATGAGCTTTCAGCGCATCTCAAGGACCTAGAAAATTTGCAGCAAACCAGACCCAAACCTAGTAGGAGAAGAGAAATAATTAAAATCAGAGAAGAAATTAACAGGATTGAATCCAAAAAAACATTACAAAAAATCATCCAAACGAAGAGCTGGTTTTTGGAAAAAATAAACAAAATGGATACCCCATTGGCCCAACTAACTAAAAAAAGAAGAGAAAAGACCCAAATCATTAAAATCAGAGATGAAAAAGGAAACATAACAACAGACACCACAGAAATAAAAAGAATCATCAGAAATTACTACAAGGACTTGTATGCCAGCAAACAAGAAAATCTATCAGAAAAGCATAGATTCCTGGACACATGAAATCTACCTAAATTGAACCATGAAGACATAGAAAACCTAAAAAGACCCATAACTGAAACAGAAATTGAAACAGTAATAAAGGCCCTCCCAACAAAGAAAAGCCCAGGACAGATGGATTCACTGCTGAATTCTACCAGACATTTAAAGAAGAACTGATTCCATTTCTTCTCAAACTATTCAGAACAATCGAAAAAGAGGGAATCCTCCCAAATTCTTTCTATGAAGCCAGCATCACCTTAATCCCTAAGCCAGAGAAAGATGCAGCACTGAAAGAAAATTACAGACCAATATCCCTGATGAACATAGACGCAAAAATCCTCAATAAAATTCTGGCCAATAGAGTACAAAAATACATCAGGAAAATCATCCACCCAGACCAAGTGGGATTTATCCCTGGTATGCAGGGATGGTTCAACATTCACAAATCAATCAATGTGATTCACCACATTAACAGACTTCAGAAGAAAAACCATATGATTATCTCAATAAATGCAGAGAAAGCATTTGATAAAATTCAACACCCTTTCATGATGAAAACTCTAAGCAAATTGGGAATAGAAGGAACATTCCTCAATATAATCAAAGCAATTTGTGAAAAGCCCACAGCCAGCATCCTATTGAATGGGGAAAAGTTGGAAGCATTTCCACTGAGATCTGGCACCAGGCAGGGATGCCCACTCTCACCACTTCTATTGAACATAGTTCTGGAAGTTTTAGCCAGAGCCATCAGGCAAGAAAAAGAAATCAAAGGAATACAAATTGAGAAGGAAAAAGTCAAGCAATCCCTCTTTGCAGACGATATGATTCTTTACATAGGGGATCCAAAGAACTCTACTAAGAGACTATTGGAACTCATAGAGGAGTTTGGCAAAGTGGCAGGATATAAAATCAATGCACAAAAATCAACAGCCTTTGTATACACAAGCAATGCCATGGCAGAGAAAGAACTGCTAAGATCAATCCCATTCACAATAGCTACAAAAACAATCAAATACTTGGAATAAACTTAACCAAGGACGTTAAAGATCTCTACGATGAGAATTACAAAACCTTAAAGAAAGAAATAGAAGAGGATACCAAGAAATGGAAAAATCTTCCATGCTCATGGATTGGAAGAATAAACATCATCAAAATGTCCATTCTCCCAAAAGCAATTTATAGATTCAATGCAATCCCAATCAGGATACCAAAGACATTCTTCTCAGATCTAGAAAAAATGATGCTGAAATTCATATGGAGGCACAAGAGACCTCAAATAGCTAAAGCAATCTTGTACAACAAAAACGAAGCTGGAGGCATCACAATACCAGATTTCAGGACATACTACAGGGCAGTTGTAATCAAAAGAGCATGTTATTGGTACAGAAACAGATGGATAGACCAATGGAACAGAATTGAAACACCAGAAATCAACCCAAACATCTACAGCCAACTTATATTTGATCAAGGATCTAAAACCATTTCCTGGAGAAAGGACAGTCTATTCAATAAATTGTCCTGGGAAAACTGGATTTCCACGTGCAGAAGCATGAAGCAAGACCCCTATTACACCTTACACAAAAATCCACTCAACGTGGATTAAAGACCTAAATCTACGCCTGACACCATCAAATTATAGGAGAACATTGGAGAAAGCCTTCAAGATATTGGAACAGGCAAAGAATTTCTGGAAAAGACCTGGGAGGCACAGGCAGTCAAAGCCAAAATCAGCTCTTGGGATTGCATCAAATTGAGAAGTTTCTGGACTGCAAAAGAAACATTCAGGAAAGTGAAGAGGTAACCAACAGCATGGGAAAAAATATTTGCAAACTATGCAACAGATAAAAGGTTAACAACCGGAATCTACAAAGAGATCAAGAAACTCCACAAAAACAAAACCAACAACCCACTTAAGAGATGGGCCAAGGACCTCAATAGACATTTTTCAAAAGAGGAAATCAAGGCCGGCGCCGCGGCTCACTAGGCTAATCCTCTGCCTTGCGGCGCCGGCACACCGGGTTCTAGTTCCCGTCGGGGTGCCGGATTCTGTCCCGGTTGCCCCTCTTCCAGGCCAGCTCTCTGCTGTGGCCAGGGAGTGCAGTGGAGGATGGCCCAGGTCCTTGGGCCCTGCACCCCATGGGAGACCAGGAAAAGCACCTGGCTCCTGGCTCCTGCCACCGGGTCAGCACAGTGCGCCAGCCCCAGCGCGCCGGCCACGGCAGCCATTGGAAGGTGAAGCAACGGCAAAGGAAGACCTTTCTCTCTGTCTCTCTCTCTCACTGTCCACTCTGCCTGTCAAAAAAAAAAGAGGAAATCCAAATGGCCAACAGACACATGAAAAAATGTTCAAGGTCACTAGCAATCAGGGAAATGCAAATCAAAACCACAATGAGGTTTCACCTCACCCCGGTTAGAATGGCTCACATACAGAAATCTACCAACAACACATGCTGGCGAGGATGTGGGGAAAAAGGGACACTAACCCACTGTTGGTGGGAATGCAAACTGGTCAAGCCACTATGGAAGTCAGTCTGCAGATTCCTCAGAAACCTGAAGATAACCCTACCGTTCGACCCAGCCATCCCACTCCTTGGAATTTACCAAAAGGAATTTAAATTGGGAAACAAAAAAGCAGTCTGCACCCTAATGTTTATTGCAGCACAATTCACAATAGCCAAGACCTGGAACCAACCTAAATGCCCATCAACGGTAGACTGGATAAAGAAATTATGGGATGTATACTCTTTAGAATACTATACCGGAATAAGAAACAATGAAATCCAGTCATTTGCAACAAAGTGGAGGAAACTGGAACACATCATGCTGAGTGAAGTAAGCCAGTCCCAAAGGGACAAATACCATATGTTCTCCCTGATTGGTGACAACTGACTGAACACCAAAAAGGAAACCTGTTGAAGTGAAATGGACACTATGAGAAATGGTCACTTGATCCGCATAGCCCTGACTGTTAATGAACAACTTAATACATTATCCCTCTTAGTAGTTTTTTGTCTGCTCTACTTAATATGACTGGTTTAATTCTGTAATTAATACACAGTTATTCTTAAGTGTTGAAATTTAACTGAAATGTGATCCCTGTTAAACATAAGAGTGGGAATAAGAGAGGGAAGAGATGTACAATTTAGGACATGCTCAAGCTGACTTGCCCCAAATGGTAGAGTTAGAAACATACCAGGGGACTCCAATTCAATCCCATCAAGGTGGCATGTACCAATGCCATCTCACTAGTCCAAGTGATCAATTTCAGTTCACAATTGATCATAATGAAAGGACTAAGAGTCAAAGGGAGCACATAAACAAGTCTAGTACCTGCTAATACTAACCGATAGAATAAATAAAGGGGAGAGTGATCCAACATGGGAAGCGAGATACTCAGCAGACTCATAGAATGGCGGATGTCCTAAACAGCACTCTGGCCTCAGAATCATCCCTAAAAGGCATTCTGATCTGGCTGAAAAGCCCATGAGAGCATTGCAGGCATGGAAACCCAAGACACTCTGGCAAAAAAAAAGAAAAAAAAAAAAACACAACCAAACCTAAATGAAAGATCTCTGTGAGTGAGATCCCAGTGGAAAGAACAGGTCTTCAAAGAAGGAGGTACCTTTCTCTGAAGGGAGGAGAGTACCTCCATTTTGACTATGACCTTGTCTAAACAAGATAAGAGTCAGAGAACTCAAGGGGCTTCCATAGCCTTGGAAACTCATGACTGGAGCATGGGGAGATTACTGAAGCCATAAACAAGAGTGTCAATTTGTAAAGTCAACAACAGGAGTCACTGTGCACTTACTCCTCATGTAGGATGTCTGTCCTTAGCGTGCTGTACAGTGAGACTTAATAACGAGTACTCAAACAGTATATTTCACTTTGTGTTTCTATGGGGGTGCAAACTGTTGGAAGCTTTACTTAATGTATACTAAACTGATCTTCTGTAAAAAAAAAAAAAAGAAGAAGAAATTATCAATCCTCATCTTGACTCTCACTGGGATTAAACATGACAATAGGTCTGATATGATTTCATCATCATTTAAAAAATCATCTATTATTTTTCACTTTATGTTTCTGTGTGGGAGCAAGCTGTTGAAATCTTTAGTTAATGTATGCTAAACTGGTCTTCTGTAGATAAAGAGAATCAAAAATGAATCTTGATGTGAATGGAAGGGGAGAGGGAGTGGGAGAGGGGAGGGTTGCGGGTGGGAGGGACGTTATGGGGGGGAAGCCATTGTAATCCATAAGCTGTACTTTGGAAATTTGTATTCATTAAATAAAAGTTAAAAAAAAAAGAAAATTACTATATTTCAGCTAAAAAGAAGCAGAAAGAATAGTGTTCTCCAAGTAATAAGAGGAAAATCTCTGGTTTCTTTTTCTCATACTATTTCACATTACAGGTATTCTTGTCAGTGGATCTGGACCACAGCATGAGCGTAAACACCACTGAGAAGAACATGCAAGAGCAGCACTTGCAAAATTCAGTAGAACTGTGCACATCAGAGAGCTGCAGGGGACAAATAGTCTGCAGATGAATCAGCACAAGATGTGAGATCCCTCTGACTGCACATACACAGGCCACACACCAGAGGAGGAAAGTTGCGGAGCTGAGCCCCCACAGAACCAAGCAATTGACTTCCAGGTGACCTCTGAAGGGGACAAGGTCTCAGTGGACACAGTTCCATGAAAATGAGTTGAAAACTGCACAAAGGGGCACCAATGTAGGACATGAGCCAAAACACCAAGATCAGTTAGATGTGCGCTATGTGGTTTGCTTCACAGAGCAACAGAGAAGGAAAATGAGCAACCTCCTGAGAGTTTTTAGTCTCCCACACTGTCCAGAATGCCACGGAGCAGTACACAACAAAACATAGAGATGGCTAGGACAGTCTGATCAGCTCTCAAAGAAAAAGACCACTGATTGGCTCTGAACCTGTCCTCATAGAGGAATGACTAGGGACAGCATCTCCTCTAACCATTTCCAAAGAAGGAAAGGCAAATGCTCTTGAAATTAATGGCAAGAAAGTGTTCTGAGCAGAGGAAGAATTACATGAAAAACACAAGCTGGCAATGTCAGGCCTGAATGTACAACATTCATATCAAAATGCAATGGATGGAATCAGGACCAGAGTGTAGAAAAAGAGGAAGGATCAGATTACATGCCAATCAACAGAAAGGTACAAGTTGAAGAACAAAGAGAAGGGAAGAAGGTGGAGGCTAAGTGAATGGAGCCTCAGAGATGTGTGAACCAGAGCAAGAGTCCTAATGTTTGGGAGCCTGAAATGGGGGGGGGAGAAATGGGGGAGCAGTGAACAACAAAATCTATAAAGAATCCAATGGCCAGGAAGATCATCCTTTTAGGAATACAATCCAAGTAGCTCAGAAGCATTACAGAGACATGTGAACAATCCACAAAAAAAGGGGGGGGGGAATCTTGAAATTAGAGCCAATGGCATGCTCCCAACAAGGGAATACCCACATGAGAGGGTTTGACTTCTCATCAGAAAACACAAAGTCCACAGGATACTAGAACCCTGTCCTCCAAGTGCATAAAGAAAAGACCTCCCCAGGCATCTCCAGGGAACCAAGACACCCTGAAGGATCTCAGCCCCCTATGCAGAAAAAGGAGGGGTGATGGACAAGAAGGAATACTAAGAGCAGTCATCAGAAGACCACTTGCCATCAAAATAGCACCAAGTGGATGGAATTCTTCAGGCTAAAGTGAAATCCTGCCCACAGGAAGTCTGGTACATCAGGAGTAATGAAGAGCAGGAGAAACGTTAAGGATTTAAATCACTGCTGGCTGTGTTTTCACCCTTAAATTCTCTAAACAGCGTCCATAGAACCCACAACAGAAAGCACAGACTCAGAGGGTGAGGCTCCATTTCTACAAAGGTCATACCAAGGGGAACAGTCACAACAGAGCAGAGGGTCAAAGAATCGTGCAGCTGTAAGGTTTCATTACTCTGCTGAACAGGAAGAAAAGGGACCCTAATCAGATGAGAAAAGCAACAGGACCCACAGTGCTATGCCCAGAACAACTGAAACACAAAGACACGCTCTAGGAAAGCTGGATGTGGGCCGGCATCATGGTGCAATGTGCGATCCCACACCCTGAGGCACTTGCAGCTCCCTGCTAATGTGCCTGAGAAAGCAGCAGAGGACGGCCCAAGTCCCTGTGACCCTGTACATGTGAGAGACATGGAGGAAGCTCCTGGCTTTCTCCTTACCTGCCCTGACTGTGGTGGGAACATGAGAGAGAACTAGCAGATGGAGGATCATTCTCTCTCTAATTCTGTCATTCATAAATTAAAAAAAAATTTTTTTACGTAAGAGGATGAAGTTGGGTCACCTCAGGATCTAGATCTGGGAATGGAGCAGCAACAAACTGATAAACAGGTCTTTGTGGAAATCCAACTTGGCATTTCCCCAGAGAACTCACAGGAATGGAATCTCAGTTATATGGTCAGCATGTCTCTCCCAGCCTACCTGGCCCAAAACTATGCTGCCAGCACCTCAGGCTCTGAGGGGCACATGCATTTCTGCTCTGAGGGCTCTCTCCTCAGTGTTTCCAGGACAAGGGAAGGAGGACCCACACTGGGGGACACCAATGCGGCCATAGCCTACAGGACCTGCTTGTCAAGAGACTGCTCCAAGCACTCACCCACCTGAGGGTTAGGGATTGGGCAATGGGTCCTGTCCAGTGCCCTGAGGGCTCTAGGCCCTGGAAAAGCACTGAGGGGGCCACTGCACTACCAACACCTCACGATGCTCAATACAGACACCCTCTGCCCTCAGTAGGAGCCTGGAGGGACACAAGAGTCCAGAGGGGATCGGCAGCCTTTGCTGGGGCACTTGCATCTGTGTCATCTGCACAGAGAGCAACTCCTGAGTTGGAAAACTCCTTGGCAAACTCCATCCCTAGCCTGTGCCCTTGACACACCCATTTCCAGGCCCTGCTCTCTCTATAATGCGCACCCCTAGCAGCAGATTTTGTGCCAAGTGCCCATTCTATGATGACTAATCTATAGATGTGGCCTTTTGGCCTTAGCCCTTCGGAGCGATAGCAGCCAAAAGTGCTTTGGGAAGTCTAATATTAGACTCTCCAGCTTATTGTCAAAAACTTTGGGCAGCAAATTTTGCCACCTCTCCAGCCCCAGCAATTGGGCCTGAACACTGACCTAAGGGGCCCCTAGGTCCAGGTGGGGGTCACAATCCCGCATCTGGCCCTGGACCAGTTGGTCCACGGGCAATATACCATAGGTCTTACAGACCAAAAATCAGAAAACCCAGTCTGATGATGAGAAAACTCAGGGCCATCGTGGCACTGCTGACCACTCTCTGTGGGCTTCAGACTCGACAATGTGTGTCCTCCAACAGAGTGAACATCGGTAAGGCCAGGATGCCACCACCCCCTGAGCCAGGTAACCTGATCATCATGGAAATCTGAAAGCCTTGTAGGGGAGCACGTGTGAGTGCAGTGCTGTGGTGCAGTGGGCTCAGCCACTGCCTGCAACACCAGCATCCCAAAGGAGTGCTGGGTTGAGTCCCAGCTGCTGCACTTCCAACCCAGCTGACTGCTAATGTACCTGGGAAGGCAGTAGAACATGGCTCAAGTACATGGCCATTTTGGGAAGCACTGGTGAAGTGCCAGGCCCTTGTCTGGCCAGCTACCATGTCATCTGTGGTGGCCATTTCAGGGTCAAATCAGCAATGGAAGCTTCTTTTCAATTTCTTACTCCCCAAATCAACCTTTACACATAATTCATTTGTAACAGAAAGCAAAAGCACTTTGGGAGGTGACGCTGAGGTCACCCAGGTGCACAGCAGTACACATCGTTCCTGCTTTTTCCCTTCTTGGACCTGTACTGAGTACACCTGATCCTACCAGATGAACCAGCAATGGGAGGTGGAGGAAGCAAGCCTGCAAAATATATTATCCATTCATCCAGGATATGGACACTTTACCCCCTGATACTCTTCCACAGGAGGAAGCCATGGACATCTCTCCCCCTATACTCCCCAAGGAAAACATCACCCCCATATGTTCCCTGAAAAGAGAGAGCTATAAACAACTCATCCCTCTCTGCTCCCCTACAGGAAGAAGTCATGTACACCACTCCTCCATATACTCCACCTCGGGAGGAGGAGCCCATGGACACCACGCCCCCATAAGAACCATCTTCTTGGCTGGAACCGATGGACACCATGCCTCCGTATGAACCATTTTGGCCAGAACCTATGGACACCACACCCCGCTATGTACCATCTTGGCCAGAGCCCATGGACACCACATCCCCTTATGTATCATCCTGGCTGGAGCCCTGGACACCACAATGCCTTATGAACCATGTAGGCCAGAACCAATGGACACCCCACCCCCATATGAACCATCTTGGCCAGAGCCCATGGTCACCAAACTCACATAAGAACCATCTTGGGCAGATCCACACCTCCCCAAGTTCCACCACGGGAAGAGCCCAGGGATATCACACTCCCAACATTCCACCATGGGAGGAGCCTATTGACCCACATCCTCCTTTGTTCCCCCATGGGAGGAGTCCCTGGACATCACAACCTCCTAAGCTCCACCAAAGGAGGAGCCAATGGACACCACAATGCCATAGGCTCCTCCTCCAGAGTAGCACCTGGACACCACACCATCCTATGCTCCACCAAGGGAGGAACCAATGGTTACCACTATCCCATGGGCTCCTCTGGAGGAGGAGCCTATGGACACAACACCAACCTACACTCGCCCTCCAGAGGAGGCAATGGACCCTTCACCCCCTGTTTCCAGCATAGTCCATGGAAATGTCAACTGCATCTCCTGCCCTCTGTTTGCCTCCCACTGGTCCCAGGGGCAGTTTTATGCCTGGCCTTCCCACCTTTCCTTGCATCTTCATACCCAGTTTCCCAGCACCTATGGATATAGACCCTCCCACGTGACCCTTCCTCCCTCACCTCCAGGACATGGCACAACTCTGCCCCCAGGCAGCTCCTTTCATGGCCTCCAGCTGGCTCCTCGCCACACAAGAGTCTTATTTAATATTAAACACCATACTCGTTCTGTTTTTTGTGTCTATGCTCTGTAGATCCAGTGTGAGAAATGCTGGCTTCTGTGAGTGCTGACAGGAGGTCAGATCCTAGGGGAAAATGTTCCTGTGGTACAAGAAACAGGGGCTGGAGGGTTGGGGGCTAGGGAGTAGAAGGAGCCAAAGGCCATAATGACTCCTCCTGAGCAGAAAAGCTGTGGCTGATGGGCCAGCACCTGTGTCAGCATAGTGGGTGAAGCTGCGGCCTGCAGTGCTGGCATCCCATATGGGTACTGGTTCAAATCCTGGGAGCTCTACTTCTGATCCACCTCTCTGCTATGGCCTGGGAAAACAGTAGAAGATGGCCCAAGTCCTTGGGCCCCTCTACACATGTGGGACACCTGGAAGAAGCCTCTGGCTTCTGGCATTGGATCAGTAGAGCTCCAGCCTTAGGAGTCAATTGGAGAGTGAACCAGTGGATGGAATTTCCCTGCCTTTCCTTCTCTCTCTCTGTAACTCAGACTTTTAAATATATGAATAAATCTCTAAATGAAGGAAAAACAAAAACGAAAGCTGTGGCTGAACTTAAGGGATGGGGCCCAGGATCAATGAGCCCAGGAAGGGAGGAGACAGGAAGGGTCATTCTTGCTGTGGTAGCAACCACTTCTCACCTCCTCTCTGGGCTAAAATTGGCCAGATCACTCCTCACACACACCAGCAGTCTACACTCTACACATTCACACCTGGTCCCTTAGGGAAATCTACACTCACAGCTCAGCCAGAAAGCACACATCTGGCATCGAAGCTCGCAGGCCATGAAGAACAGAGGAAGAAAACTCATTGCTCCACAATAACCAAGGATAACCATATCTCTAGGATGTCACTGATGCCCGGGTGATCTGATTGTCAACATGCAGAGATGTCCTCCTTGCCGCTCTTCCATTCAGATCTGGAAAGGGAAAGCAAAGAGATGATTTGCAGGGGAAACAAGCTAAGTTAGAGTCCCATTTTACAAAAAGGGATTAATTGATTTATATCTTTTAACCCACATGTACAAAGCATATCAACAGTCACTCCCAGCCATGCCACAAGACAAAAGCTGAACACCTGAAGTCACCAACTCATCTTGTATCCTACAGAAAAGTGAGGTCACTGACAAAACATGCCTCCAGAAATTGCCTTGACTGTCAGATGCAGAGAATCCCAGCTTAACTGAGCACAGGCCTCTGCTGGGGCTCAAATGTAGGTAGGGAACACAGACTGTAATAGGTCAACTGCTGGGGGCACAATGTGCACATGCTAGAGAGGAGAAAACTCCGGGGGAGCAATCTTTGCTAAAATAAGGGCTAACAAAGTTTTTAAAAACTTATTTTCATGGCCGGCGCCGCGGCTCAATAGGCTAATCCTCCGCCTAGCGGCGCCAGCACACCGGGTTCTAGTCCCGGTCGGGGCGCCAGATTCTGTCCCGGTTGCCCCTCTTCCAGGCCAGCCCTCTGCTGTGGCCAGGGAGTGCAGTGGAGGATGGCCCAGGTGCTTGGACCCTGCACCCCATGGGAGACCAGGAAAAGCACCTGGCTCCTGGCTCCTGCCATCGGATCAGCGCGGTGTGCCGGCCGCAGCGCACCGGCCGCGGCGGCCATTGGAGGGTGAACCAACGGCAAAGGAAGACCTTTCTCTCTGTCTCTCTCTCTCACTGTCCACTCTGCCTGTCAAAAAAAAAAAAACTTATTTTCATTTTAATTATTAGGAGAGCTGCAATAAGAGATGGAAACAGCCATACTCAGATCTTCTTTCCTATGGCCCACTTCCCACATGCCTGGAATGCTGTCATCTTCCTTCTTGCTCTCTCTCACAGAAATCAAACCCTAAACCATGCTGCATAACCTGGACATATCTAGGAAATACCAAGTCCCACATACATGCCAGGGCAGGTGCATCCATCAATCTGTGGCCTGGACTTCTCAAGACATCAATCTCATCATAATCAAGTCAGGTCTAAGGAGATAGGCATTGCAGTACAATAGATTTGCCATCTGCTTGGGATGCCCCCATTCCATATTGGATTTCCTGAGATAGAGTCCCACCATTGCTTCTGATCCAGCTTCCTGCACACGTGCACCCTGGGAGGCCCAGGTGATGACCTCAGTGCTTGGGTTCCTGTCATTCATGTGGGAGCACAGGATGGAGTTTCTGGCTTCAGTCAGGCCCAGTCCCACCTTTGTATTTGTATTAGCAGATAGAAGGTCTTGAGATCTCTCTCTCTCTCTCTCTCTCTCTCTCTCTCTCTGTGTGTGTGTGTGTGTGTGAGAGAGAGAGAGAGAGAGAGAGAGAGCGCATGTGAGTGGGTGTGTGTACATTTCAAAGTAGGAAATGGATTCTATAAGAAAAACATGAAGAGTCTGAGACTAAATTCTGGATGTAGTGTTGGTACAGAAAACAGACGTGGGTACAGCTAAGGAATTTGAATAAACTGTGGCCTTTAGTGAATAATAAAGCATCAGTACAGGTCACTGATGGCAATGAACACACCACACTAAGGAAAGATGTCTATACGAGCTACTTCCAGCAGTTCCTGTATGAAGGGACTTCAAAAGGTCATGGAAAATGCACATAATGAGTAAACTGACACATGGACTTAAATTCTTTCTGCAACAAGGTAAATTCAGCTTTTCTCTCATTTCCTCCCCAAAGAGTCTGAAGTTTTCTCACCTGGTTTTACATTTTGATCTTTTGCTTGACACTGGGATGCCCATTCACCAAACCACCTTCAGGGCAAATATCTATCAAGACCGAGGCTGGACCTCTCAGGGCACTCCCTGAATTCCTTGTCACTGCACATGCATCCCACTCACAGGAATTACTACTGTGCTCAGAGGATTCAACCTTCTCTCTCATACTCCCTATTTTCCAGTCCCTGGAATAAAGACCTAAGGACTGAATGCTTTAAGCCTCGGACAACCGCACTGAATGATCCTGGGTACAGACATGGTGACATGTCAAAAACAAAGCACCACCCAGAAAAGCAAGGGCCTGGCTTCACCAGCAAGACACAGGGAGGTCTTAGCTCAGCCCTAAGCACTCGATTCTGTCCATCATCTAGAACAGGTTCGCACCTCTGCACATTTGTCCAAACTCACCTCTACCAGGGCCAACCACTGCTCTCCAGAGCACACAGGAAACAACCTGACAGCAGACAAGGGCCACACCTCAAGGCAGCTGTCATTCCTCAGCAGCTCCTTTATGTCAAGGCTTTGCCGGCAACACCACATTCAGTTCCTCCTCCCTCCAACCTCACTGACAGGAGGGTGCAGTTACAAGTTCAGCTGAAAGCTAAGAGTATGGATTGCAG
Source organism: Oryctolagus cuniculus (assembly GCF_051225735.1). Classification (NCBI taxonomy): domain Eukaryota; kingdom Metazoa; phylum Chordata; class Mammalia; order Lagomorpha; family Leporidae; genus Oryctolagus; species Oryctolagus cuniculus. Next base: position 30,409,638 of record NC_142887.1, read on the forward strand.
ACCCCCACCATGAGAGAGGTACTTGGTGGGTCTGGGCCTCAGTGTCCAACATGTCAACTGGGGCTACTAACAGTCTCTGCAGTACAAACAGCTGCTGCCTGAGCTCTGCTGCTCCCATTGCTATTCCCATCCCATCCCCATTTGAAACAGGAAGGAAGGAGAGGTCCTAAGATCCCAGCTCATGGCTTCAGATCAGCCCAGCTCTCACAAGTTTAACCATTTGAGAAGGGAATCAATGGATGGAGCATCTCCAGTAGATGGAGTATCTCGAAAACAACCCCCCACCCCTTAATATTACTGTGCCTCTCAGATAAATAAATAAAATCTTTAGAAAGAGATCAAGATGCATCCTTTCTGTAGGTTCACCATGCAAATATCCACATCAGCCTGGTTGAAGCCAAGCCACAGCCAGCAGACAGGAAGGCACTCTGGGTCTCTTACCTGAATCACAGGCAACCAACAGCACCCAGTATCACCTGCTGCCTCCCAGGGTGCACATTAGAAGAAAATTAATCAGAAGTAGGACAGGAAATCAACCTCAGGCACTCTGACAAGGGATGTGCATGTCCCAAGCAGCATCGGGTGCTGTGCTGAAAACCTGCCTCTTCCAATATCTGTGAAGGTGACCGATTTTTCTTCAGTAAAGAAGTGTAAGCTGGCGCCACGGCTCACTAGGCTAATCCTCCACCTTGCTGTGCCGACACACCGGGTTCTAGTCCTGGGCGGGGCACCGGATTCTGTCCCAGTTGCCCCTCTTCCAGGCCATCTCTCTGCTGTGGCCAGGGAGTGCAGTGGAGGATGGCCCAAGTGCTTGGACCCTGCACCCCATGGGAGACCAGGATAAGCACCTGGCTCCTGCCATCGGATCAGCGCGGTGTGTCTGCCGCAGCGCACCGGCCGCAGCAGCCATTGGAGTGTGAACCAACAGCAAAAGGAACACCTTTCTCTCTGTCTCACTCTCACTGTCCACTCTGCCTGTCATAAAAAAAGATTTATTAAAAAAAGAAGTGGAAGAACTGAGCTGGCACTGTGGCATAGTGAGGAAAGCTGCCACATGTGGTGCTGGCATCCCCTACGGGCACTGGTTCAACATCTGGCTGTTCTATTTCCAATGCAGCTCCCTGCTTTTGCACCTGGGAAGGCAGCAGATGACAGTTCTGGTACTCGGGCCCCTGCACCCACATGGGAGACATGGAAGAAGCTCCTGGCTTCAGAAAGGCACAATTCCAGCCATTGTGGCCATTTCAGGAGTGAACCAGTGGATGGGAGACTGGATTCTCTCTCTCATTCTCTAACTCTGCCTTTCAAATAAATACATAAATAGATCTACCTATCTTTTAAAAAATACAAGCTGGAAGACTCCATGGACATGGCCAAATTGCCAAGATCCTTAGTTATTGAGGAAAGAACTAAGTGTTTGTTTTATCACAAAAATGTCTGGAACTTTAACTACCTTCTATTGACAAAGTATATATTTCAGGTGTATGTTTAAATCCCACTGTCCTTGAATTCTAAATTTCCTCATATCACCAGCAGTGGAATTGCTAGGGGACATAACTACTCTATTATTCAGAGGACAATACTATGCACATTTATCCACCTGTTTTTGTGCTACTTAGAACTATTCTTGCTGTGTGCATGGTTGTCAATACAAATGTCTCTCCTTCCTCTAACTACCTTCTTAGTATGCCATTTCCTACATGGATCTTCTTTTTCTAGCACTGTATTACTGAGCTGATGTATTTCATACAGCAACACACACACACACACACACACACACACACACACACACACATGTGCATGTAAAGCCGGTGAAATCCTGATGAGGCTGAGGGATTTTTAGGGTCAATTTCTACAGAATCACCTGTGTGTTTCTGAAAACAAAGGAGCTGCCAAAGAGAGCAGAACACTCACCAACTCATCTAGCCTATAGAGCTGTCCAAAGCTGATGGAACCTCTGAAGAGAGCAATGAAGACAGAGATCAAAGACATCTCCACTGGTCGTGGAAGGCACTGGAGAAAGGCAGAATGGGAGAAGCCATGACTCAACCCCATGGGCCAGTGACCCCTGTCCTGCCCCTCCCAGCCCTTCTCTCCCCCTCCTCCACCTCCTTTGCTCTCCTCAAGATCTTGCACAGGACGTGGCTGCTTAGGTTCTTCACTGTGCCCTCAGCCTCACTGATGCTCTCATCCACTTCAGCCTCTGCACTTCCAAGTTAGGCTGGGATCATGACATCTCAACATGGGACCCATGTCCTCTGTCATTGTCTGAGGGAGTCCACAGCCCTTTAGCAGCTCCACACACACCTAAATATCTTCATCACCTGAGCGCTCTGGCCCTTCACTCTGAGAGAGAATTTACAGCATATTCTGACAGTCACAAGCTCCCAAGGGTAGTCAGTTATGTGCTATATCCTTACAATTGCCACAAAAAGGAGAAGTAGATGACTGTATAGTAAACAGCAGCTAAAAGCCCTCCAATTCTCCCCTCCAATAAATCAGTGAGAAACCAGGTAAAAACAGTCACCATTAACATTTTGTAAGTTTTTAATCTTTTGATTCAGTGGGAGAAATGCATAGGAGAGTGAGGGCCCTATCTAAAAAAGACAGAGAAATCTGGATTCATACCGAACACCACTAGCCACCATGTGGAGGAGTATGCAGGCCAGGAAGCATGGAGCAGGTGGCCTGAAGACCACATGCCCAAAGGTGCAGGGGCAGCAAGCCCATCCAGCACAAAAGGGAAAAGGGCCAAAAGGCCATTAACATTTCAAGAATCCTGGAAACTAACCCAACATCTGCAGGAACCCAGGCAGTACCGAGCACAGAAAAACAAAGCACAGCTGACTCTCAGGAAGAACAGGGGGTTGGTGGCAGTCTCCCTGTCCTGAGTACAACCTGCTGCTCTGCAGTTCCACAGGAACACAGAAAACGGAAGCCCACGTTCATGGTGAAAACCAGCAGTGGGCAGCCACTGCCGGGAGCACAATCAGTCTGTGGCTTCCCCAAAGCCTTATTCATAGAGAATGAGCACTCTCTGAGGAGTCTGCTGCCTTTGGGAAGAACCCACTTTCTAGGCTGAACTTGACCTGACCTTGAGCTTGTCCAAGGTGATAAGAACAATGGTCCCCAGGGTGGCTGAGCCAAGATGGCGGAATAGTAAGGGCGCGCACCGATAGTCCGGGAAAATTTAGTTTAATAAAAGGGGAGTTACGGTAGCCTCAGAAAAAGAACCAGGAAAATATTGCAGAGTAAACTCTTCTGGATTGAGTGGCTGTGAATCGGAGGACCTACTGGGAGAACAAGGTCGCCCACCGCGTGGAAGCCGAACCGCGGGTGCCGTGGAAGCCGCAGGGTCTGCGCGCCAGTGCGGGAAGGAGAGTGCATGAAAAAACACAGACAACAGCGGGGAGAGTTCCGATGTCCAGGGCTTGGAGTCCACACATCAAGCTGGAAGGGGAGGTGAGCTCAATAACCCGAGACATTGGCGGGGAAACGGGGGTCAGAATCTAGAGGGGGGCCAGAAAGTGCAGCAAACTCACTACCTGAAAGAAGGAAAAAAAAAAAGAGCTTGGGGGTTTCTCTCTCAAGGCTTGAAGAATTCCCAAGAGACAAAGAGCAGGCCCTGTCTCTGGATTTACATATCAACAGCGGAGAGCTAAGGAACTGAATCACTACAATTCAGTAGCCTAGGCAACCCAGTGGGAGTCCAGAGGAGCCTAAACAGACTGTGGGGAGAAGCAGTGCCATGCAGTGTTACTTACCCCCTGAATAAAATACATAAATAAATAAATAAATAGAGAGAGATTTACCATGCATAACCTGAGGGTGTCACTTTTGGACACCCTTAACCAGGAAGAACCAAGCAGAGCTCTCAGGCCGCACCCATCTCAAGCCTCCAAGGTTCCTCCAACAGCAGGCAGTCCACTTAACACGGACATAGTATAAAATAAAAAAAAATTTTTAAAAAAAACGCACAGTGACAAAACAAGAATTAACTATGCCAAGCAACAAACACAGAAATCGAGGGAACAAGATCAACGATGACACTATGATGCCTCCAAATAAACAAAACACCCCAAACCAAGATTATGAAGATGATGAGATAGAAGAAATGCAAGATACGGATTTCAAAAAATTTATAAGAACAATTAGAAGTTTTCAAAAGCAAATCCTTGAACTACAGAAATCCTTATTGGACAGGATTGAAAATCTCTCTCGTGAAAATGAAATTTTAAGGAAGAATCAAAATGAAACGCAGAAACTAGTAGAACAGGAAAGTGTGATACTGAAGAGAAATCAAAATGAAATGAAGAGCTCAATAGATCAAATGACAAACACATTAGAAAGCCTTAAAAACAGAATGGGTGAAGCAGAAGAGAGAATATCGGACTTAGAAGACAGAGAACAGGAAAGGATACAGTCAAACCAAAGAAAAGAAGAGGAAATCAGAAATCTAAAAAATATTGTTGGGAATCTACAGGATACTATTAAAAAAACCAACATTTGAGTTCTAGGAGTTCCTGAAGGCATGGAGAGAGAGAAAGGATTAGAAGGCCTTTTTAGTGAGATACTAGCAGGGAACTTTCCAGGTTTGGAGAAGGACAGAGACATCCTAGTACAGGAAGCTCATAGAACCCCCAATAAACATGACCAAAAGAGATCCTCACCACGACACGTTGTAATTAAACTTACCACAGTGAAACATAAAGCAAAGATCCTAAAATGTGTAAGAGAGAAACATCAGATTACTCTCAGAGGATCTCCAATCAGATCCACAGCAGACTTCTCAGCAGAAACCCTACAGGCTAGGAGGGAATGGCGAGACATAGCACAGGTGCTAAGAGAGAAAAATTGCCAGCCCAGAATATTATATCCTGCCAAGCTCTCATTTGTGAATGAAGGTGAAATAAAGACCTTTCATAGCAAACAGAAATTGAAAGACTTTGTGGCCCCTTGTCTGGCCCTGCAAAAGATACTTAAAGATGTGCTACACTCAGAAACACAGAAACACAGCCATCAATATGAAAGAAGGGAAAGGAAGAACACCCACCAGTAAAAGAGCATGGGAAGCTCAAAGCATATACTAGAAAATATCTCTGGGAAAAAGGCAGGGCAAAGTCACTACCTATCAATAGTCACATTGAACATTAATGGTCTGAATTCTTCAGTTAAAAGACACCGTTTGACTGGCTCAAAGAACACAACCCAACTATTTGTTGCCTACAAGAAACACATCTCTCTAACAAAGAGGCATGCAGACTGAAAGTGAAAGGTTGGAAAAAGATATTCCATGCCAACAGAAACCAAAAAAAAGCAGGTGTAGCCATATTAATATCAGACAAAATAAACTTTAATACAAAAACTGTTAAGAGAGACAAAGAGGGGCACTATATAATGATTAAGGGTTCAATTCAACAGGAAGATGTAACTATTATAAATGAATATGCACCTAATTACAGGGCACCGGTCTATTTAAAAGATATGTTAAGGGACTTAAAGGGAGATTTAGATTCCAATACAATAGTACTGGGGGACTTCAATACTCCACTCTCAGAAATAGACAGATCATCCGGACAGAAGATCAACAAGGAAACAGCAGATTTAATCGACACTATTGCCCAAATGGATCTAACAGATATCTACAGAACATTCAACCCTACATTAAAGACTTCACATTCTTCTCAACAGCGCATGGAACCTTCTCTAGGATTGATCACATACTAGGCCATAAAGCAAGTCTCAGCAAATTTAAAAGAATTAGAAACATACCATGCAGCTTCTCAGACCACAGTGGAATGAAGCTGGAAATTAGCAACTCAGGAAACCCCTGAAAGTATGCAAACACATGGAGACTGAACAACATGCTCCTGAATGAACACTGGGTCATTCAAGAAATCAAAAGAGACATCAGAAACTTTCTGGAAGTAAATGAAGACAACAACACAACATATCAAACCTTATGGGATACAGCAAAAGCAGTATTGAGAGGCAAATTTATAGCAATAGGTGCCTATATCAAGAAATTGGAAAGGTACCAAATAAATGAGCTTTCAGCGCATCTCAAGGACCTAGAAAAACTGCAGCAAACCAAACCCAAATCTAGTAGGAGAAGAGAAATAATTAAAACCAGAGAAGAAATTAACAGGATTGAATCCAAAAAAAAAAAAAAAACACTACAAAAAATCAGCCAAGCGAGAAGCTGATTTTTTGAAAAAATAAACAAAATTGACACCCCATTGGCCCAACTAACTAAAAAAAGAAGAGAAAAGACCCAAATCATTAAAATCAGAGATGAAAAAGGAAACATAACAACAGACACCACAGAAATAAAAAGAATCATCAGAAATTACTACAAGGACCTGTATGCCAGCAAACAGGAAAACCTACCAGAAATGGATAGATTCCTGGACACATGCAACCTACCTAAATTGAACCATGAAGACATAGAAAACCTAAATAGACCCATAACTGAAACAGAAATTGAAACAGTAATAAGGGACCTCCCAACAAAGAAAAGCCCAGGACCCGATGGATTCACTGCTGAATTCTACCAGACATTTAAAGAAGAACTGATTCCATTTCTTCTCAAACTATTCAGAACAATCGAAAAAGAGGGAATCCTCCCAAATTCTTTCTATGAAGCCAGCATCACCTTAATCCCTAAGCCAGAGAAAGATGCAGCACTGAAAGAAAATTACAGACCAATATCCCTGATGAACATAGACGCAAAAATCCTCAATAAAATTCTGGCCAATAGAGTACAACAATACATCAGGAAAATCATCCACCCAGACCAAGTGGGATTCATCCCTGGTATGCAGGGATGGTTCAACATTCGCAAATCAATCAATGTGATTCACCACATTAACAGACTGCAAAAGAAAAACCATATGATTATCTCAATTGATGCGGAGAAAGCATTTGATAAAATTCAACACCCTTTCATGATGAAAACTCTAAGAAAATTGGGTATAGAAGGAACATTCCTCAATATAATCAAAGCAATTTATAAAAAACCCACAACCAGCATCCTATTGAATGGGGAAAAGTTGGAAGCATTTCCACTGAAATCTGGCACCAGGCAGGGATGCCCACTCTCACCACTGCTATTGAACATAGTTCTGGAAGTTTTAGCCAGAGCCATCAGACAAGAAAAAGAAATCAAAGGAATACAAATTGAGAAGGAAGAAGTCAAACTATCCCTCTTTGCAGATGATATGATCCTTTACTTAGAGGATCCAAAGAACTCCACTAAGAGACTATGGGAACTCATAGAGGAGTTTGGCAAAGTGAGAGGATATAAAATCAATGCACAAAAATCAACAGCCTTTGTATACACAAGCAATGCCATGACTGAGAAAGAACTGCTAAGATCAATCCCATTCACAATAGCTACAAAAACAATCAAATACCTTGGAATAAACTTAACCAAGGACGTTAAAGATCTCTACGATGAGAATTACAAAATCCTAAAGAAAGAAATAGAAGAGGATACCAAGAAATGGAAAAATCTTCCATGCTCATGGATTGGAAGAATCAACATCATCAAAATGTCCATTCTCCCAAAAGCAATTTATAGATTCAATGCAATCCCAATCAGGATACCAAAGACATTCTTCACAGATCTAGAAAAACTGATGCTGAAATTCATATGGAGGCACAAGAGACCTCGAATAGCTAAAGCAATCTTGTACAACAAAAACAAAGCCAGAGGCATCACAATACCAGATTTCAGGACATACTACAGGGCAGTTGTAATCAAAAGAGCATGGTACTGGTACAGAAACAGATGGATAGACCAATGGAACAGAATTGAAACACCAGAAATCAACCCAAACATCTACAGCCAACTTATATTTGACCAAGGTTCTAAAACCAATTCCTGGAGCAAAGACAGTCTATTCAATAAATGGTGCTGGGAAAACTGGATTTCCACATGCAGAAGCATGAAGCAAGACCCCTACCTTACACCTTACACAAAAATCCACTCAACGTGGATTAAAGACCTAAATCTACGTCCTGACACGATTAAGTTATTAGAGAACATTGGAGAAACCCTTCAAGATATTGGCACACGCAAAGAATTTCTGGAAAAGACCCAGGAGGCACAGGCAGTCAAAGCCAAAATCAACTATTGGGATTGCATCAAATTGAGAAGTTTCTGTACTGCAAAAGAAACAGTCAGGAGAGTGAAGAGACAACTGACAGAATGGGAAAAAATATTTGCAAACTATGCAATAGATAAAGGGTTAATAACCAGAATCTACAAAGAGATCAAGAAACCCCACAAAAACAAAACCAACAACCCACTTAAGAGATGGGCCAAGGACATCAATAGAGATTTTTCAAAAGAGGAAATCCAAATGGCCAACAGACACATGAAAAAATGCTCAAGGTCATTAGCAATCAGGGAAATGCAAATCAAAACCACAATGAGGTTTCACCTCACCCCGGTTAGAATGGCTCACATACAGAAATCTACCAACAACAGATGCTGGCGAGGATGTGGGGAAAAAGGGACACTAACCCACTGTTGGTTGTGGGGAGCAATCCGGACTGGACTGAGTTACTGGAATTAAGACTTATTCTATGCATCTGCTCTCCCACAATATGGCGCTGGGAGAGAAGTAAACAGCTTCCGCACAGCTGCCTCCAGTTCAACTAATAAACTGTAGGACTTGCTCCTGATTGGAGGAGAGCAGCGTACTCGGCGTGTGGGCAGCCGAGTTAGGATTGGCGGAGGAGGACTATAAAGGAGGAGAGAGACGGCATGCACCAGGAACATCTATGGGGAACATCTAAGGGAACCCGTGCAGCCCCCGAGAGAACCGGCCGGCGGTGTGCCGCTCCCCTGCGGAAGTGGGGAATGTGGTCAGGGGGAACTGCCCTTCCACGGAGGTGGAAGGGATAGTAGCCAACCCGGGAAGAACCAGCAGCAAACCCGGGGAGGGCCGAGCAGACGAAAGAACAGCGCAGGGTCCTGTGTCGTTCCTCCACGAAGAGGGGGAGCGACATAATGGTGCCGTGACTCGGATATGAAGCCTAGGCAGGGCTTAGTGTCGTTCCTCCATGAAGAGGGGGAACGACATAGTGGTGCCGTGATTCGGATAGGAAGCCTAGGACAGATATGAAACTTAGGAGGGAAGAAACGGGAAGAATTGGGAAAATACCGGAGAGAGAGACTAGTAAATAGCCTAGGGGAAAGCTGGACGAAAAAGGTGCCGGAAGAAGCTATTGAAAAGCAAACAGCTTAGGGGAAAGCCGGACGAAAAAGGTGCCGGAAGAAGCTGTTGAAAGCCTAGGCATAGACTCGGATACAGACTACGGGGGGAAGCTGGGAGAAATCTCTAAGGTCGAAAGCGAAAGTGAAAGCTAGAACAAACAGACTCGGATGCGGACTGTGGGGAGAGGCCAGGAGAAATGAGGGAGGAAGATCGTTGGAGGAAAGTTTGGGGAAACATACCGGGTAGAGAAAAGTGTTAGGGAAATTGAAGCCGCGGGGGGCAGGCCAAGGCGGATACGAAAGCCACTTTGGGATTCTCAAGTTAGCCCGGGAATGGGGGGCGAAAAGTTGAAACCAGAAGCTGAAACGTAAGCCAGATTGGGATCCGTCTGATTAGCCCGGGGAGCAAAGGACGGGAAGCCAAACCGTGGGGCGGAGACGTATGCTGGGTTGAATTCGCCAGGCTAGCCCGGGGAACTTAGATTGAATGCTAGTGGCGGACACGTAAGCTACGCTGTGTTACTCGCGGAAGCCGCCGCGTGCAGAGAGCACGGGGCGTGAATAGATAGGGAACGGGGCTGGCGCGAGGCCATGGTGCAGACGCGAAGGGCGTGGAGACCGCGGAGCACGTGAAGCCAAGCCGTGCAAAGCCGAGCCGCGCAGATGAGAGAGGCTGAAGCGGCTCAGAGCCGGCGAGGCGCCGGGAAGCTGCGCGGAGCCGTGAAGCTGCCGGCAGGGCGAGGCGCCGGGAAGCCGCGGGGATAAGAGAAACAGAAGTTTAGAAGTAAAGTGAGAGAAATAGGAATGTTGGCAGACAGAAGTAAAATGGGAGAAATAGGAATGCCCGGAGATAGAGAAATAGAGAAAAATAAGGCCTCCCCTCAACATGGTAATGAGAAAGCTTGGATTCGGTCTGCCTGATTAAGTGAGGCGATGAGCACGATGAGCACCTGCGGCGGCTAGCAGCTTATGCGCCGCAGGTCACCGAAGACAGGCACGAATTAACATCAGTAAGGCCTCCCCACAAAAAGGCAATGAGAAGGCTTGGATTCGGTTTGCCTGATAGAGCTTGTAAGCCCCTGCAGGCAGAGCAAAGCATGCACTGCAGGGCACCGAACACAGGCACGCATCAGCGCCTAAAAACCCCCTCACAACATGGCGAAGAGAGGACCCGGATTCGGTTTTCCTGATTGATAGGACTTGTAAGAACCTGTGGCAACTCTAGCAAGTAGAGCAGAGTGTGTGCCACGGGACACCGAAGACAGGCGCGTATCAACGCCAAAAAATAAAAAGAAAGGGGGATCTGTGGGGAGCAATCCGGACTGGACTGAGTTACTGGAATTAAGACTTATTCTATGCATCTGCTCTCCCACAATATGGCGCTGGGAGAGAAGTAAACAGCTTCCGCACAGCTGCCTCCAGTTCAACTAATAAACTGTAGGACTTGCTCCTGATTGGAGGAGAGCAGCGTACTCGGCGTGTGGGCAGCCGAGTTAGGATTGGCGGAGGAGGACTATAAAGGAGGAGAGAGACGGCATGCACCAGGAACATCTATGGGGAACATCTAAGGGAACCCGTGCAGCCCCCGAGAGAACCGGCCGGCGGTGTGCCGCTCCCCTGCGGAAGTGGGGAATGTGGCCAGGGGGAACTGCCCTTCCACGGAGGTGGAAGGGATAGTAGCCAACCCGGGAAGAACCAGCAGCAAACCCGGGGAGGGCCGAGCAGACGAAAGAACAGCGCAGGGTTCAGTGTTGCTCCTCCACGAAGAGGGGGAGCGACAGTTGGTGGGAATGCAAACTGGTCAAGCCACTATGGAAGTCAGTCTGGAGATTCCTCAGAAACCTGAAGATAACCCTACCGTTCGACCCAGCCATCCCACTCCTTGGAATTTACCCAAAGGAATTTAAATTGGCAAACAAAAAAGCGGTCTGCACCCTAATGTTTATTGCAGCACAATTCACAATAGCCAAGACCTGGAACCAACCTAAATGCCCATCAACGGTAGACTGGATAAAGAAATTATGGGATATGTACTCTTTAGAATACTATACCGCAGTAAGAAACAATGAAATCCAGTCATTTGCAACAAAATGGAGGAATCTGGAACACATCATGCTGAGTGAAGTAAGCCAGTCCCAAAGGGACAAATACCATATGTTCTCCCTGATTGGTGACAACTGACTGAACACCAAAAAGGAAACCTGTTGAAGTGAAATGGACACTATGAGAAATGGTGACTTCATCAGCATAGCCCTGACTGTTAATGAACAACTTAATACATTATCCCTCTTAGTAGTTTTTTTGTCTGCTCTACTTAATATGACTGGTTTAATTCTGTAATTAATACACAGTTATTCTTAAGTGTTGAAATTTAACTGAAATGTGATCCCTGTTAAACATAAGAGTGGGAATAAGAGAGGGAAGAGAGGTATAATTTGGGACATGCTCAAGCTGACTTGCCCCAAATGGTAGAGTTAGAAACATACCAGGGGATTCCAATTCAATCCCATCAAGGTGGCATGTACCAATGCCATCTCACTAGTCCAAGTGATCAATTTCAGTTCACAATTGATCATAATGAAAGGACTAAGAGTCAAAGGGATCACATAAACAAGTCTAGTGCCTGCTAACAATAACCAATAGAATAAATAAAGGGGAGAGTGATCCAACATGGGAAGTGAGATACTCAGCAGACTCATAGAATGGCAGATGTCCTAAATAGCACTCTGGCCTCAGAATCAACCCTAAAGGCATTCCGATCTGGCTGAAAAGCCCATGAGAGTATTTCAGGCATGGAAAGCCAAGACACTGGCAAAAAGATCTCTGTGAGTGAGATCCCAGTGGAAAGAACAGGTCTTCAAAGAAGGAGGTACCTTCCTCTGAAGGGAGGAGAGAACCTCCACTTTGACTATGACCTTGTCTAAACAAGATAAGAGTCGGAGAACTCAGAGGGCTTCCATAGCCTTGGAAACTCATGACTGGAGCATAGGGAGATTACTGATGCCATAGACAGGAGTGTCAATTGGTAAAGTCAACTACAGGAGTCATGGTGCACTTACTCCTCATGTAGGATCTCTGTCCTTAATGTGCTGTACATTGGGATTTAATGCTATAACGAGTACTCAAACAATATATTTCACTTTGTGTTTCTATGGGGGTGCAGACTGTTGAAATCTTTACTTAATGCATACTAAACTGATCTTCTGTAAAAAAAAAATATCAATTCCCAACTTGACTCTCACTGGGATTAAACATGACAATAGGTCTGATCTGATTTCATCATCATTTAAAAAAATCATCTATTATTTTTCACTTTATGTTTCTGTGTGGGAGCAAACTGTTGAAATCCTTACTTAATGTGTGCTAGGCTGATCTTCTCTATGTTAAGATAATTGAAAATGGATCTTGATGTGAATGGAATGGGAGAGGGAGTGGGAGGGGGGAGGGTTGTGGGTGGGAGGGACGGTATGAGGGGGAAGCCATTGTAATCCATAAGTCGTACTTTGGAAATTCATATTCATTAAATAAAAGTTAAAAAAAAAAACAATGGTCCCCAGCAAAACTCTCAAAACTATCACAGCCACTGCTTAACTTTGTGGATACTCTAAGTAGTTGACAACTCCCTTAGATAAAGGACAAACTAACCCAACAATATTGCAGCAGAGCTAAGTCATGATTGTCTGTAGGGGACTCAGGAAGCTCTGGCACACTCCTGGGAATCTAGAAATGCACAGGTGCACCCTTCTCTAATGAGAGAGGCTCGAGGTGCTGGACTTCTCACATACACAAGGACTAATGCCAAACCTCTTGCTCCTCCTGGGGTACTAGAATCTACCCATGTGCTGGGAAGAAGGCACCAATGAACAGCCTGGGCAATCAGACTCTGGGACCTTGTCTGGCAAATGTCACTCTTGTTGTCACAACTTGTTCTGAGTCCAGGGGGGCCTCCTCCACAGGAAGCACTGACCCTGGGAGTGCTCAGGATCAGGATCTCCCAACACAAGCAGAATCACCAAGAAAAACTGCAGCCAGCTGACACTACCTCTGAGGAAGTACAGACATGGAACTCACTAGGCCCAGAGCACTCGGCGTTCACACTATACTCAAATTAGTGAAGGAATCTATGTGTTAAGCACTACAAACATCAAGAGAAGTGTTTCACAGGATAGGAAATAACAGGAAGGGAATATATCTTATGAGAGGAGTGACTCGAGTTTCTGGAATTCAAAAGAACAACTGAGAACCCCCTGCAGGGGCCTGTACCAGCTTCCTCGAGTCACCATAGCTCCTTACTGCCATGTGCCTGGCTTTAAAGCAGGAAGGTTGCTCACAGTTCTGGAGGGCAGGGCCTGATGTCAGAGGCCTGCTGCTCCCTGCTCTATCTGAAGGCTCCAGCGTACGGTCCTCCACGGCCTGTTTCTAGTTTCTGGCGCTTGCCTCCACCCTTGGGTTGTTGCTTTGCAGTTGAAACTTCCCAGCCTCTGCCTGTGCCATCAGAGTCTTCTTCCTTCCACATCCACTTTGCCTGGAATGGAAGGACAACAGCAATGGATCAGGGCCCACTCTGACACAGGATGAGCTCATCATCCCTGACTCTACCTGTGAACACCTTATTTCCACAGAAAGCCTCCTACACAGGCATTGAGCCCTAAGGCTTAAACGTTGGAGGACAAACTCCTCATACAATAGGCCTTTGAACAGGCAAAAGAAACACCAAACCTGTGGATCAGACCCTGCAGATGGCCCAGTCCAGTGAATAATAATAAGCAAACAATAGTTTCACAGACCTGTGGGACACTATCAAGCATAACACATATGCATAAAGAGTCCAGAGAGACAGGGATATGAGAGAGACAGGGACAGCAAGAATATATGAATTGTGTCCCCAAATTGCCTAAACATTTTGAACAAGAATAATCAAAATATGCATGGGTGTTTGGCCAAGTCATAAAGCAAACAGGACATCAATATCCAACAAAGAAATGGTTCAATTTGATTCCCTAGCTCTGTCTCCTGTTTCCAGCTTCCTGCTCCTATGAATATTGGGAGGCAGCAGTGAGGGTCCAAGTCGTTGGGCTCATTCCACACATGGGGAAAACTTGGATTGGGAACCCAGTTCCCAGCTGTGATCTTACAGTTGTAGAAAGTACTTCAGAGGAGTCAATCAGCAGCTGGAATATCTCTCATGCCTCTATCGCTGACACATCATAGGATGCAAAAATATACATGGAGTTCAATGAACTGCACTAGTAGAAATTCACATCCTAGTAAGTTGGAAGGCAAAGACAAAGACATGCAAGGGCCTCCAGAATGAATTGTCATGCACAAAGTATCTCTGAGAAGATGAACACTGGTATGGCTGTAATCCGTTTTTAAAAAGTATAGCTAGTAATGTTGTGGAATTTAAACATCACACTTTATTCTGCAAATCCCTCACAAGTTTTTTTTTAATTTGTTTTATTTATTTGACAGGTAGAGTTACAGAATTTAAGACAGAGACAGAGAGAAAGGTCTTCCTTTCATTGGTGATCTCTCCAAATGGCCAATGCAGCCGGAACTGTGCCTATCCAAAGCCAGGAGTCAGGTTATTCTTCCTGGTCTCCCACACAGGTGCAGAGGCCCAAGCACTTGAGCCATCCTCCACTGCCTTCCTGGGCCACAGCAGAGAGCTGGACTGGAAGAGAAGCAGCCAGGAATAGAACCGGTGCCCATATTGTATGCCGGCACCACAGGTTGGAAGATTAACCAAGTGAGCCACGGTGCCGGCCCCTTCCTTAAAAGTTTGACACTTCCTCAGAAAAGTTCAGAGTCTCAGTATACATAGTAGCCAAATGTGTAAGTGACCCATTTACCCAGTATGTGATAAATGAAAAGTATTAATATGTTGCATTCACACCGTAGATATTACTCAGCCATAAAAGGATCAGGTGTGGATATATGCTACAATATGGATGAACCTTGGATATATTTTGCTTATTGAAAGAAAACAGACATAAAAGTGACACTCTATCTCCATGAAATGGCCAGAAGTGAAAATAAATCCACAGAGACAGGAGGTAGATAAGGGTTACCAAGGCAAGGCAGGGGGAGAGAATGAGGTTCTCTGGCAAGGAGTATGGTGTTTCCCTTTGAGATGATGAGAAAAGTACTGAAATGACAAGACAGGAAACCCTGAATATACCAAAACCCAGTGAACAGTATGCTTTGTTTATTTTTAAAGATTTATATACTTGAAAGGCAGAGTGACAGAGAGAGGGGGAGAATGATAGGGAGATCTATCCACTGGTTCAGTCCCCTCAGATGACTGTAAGAGCCAGGACTGGGCCAGCCTGAAACCACAAGCCAGGAGCTTCCTCCAGATCTTTCATGTGGCTGGCAGGAGACCAAGCACATGGGCCATCTCCCACTGTTTCCCCAGAAGCATTGGCATGGAGCTGGATCAGAAGTGGAGCAGCAGGACTAGAATCAGCACCCATATGGGATGCCTACATTGCAGGTGGTGGCTGAACCTCTTATGCCACTATGCCAGCCTCTATACTATACACTCTAAATGTGTCAATTTATCACGTGAGAATTCTATTTTGGTAAAAAGAACATGAATTAAGATGTCTGTACAGTATGTCTCTGAAGATGGTAGGCTGAATACAGACCACAGTCATCACTCCTGAGTCACCTTAACAATTCAGTTCTCACAGTGACTTCAGTGGTAAAAGGTCATAGGAGGTGATACTGGAAGCTTAATCCTGGTCTCCTGTCAGAGCCCACTCTGGTGCTGCTCGGTGACTATGGGGCCAGTGATGAGTTTTCCGCCTCAAAGATCAATCCCCATGTGGATCTTTTAACTCAGTGACCTCCAAAGACATGTGCCCCAATTGGCATATTCAATAACCTTGGAAAATATTCAGAAACAGTTGTATCTATACAGAACATGTAGAGGTCTTTCTTGTCATTATTCCTTAAACTACATATTCCTTTTCAGTGCCTTTACATTGTATTAGGCAGTACAATTTGTAATGATTTATTGGCACAGGGATGGCTTAAGTCACATGCAAGATGTGCATAGTTATTTCCAATCCCATGGGCACTTTATAGAAGGGACTTGAATACCTGTGTGTTTTGGTTACTGCTGGTGCTATGGGTGTGGTCCTGGAACAAATGAACAAAAGGCTGTTGAGGGACAAATGAGTTGTCTTTTTGTTGCTGTTCTTCGTATTCCTGTAGGAAGAGGAAAGGAAATGCATTCACTCAAGAATGGTGTTGCCATCTTCTTGGCAAAATAAGAAATGATTTCTTCCCAGGCCCAATCATGGATCTCTTTACTGTGGGCTGCCTGGAGGAGCCACCTGGGTCAGAGAAGGAATGAGTAAGTTCTCGCAGTTGGGTGTGCCGTGAAATAAGAGAACGGTTGCTGTATTTCCATGAGATGATGGAGAAAGTCAGCATCAGGCACTGAACCAGAGAATGCGGACAGCTGCCTGATGCCTGATGACAATGTTGCGTGTACCTGAGGATGTTCCTCAGCTGCTCTGTTGCTCAGTTCCCTGCCTGTGGTGTGGAAATGTTAATGGAACCTGTGTTAGGATGACTGTGAGGTTAAAACTAAGTAAACCCGAATCCTGAAGAAAATAGCTGCTATTTCCTAAGCACCACTGATGTAAGCATTACTTCCCAAGTCTGTGGAAGAGTAAGACCTACTGCCAATATAAACACTCTAATTCCCAAATGGTTCAACCCTGTATTTTTGACTCCCCAAATTCTGTCCTTGACTCCTTCAGCCCTCCCACCACTACTAGACAAAGTCTCTTTTGTGCACCATTCTGCACAAGTGAGGAAATACAAAACACAGGGCCCTTCCATTCTTGACGAAAGCCCCCTTGGTCAAGCCTGAAAATCAGATCACTAGAGGTCTCTCCTTGCCACCTGATTTATTTCCTCACATGTGACATGGTCATAATAATAATATCAACCTCAGAGAGATTCTACAATACTTAACTCCATTTGTGGTGGTTGTGACAAAAAATATTGTTGGCTTTTTTATCCATCCTTTAAATGTGAAACAATTCATGTGCAAAAGTAACATAGTTGAAGCTCCTGTTATATCTCCAACCAGCTGACATGTTTCCTGTTCCCAACTAATGTTTCTTCAGTCAGTGCTTCTCCATGCCTGTCCCCACCCCAGCTGCTCTGTGGGATGACTTATGTATAACTGAACACTCTCCTCAACCACCTCAAGGCTAACACATTGGAGAAACAAAGTGATGTGTCCATCGGGGTTGTGAGCTTGCAAGGATCAACCCAATAGTTGATTCAAATGGAGAATGAATGGGGAAGGCCCATGCTGCAGAGTCAATTCTGTGTTGACTTGAAGTTGTCAGGATTTACTATTTCAATTCTCCATGAAACCCAGTCATCACTAATCCCAGGGATTACAACCAAACTGTCAGTGTGAGGGAATGTGGAAATGACTGAAATGTGGATGCTCTTGAGCCTCCCTGGGGTTCTCTCCATGGCTGGCACACTCAGCAGTACACAGGAAACACAGCAGAGCAGCCAAAGATTCACAGACCCACCTGGCCTAAGAGAACTGACCTGGCTATTGGAGATGCTGAGTGGATCTCCATCAGCTTGCCCAAAGCCAACATAAACTGATAGTGACCAGGGATGTGTGTGGACTCCCAGCCCCAAGAAAGTGTCACTTGGTGCCAGGGGCACTTCATTCCCTTTGTGACATCAGGCCCTGGAGAGCTACAGCTACAACCACATCCATACCTGAGCTTCTTTAGTTTTGGGGTGTAGAGATTAAAAACACAGTGAGACTTTTGAGGTCAAATTAGGAATATTTAGTGTCCAGCTGGTGACTGCCCTCTCAGAGCAAGTCTCGAGAAGCCAGCAGAGAGCTGCAGGTGCAGAGAGTTTGTAAAGGCAAAACCTACTTTTTATCAGTCATTTAATTACATGTGCAGAATTGTGCAAGCAAGACTCAGACATACAGAAGGGAGAAGCACTTAGCCAATCAGCCAGTTTCTTTGTAACCTTATTGAAAAATGTAATGATTTAATTATTTGATTGTTCCAAGTCAGGGTCAAACATGGTGCCATTGACCTTGGTGCCACCTGTGTGATCTTGTGGTTGCATCCAGGACAAGACAGGAGAAACCATAGTCTGGTGGCCTTGGCCATTATCAAGCAAGCAGAGGTACAGAAGCCAGAAATGGGAGGAGGGCAAGATGGCAGAATAGGAAGGGAGCACATCGATAGTCTGGGAAAAGACAGTTTAATAAAAGTGGAGATACTGCAGGTTCAAGGAAGAGTGTGGGGAGCAAACCGGACTAGACTGTTACTGGAATTAAGACTTATTCTATGCATCTGCTCTCCCACAATATGGCGCTGGGAGAGGAGAAAACAGCTTCCGCACAGCTGCCTCCAGTTCAACCAATTAACTGTAGGACTTGCTCTTGATTGGAGAGCAGCGTACTCAGCCGAGTTGGGATTGGCGGAGGAGGACTATAAAGGAGGAGAGAGACGGCATGCACCAGGAACATCTATGGGGAACATCTAAGGGAACCCGTGCAGCCCCCGAGAGAGCCGGCCGGCGGTGTGCCGCTCCCCTGCGGAAGTGGGGAATGTGGCCAGGGGGAACTGCCCTTCCACGGAGGTGGAAGGGATAGTAGCCAACCCGGGAAGAACCAGCAGAAAACCCGGGGAGGGCCGAGCAGACGAAAGAACAGCGCAGGGTCCTGTGTTGCTCCTCCACGAAGAGGGGGAGCGACATAATGGTGCCGTGACTCGGATATGAAGCCTAGGCAGGGTTTAGTGTCGTTCCTCCATGAAGAGGGGGAGCGACATAATGGTGCCGTGACTCGGATAGGAAACCTAGGAGGGAAGAAATGACTCGGATAGGAAACTTAGGACGGATATGAAACTTAGGAGGGAAGAAACGGGAAGAACTAGGGAAAATATCGGAGAGAGAAACTAGCAAACAGCCTAGGGAAAAGCCGGACGAAAAAGGAGCCGGAAGAAGCTATTGAAAGCCTAGGCATAGACTCAGATACGGACTACGGGGGGAAGCTGGGAGAAATCTCTAAGGTCGAAAGTGAAAGTGAAAGCTAGAACAAACAGACTCGGACGCGGACTGTGGGGAGAGGCCAGGAGAAATGAGGGAGGAATATCGTTGGAGGAAAGCTTGGGGAAACATACCGGGTAGAGAAAAATGTTAGGGAAATTGAAGCCGCGGGGGGCAGGCCAAGGCGGAAACGAAAGCCACTTTGGGATTCTCAAGTTAGCCCGGGAATAGGGGGCGAAAAGTTAAAACCAGAAGCTGAGACGTAAGCCAGATTGGGATCCGTCTGATTAGCCCGGGGAGCAAAGGACGGGAAGCCAGATCGTGGGGCGGAGACGTACGCTGGGTTGAATTCGCCAGGCTAGCCCGGGGAACTTAGATTGAATCCTAGTGGTGGAGACGCAAGCTACGCTGTGTTACTCGCGGAAGCCGCCGCGTGCAGAGAGAGCACGGGGCGTGAATAGATAGGGAACGCTGGCGTAGGCCGTGGTTCAGACGCGAAAGGGTTAAGCGCGAAGCCGAGCCGCGCAAAGCCGGGAAGCTGCGCAGATGAGAGAGGCGCGCGGGCTGAAGCGGCGCAGAGCCGGGAACCCGCCGGCGGGGCGAGGTGCCGGGAAGCTGCGGGGATAAGAGAAACAGAAGTTTGGAAGTGAAGTAAAAGAGAAATGGGAATGCTGGAAGATAGAAGTGAAATGGGAGAGGTAGGAATGCCCGGAGATAGAGAAATAGAGAAAAATAAGGCCTCCCCTCAACATGCCAATTAGAAGGCTTGGATTCGGTCTGCCCGATTAGTGAGGCGGTGAGCACCTGGGCGGCTAGCCGCAGGTC
The DNA here is from genome assembly GCF_051225735.1 of Oryctolagus cuniculus. Taxonomy (NCBI): domain Eukaryota; kingdom Metazoa; phylum Chordata; class Mammalia; order Lagomorpha; family Leporidae; genus Oryctolagus; species Oryctolagus cuniculus. Next base: position 30,429,751 of record NC_142887.1, read on the forward strand.
ACCGAAGACAGGCACGAATTAACATCAGTAAAGCTTCCCCACAATGCAACAATTAGGAGGCTTGGATTCGGTCTGCCTGATTTAAGGCGGTAAGCGCCAGCAAAGCTCGACCAGAGTATGAGCTGCAGGTCACCGAAGATAGGCACGAACCAACACTAATAAGTCTCCCCCACAATAAGGCAATGAGAAGGCTTGGATTCGGTTTGCCTGATAGGTTTTGTAAGCCCCTGCGGGCAGAGCAGAGCATGCGCTGCAGGGCACCGAACACAGGCATGCATCAGCGCCTAAAAACCTCCTCACAATGGCGAAGAGAGGACCCGGATTCGGTTTTCCTGATTGATAGGACTTGTAAGAGCCTGTGGCAACTCTAGCAAGTAGAGCAGAGTGTGTTCCGCGGCACACCGAAGACAGGCGCGTATCAACGCTAAAAAATAAAAAGAAAGGGGGATCTGTGGGGAGCAAACCGGACTAGACTGTTACTGGAATTAAGACTTATTCTATGCATCTGCTCTCCCACAATATGGCGCTGGGAGAGGAGAAAACAGCTTCCGCACAGCTGCCTCCAGTTCAACCAATTAACTGTAGGACTTGCTCTTGATTGGAGAGCAGCGTACTCAGCCGAGTTGGGATTGGCGGAGGAGGACTATAAAGGAGGAGAGAGACGGCATGCACCAGGAACATCTATGGGGAACATCTAAGGGAACCCGTGCAGCCCCCGAGAGAGCCGGCCGGCGGTGTGCCGCTCCCCTGCGGAAGTGGGGAATGTGGCCAGGGGGAACTGCCCTTCCACGGAGGTGGAAGGGATAGTAGCCAACCCGGGAAGAACCAGCAGAAAACCCGGGGAGGGCCGAGCAGACGAAAGAACAGCGCAGGGTCCTGTGTTGCTCCTCCACGAAGAGGGGGAGCGACATAATGGTGCCGTGACTCGGATATGAAGCCTAGGCAGGGTTTAGTGTCGTTCCTCCATGAAGAGGGGGAGCGACAGAAGAGTTAGGGAAGAAACAGCAGAGGAAACTCTTCTGGAACTACTGGTTCATGGGGACCTATGTGGAGGGCACCGGTGCCCATGGCTCAGAACCCTAGCCATAGAATCTATGCACCTGTACTGAAAAGGAAGCTGTGTAGAATTACTTCCCTTCTGAATCAGAGAGAGAGAGAGAGAGAGATGTATTATGCCTAACCTGGGTGTGTCACATTTGACACACCCTTAACCCTGAAGAACCAAACAGAGCTCTCTGGCCACACCCATCAGAAGCCTCTAAGGATCCATCAAACAGCAGACAGTCCATTTAATAGAGTCATAGTAGAATGAGAAAAAAATTCCACAGCGAGGAAAGAAGAAACCAATGAATATCTCCACAAAGCCAAGCAACAAATGCAGAAACCAAGGAAACAACAACAAGGAAGACATTATGACACCCCCAAATGAACAAGACACCCCAATACAAGATTATGAAGATGATGAGATAGAAGAAATGCAAGATATGGATTTCAAAAAAATTATGATAAGAACATGTAGACGTTTTCAAAAACAAAGTCTTGAACTGCAGAAATCCTTACCGGACAGGATAGAAAATCTCTCTTGTGAAAAGGAAATCTTAAGCAGGAATCAAAATGAAATGCAAGAACTAGTAGAACAGGAAATTGTGATAGTGAAGAGAAATTGAAATGAAATGAAGAATTCAATAGATCAAATGAAAAACACATTAGAGAGCCTTAAAAACAGAGTCAGTGATGCAGAAGAGGGAATATCGGACTTAGAAGACAGAGCACAGGAAAACATACAGCCAAACCAAAGAAAAGAAGAGGAAATTAGAAATCTAAAAAATATTGTTGGGAATCTACAGGGTACTATTAAATAAAACCCAACATTTGAGTTCTAGGAGTTCCTGAAGGCATGGAAAGAGAGAAAGCATTAGAAGGCCTTTTTATTGAGATACTAGCAGAGAACTTCCTGGGTTTGGAGAAGGACAGAGACATCTTAGTACAGGAAGCTCATAGAACCCCTAGAAAACATGACCAAAAGAGATCCTCACCACGACACGTAATTAAACTCACCACAGTGAAACATAAAGAAAAGATTTTAAAATGTGCAATAGGGTAGTATCAGATTACTCTCAGAGGATCTCCAATCAGATCCACAGCAGACTTCTCAGCAGAAACCCTACAGGCTAGGAGGGAATGGCGAGACATAGCCCTAGTACTAAGAGAGAAAAACTGCCAGCCCAGAATATTATATCCTGCAAAACTCTCATTTGTGAATGAAGGTGAAATAAAGATTTTCATAGCAAACAGAAATTGAAAGAATTGGTCGCCACTGTTCCAGCCCTACAAAAGTTACTTAAAGATGTATTACACACAGAAACTCAGAATCGCAGTCATCAATATGAAAGAAGGAAGAAAACCAGAGTAAAAGATCACACGAAGTTCAAGGCATATATTAGAAAATATCTTTGGGAAAATGGCAGGGCAAAGTTACTACTTATCAATAGTCACATTGAACGTTAATTGCCTCAACTCTCCAGTTAGAAGACACAGATTGGCTGAATGGGTTAAGGAACAAAACCCATCTATTTGCTGCTTATAAGAAACACATCTTTCCAACAAACATGCAGGCAGACTGAAAGTGAAAGGCTGGAAAAAGATATTCCATGCCAATAAAAATGAAAAAAGAGTGGGCATAGCCATCATAATATCAGACAACATAAACTGTAACAGAAAAACTGTTAAGAGAGACAAAGAGGGGCACTATATAATGATTAAGGGTTCAATTCAACAGGAAGATGTAACTATTATAAATGTATATGCACCTAACTACAGGGCACTGGTTTATTTAAAAGATATGTTAAGGGACTTCAAGGGAGACTTAGACTCCAATACAATAGTACTGGGGGACTTCAATACTCCACTCTCAGAAACAGACAGATCAACCAGACAGAAGATCAACAAGGAAACAGTAGATTTAAACAACACTATAGCCCAAATGGATCTAACAGATATCTACAGAACTTTTCATCCTACACTTAAAGAATTGACATTCTTCTCAGCAGTACCTGGAACCTACTCTAGAACTGACCACATACTAGGCCATAAAGCAAGTATCAGTAAATACAAAAGAATTACAATCATATGATGCAGTTCTCAGACCACAGTGGAATGAAGTTGGAAATTAGCAATTCAAGAATCCATAGAGCATATGCAACCACATGGAGATTGAAAAACATGCTCCTGAATGAACACTGGGTCATAGAAGAAATCAAAAAAGAAATCAAATAATTTCTGGCAGTAAATGAGGATAACAACACAACATATCAAAACGTATGGGATACAGCAAAAGCAGTGTTAAGAGGAAAGTTTATAGCAATAGGTGCCTACATCTAGAAAATGGAAAGGCACCAAATAAATGAGATTTCAATGCATCTCAAGGATCTAGAAACGCTGCATTCATGTGCAGAAGCATGAAGCAAGACCCGTACCTTTCACCTTACACAAAAATACACACAAAATGGATTAAAGACCTAAATCTATGACCCAACACCATCAAATTATTAGAGAACATTGGAGAAAACCTCCGAGATATAGAAACAGGCAAAGACTGAAGATGCTTGGAAAAGACCCTGGAAGCACAGTCAGTCAAAGCCAAAATAAACATGTGGGATTGCATAAATTGAGAAGTTTCTGTACTGCAAAAGAAACAGTCAGGAGCGTGAAGAGGCAACCGACAGAATGGGAAAAATATTTGCAAACTATGCAACAGATAAAGGGTTAATAACCAGAATCTACAAAGAGATCAAGAAACTCCACAAAAACAAAACCAACAACCCACTTAAGAGATGGGCCAAGGACCTCAATAGACATTTTGCAAAGGAGGAAATACCAATGGCCAAATGGCCAACAGGCACATGAAAAAATGTTCAGGATCACTAGCCATCAGGGACATGCAAATCAAAACCACAATTAGGTTTCACTTCACCCCGGTTCGATTGGCTCACATACAGAAATCTAGCAACAACAGATGCTGGTGAGGATGTGAGGAAAAAGGGACACTAACCCACTGTTGGTGGGAGTGCAAACTGGTTAAGCCACTATGAAAGTCAGTCTGGAGATTCCTCAGAAACCTGAATATAACCTTACCATTCAACCCAGCCATACCACTCCCTGGAATTTACCCAAAGGAAATTAAAATGGCAAAAAAAAGCAGTCTGCACCTTAATGTTTATTGCAGCTTAATTACCAATAGCTATGACCTGGAACCAACTCAAATGCCAATCAATAGTAGACTGGATAAAGAAATTATGGGACATGTACTCTACAGAATACTATACAACAGTCAAAAACAATGAAATCTGGTCATTTGCAACAAAATGGAGGAATCTGGAAACCATCATGCTGAGTAAATTAAGCCAGACCTAGATGTACAAATATCTTATGTTCTCCCTGATCAGTAACAACTACTGAGCAACAAGAAGGAAACCTTTTGAAATGAAATGAGCACTTCAAGAAAGAATGACATGAGCAGCCCTTGTCCTGACTGTTGATGTACGACTTAATACTTTATCCCTTTTAGTACTTTTTTGTTCTACTTAACACTATTGGTTGAACTCTGTAATCAACACACAATAATTCTTAGGTATTTTAATTTAACTGAAAAGTGATCTCTGTTAAATATAAGAGTGGGAATAAGAGAGGGAGGAGAGGTACAATTTGGGACATGCTCAAGCTGACTTGCCACAAATGGTAGAGTTATAAAAGTGCCAGGGAGAGGAGGCAAGATGGCGGAATAGGAAGGGAGCACACTGATAATCCGGGGAGAGATAGTTTAATAAAAGTGGAGATACTGCAGGTTCAAGGAAGAGTAGGGGAGGAAACAGCAGAAGAAACTCTTCTGGAACGCGTGATTCACAGTGGACCTGTGTGGAGAGCATTTGAGCCCACAGTTCGGGACACCAGCATCAGACTCAACACACCAGCACTGGAACGCGAGGTGAGCCGAACCTCAATAGCCCGAGACACCGGCAGGCAAACTGAGAGAGGAGACTAGAGGGAACGACCCCCGGGGCGGGGGGGACTTCACCAAGCTAACTGGAAGAGAGAGAGAGGGAAAAAAAAGGTGACTGGTACGGACACGGGTTTCTCTCTCTCCGCTCACCTCTCAAGGGCGAGCAAGACAAAGAGCAGGCGCCATCTTGGACATACGTCATAAGCAGAGCGACCTCAGGTCTGCACCGGCCCAGAGCCTAGCAGAAAAACCTGACTCTGGGCGGGGCGAATTAACAGGAGATTAGGACCTAGTAAATTTGTGGTGCTACTGAACTGAGACTGTGAAAAAAGAGACGGTGGGGGAGAGAACTCACGGAATTCACGTGAGCACTCTCCAGAGATGCTACAATTCCATAACTTTGGCAACCCAGTGGGAGACTGAAGGAGAATTTGAGCCCACTCTGAGGGCCGAACAGATTCCCTGTGTGGTCCTTGGGAAAGAGTTTCCGATCTCTGGCTCCTGTGGGTATATCATTTGCCTGCTAACTACCTCCAACTTCGTTCAGCTGTGTGGAATTACTTCCCTTTTGAATCAAAAAAAGAAAGAGAGAGAGAGAGAGATTTACCACGTCTAACCTGGGAGTGTTACCTTTGGCACACCAAACAGAGCTCTCAGCCCACACCCATCTCAAGCCTTAAGGCTCCATCAAAAACAGTCCACTTAATCTAGACTCATAGTATAACAAGAAAAAGCACCACAGTGAAGAAACCAAATATCTCCAATATGCCAAATAACAAACGCAAAAACTGAGGTAATAAAAACAAGGAAGTCACCATGACGCCCTCAAATGAAAAAGACACCCCAATTCAAGATTATGAAGATGATGACATAGAAGAAATGCAAGAAGCAGATCTCAAAAAATTGATAAGAACATTAAGAAGTTCTCAAAAACAAATTCATGAACTACAGAAATCCTTAATGGACAAGATAGAAAATCTCTCTCGTGAAAATGAAATATTAAGGAGGAATCAAAATGAAACGAAACAACTAGTACAACAGGAAACTGTGATAGTGACGAGAAATCATAATGAAGTGAAGAATTCAATAGATCAAATGAAAAACACAATAGAGAGCCTTAAAAACAGAATGGGTGAAGCAGAAGAGAGAATATCAGACTTAGAAGACAGAGAACAGGAAAGGATACAGTCAGACCAAAGAAAAGAAGAGGAAATCAGAAATCTAAAACATATTGTCAGGAATCTTCAGGATACAATTAAAAAAACCAACATTCAGGTTCTAGGAGTTCCTGAAGGCATGGAGAGAGAGAAAGGATTAGAAGGCCTTTTTAGTGAGGTATTAGCAGAAAATTTCCCAGGTTTGGAGAAGGACAGAGAAATCCTAGTACAGGAAGCTCACAGAACCCCTAATAAACACGACCAAAAGAGATCCTCACCACGACACATTGTAATTAAACTCTCCACAGTGAAACATAAAGAAAAGATCCTAAAATGTGCAAGAGAGAAACGTCAGATTACTCTCAGAGGATCTCCAATCAGACTCACAGCTGACTTCTCATCAGAAACCCTACAAGCTAGGAGGGAATGGCGAGATATAGCCCAGGTACTAAGAGAGAACAACTGCCAGCCCAGAATATTATATCCTGCAAAGCTATCATTTGTGAATGAAGGTGAAATAAAGACTTTTCATAGCAAACAGAAATTGAAAGAATTGGTCGCCACTCGTCCAGCCCTGCAACAGATGCTTAAAGATGTGTTACACACAGAAACACAGAAACACGGTCATCAATATGAAAGAAGATAAAGGAAGGAAACCTCACAGCAAAAGATCACAGGGAATTCAAAGCATATATTAGAACTTATCTTTGGCAAATGGCAGGGCAAAGTTACCACTTTTCATTAGTCACATTGAATGTTAATGGCCTGAACTGTCCAGTTAAAAGACACAGATTGGCTGATTGGGTTAAGGAACAAAACCCATCTATTTGCTGCTTACAAGAAACACATCTTTCCAACAAAGATCCATAGAGACTGAAAGTGAAATGCTGGAAAAAGATATACCATGCCAACAGAAATGAAAAAAGAGCAGGCGTAGCCATCTTAATATCAGACAAAATAAACTTTACCACAAAAACTGTTAAGAGAGACAAAGAGGGGCACTATATATATGATTAAGCGATCATTACAACAAGAAGATATAACAATTATCAATGTATATGCACCTAACTACAGGGCACCAGTTTATCTAAAAGATTTGATAACGGACTTAAAGGGAGACTTAGACTCCAATACAATAGTACTGGGAGACTTAATAACCAGAATCTACAAAGAAATAAAGAAACTCCACAAAAACAAAACCAACAACCCACTTAAGAGATGGGCCAAGGACCTCAATAGACATTTTTCAAAAGAGGAAATCCAAATGGCCAACAGGCACATGAAAAAATGTTCAAGGTCATTAGCAATCAGGGAAATGCAAATCAAAACCACAATGAGGTTTCACCTCACCCCGGCTAGAATGGCTCACATACAGAAATCTACCAACAACAGATGCTGGAGAGGATGTGGGGAAAAAGGGACACTAACCCACTGTTGGTGGGAATGCAAACTGGTCAAGCCACTATGGAAGTCAGTCTGGAGATTCCTCAGAAACCTGAAGATAACCCTACCGTTCGACCCAGCCATCCCACTCCTTGGAATTTACCCAAAGGAATTTAAATTGGCAAACAAAAAAGCGGTCTGCACCCTAATGTTTATTGCAGCTCAATTCACAATCGCCAAGACCTGGAACCAACCTAAATGCCCATCAATGGTAGACTGGATAAAGAAATTATGGGATATGTACTCTTTAGAATACTATACCGCAGTAAGAAACAATGAAATCCAGTCATTTGCAACAAAATGGAGGAATCTGGAACACATGATGCTGAGTGAAATAAGCCAGTCCCAAAGGGACAAATACCATATGTTCTCCCTGATTGGTGACAACTGACTGAACACCAAAAAGGAAACCTGTTGAAGTGAAATGGACACTATGAGAAATGGTCACTTGATCCGCATAGCCCTGACTGTTAATTAACAACTTAATACATTATCCCTCTTAGTAGTTTTTTGTCTGCTCTACTTAATATGACTGGTTTAATTCTGTAATTAATACACAGTTATTCTTAAGTGTTGAAATTTAACTGAAATGTGATCCCTGTTAAACATAAGAGTGGGAATAAGAGAGGGAAGAGATGTACAATTTAGGACATGCTCAAAGCTGACTTGCCCCAAATGGTAGAGTTAGAAACATACCAGGGGACTCCAATTCAATCCCATCAAGGTGGCATGTACCAATGCCATCTCACCAGTCCAAGTGATCAATTTCAGTTCACAATTGATCATAATGAAAGGACTAAGAGTCAAAGGAAGCACATAAACAAATCTAGTACCTGCTAATGCTAACTGATAGAATAAATAAAGGGGAGAGTGATCCAACATGGGAAGCAAGATACACAGCAGACTCATAGAATTGCAGATGTCCTAAACAGCACTCTGGCCTCAGAATCAGCCCTAAAGGCATTCTGATCTGGCTGAAAAGCCCATGAGAGTATTTCAGGCATGGAAAGACAAGACACTATGGCAAAAAAAAAAAAAACACAACCCTAAATGAAAGATCTCTGTGAGTGAGATCCCAGTGGAAAGAACAGGTCTTCAAAGAAGGAGGTACCTTTCTCTGAAGGGAGGAGAGAACCTCCACTTTGACTATGACCTTGTCTAAACAAGATAAGAGTCAGAGAACTCAAAAGGCTTCCATAGCCTTGGAAACTCATGACTGGAGCATGGGGAGATTACTGATGCCATAAACAGGAGTGTCAATTTGTAAAGTCAACAACAGGAGTCACTGTGCGCTTACTCCTCATGTAGGATCTCTGTCCTTAATGTGCTGTACATTGAGACTTAATGCTATAATGAGTACTCAAACAGTATATTTCGCTTTGTGTTCCTATGGGGGTGCAAACTGTTGAAATCTTTACTTAATGTATACTAAACTGATCTTCTGTAAAAAAAAAAAAAGAAGAAATTATCAACTCCCAACTTGACTCTCACTGGGATTAAACATGACAATAGGTCTGATCTGATTTCATCATCATTTAAAAAATCATCTATTATTTTTCACTTTATGTTTGTGTGGGAGCAAACTGTTGAAATCTTTACTTAATGTATGCTAAACTGATCTTCTGTATATAAAGAGAATCGAAAATGAATCCTCATGTGAATGGAAGGGGAGAGGGAGTGGGAAAGGGGAGGGATGCGGGTGGGAGAGATGATATGGGGGGGAAGCCATTGTAATCCATAAGCCGTACTTTGGAAATTTATATTCATTTAATAAATTTTAAAAAAAAGTGCCAGGGAATTCCAATTCCATCCCGTCAAGGTGGAATGTACCAATGCCATCTCACTAGTCCAAGTGATCAATTTCAGTTCACAATTGATCACACTGATAGGTCTAAGAGTCAAAGGGATCACATAAACAAGACTAGTGTCTCCTAATACTAACTGATAGAATAAAAAAGGGAAGAGAACGATCCAACATGGGAAGTGGGATACACAGCAGACTCATAGAATGGCAGATGTCCTAAACAGCACTCTGGCCTCAGGATTAGCCCTTAAGGCATTCGGATCTGGCTGAAGAGCCCATGAGAGTATTTTAGGTATGGAAAGCCAAGACACTCTGGCAAAATAAAGGACCTAAATGAAAGATCTCTGTGAGTGAGATCCCAGTAGAAAGAACGGGCCATCAAAGAAGGAGGTACCTTTCTATGAAGGGAAGAGTGAACTTCCACTTTGACTATGACCTTGTCTAAATAAGATAGAAGTCGGCCAACTCAAAAGGCTTCCAAAGCCTTGGCAACTCATGACAAGAGCCTAGGGAGATTACTGATGCCATAAACAAGAGTGTCAATTTGTTAAGGCAACAACAAGAGTCACTGTGCACTTACTCCTCATGTAGGATCTCTGTCCTTCATGTGTGGTTCAATGTGAATTCATGCTATAACTAGTACTCAAACAGTAGTTTACACTTTGTGTTTCTGTGTGGATGCCAACTGTTGAAATTGTTGCTTAATATATACTAAATTGATCTTCTGTATATAAAGATAGTTGAAAATGAATCTTGATGTAAATGGAATGGAAGAGGGAGTAGGAGTTGGGAGGGTTGCGGGCAGGAGAAGTTAAGGGGGGTGGGGAGAAGCCATTGTAATCCATAAGCTGTACTTTGGAAATTTATATTTGCTAAATAAAAGTTACAAAAAAGAAGCCAGAAATGGGCCAGTTACAAATTAACATTTACTCTTATGATGAACAGGCCCTGATTATAGAACACCCAAGCCAAATAACTTATACTCTATAACCACCTGGGTGTGCTACAGCTTGAAGACAGTTTACACTTTTGGGTCACCTGTCACACTCTTGCCCCAACCACTTCCAATCCCCACAGCTTCTTCTTGAGAGCACTCCTCACATTGCAAGAATCTGTTGTGGAAGATTTCCCTCTGGGACCCTCAGGAAGCCCTGTGTTGTTCCAGATACTTCTGGGGGATATGGGCTGAGCTGTTCCCCAGTCAGGAGGTGAGGCAACAGGAAGTGGCAGCAGGAGGTTCCCCGATGCTTCTCATAGAAAAAAAGTATTATGGAGAGATACAGAGAGACAGGTAGACAGAACTCCCATCCACTGGTTTCTTCCTAAATGCCCACAGTGACTCTGCCGGGTGAAGCCAGGACCTGGGAACTTAATTCAGCTCTCCTGTGTGGGTGGCAGGCAATTAATCAGCCATCACCACTGCCTCCCTGGGACTGCATCAGCAGGACGCTGGAGTCAGCAGCTGCAGCCTGGAAGGGAACTCAGGTATTCCAATGTGGGACTCTCGGCTACAGGCCTGCTCCCAACAGTGCACTTCTGCTGAGTGCCTTCTGTTTCCAGGCACCCTGTAGAGTGCCTGCACTCCTCTTATGCATGGCACCATGAAGGAGTGAATTCTTTCCATGAGAACTTCAGGTCGGAAAAGCATTAGTACACTTTTTTTCTGTGTATAGTCACATAAAAATAGCAATAACCATAGAAACTTTCTCTTGGGTGCACTTACAAGTTCACTGATTGAAAATGGCAAATTTTATTAGACATGTATTCATTCCTTAATTATTAGATAATACTAGTTTTTATATTCTGGAAATCACCTGATCATACAGCTTGATATTTGATTGCACCACTCCTGCAATTAAATGCTATCATCACTCTCTGATCACCAGGAATGGCATGACTTCTTCATTTGTGGGAAGAAAATTTGACAAGACATCCACCATCAAGACAACATGGTCAAAAAAGATATAAACTCTGGAGCAAATATTTAGGACATTCACTTCCTGTGTATCTGAAACTCTATTTCTGGTGAACACCAAATCTCCATGTCCATCCCCAGCTCAGAGCAAGATCCCTCTTCTGTTTCTATGAGATTGGCAGCTGGAATACCACCTGTGCATCTAAGTAGAATCACAGAGGACTGGTCCTCCTTTGACTGCCTTATTTCACTGAGAACAACCCAGCATCCCGATTCTGGACGAATCGCAAGAAGAATTGAAACTGGGATGGAAACATCTATATGCTGCCATGTTTTCTGCAGCACTATCCCTACCAACTGAGACATGGAAACAAGTTCGGCATCCACTGACGGATGAAGGAATAAACAAACGGTGGTGCATGGACACAGTGGATCATCCTCCTCCTTTCAGAGGAGGAAATCTTGTCCTGCAGGAAATGTAAATATGTGTGAAAGTAGCTGGAACACTTGGATGGGACAAGATGGAGAGCTCCATATAACCTATCACTCACACAGATGAAAGTGAAATCTGAGCAGAGGACACATTCTTCAACACTCTTAGAAGGCCACACTGAGAGGCAGATTGGATTAAGTGCAAATCTCAACAACAGCCTGATGGGAGTCTGGCTAGGTTGCTCTCCTCACTTTCTCCCAGGTTCCTCAAATGCAGGCGGAGTTGAAGTAACTCCGAAAAGGAAAACCATGGGTGAATCCCTGTATCTCTCCAAAAAATGAGAAATGGTGTTAAGAAGAGGGTTATACCCATTTGTGTAGTTCCTCACTTTTCACTGACAAAGCTATGCTAATGTCTCTGCTAAGGGATAACCTTGAAAATTACTATATTTCTGCACAAAAGAACCAGAAAGATGGTGTTCTCCAAGGAATGAGAGGAAAATCTCTAGTATCCCTTTCACATACTATTTCCCCTCATGGGTATTCTTGTCTGTGGAACTGCACAACAGCATGGGGAATAAACACCACTGAGAAGAACATGTACGAAGGTCAGGAGAACTGTGCAAATCAGAGAGCTAAGGGGACAAACAGAGTCTACACAGCTTAGCTCTGAAACTGCCTTCATACAGGAATGATCAGAGACTCCATCTCCTCTAACCATCACTAAACCCAGAAAGACAAATACTCTTCAAATTATAGCTAAGAAGTTCTCAGCAGAGGAAGAAATACATGAAAAACACAAGCTGGAAACGTTGGGCCTGAACGTACATCATTCATATCAAAAGGTAATGGATGTCTGGGCTGGCCTTAGCTCAGTGGTTCCTTCATCTACTGAAAATGTAACAGATGGAATCAAGTCCAGAGTGCAGGAAAAAGTGAAAATATCAAGTTATATGCCAATCAACAGAAAGGTACAAGTTGAAGAACAATGAGAAAGGGAAGAAGCTTGAACCTAAATGAATAGAGCCTCAGAGACGTGTGAACCATAGCAAGAGCCCTAACTCATAGGAGCCTGGAGGGGGTAGGAGGGTGGTGAAGTACAAAATATTAAAAGGAACAGAATGGCCAGGAACATCACCCTTTTAGGAATACAGATCCAAGGACTCAGAAGCATCTCAGGGACATGTGAACAATCCACAAGAAGAGAAAAAGAGAACTCTTGAAATCAGAGCCAATGGCATGTGCATACCCACATGAGCAGGGATGACTTCTCATCAGAAAACACAAACACCACAGGATACTAGAACCCTGTTCACCGCGTTTGGAAAGATAAGACCGCCCCAGGATTCTCCAGGGAAAAACATACCATGTAAGATCCAAGCCTTCTATGCAGAAAAACTAGGATGGTGGAGATGAAGGAATACTAAGAGCAGTCATCAGAAGACCACTTGCTATCAAAACAGCACCAAGTGGATGGAATTCTTCTGGCTGAAGTGAAATCTTGTCCAGGGAATTCTGGGACATCAGGACTAATGAAGAGCAGGAGACACATGAAGTATATTACTGCTGGCTGTGCTTCCCCTCATAAATTCTCTAAACAGTGTCTGTAGAACCCAAAACAGAAAGCACAGACTCACAGGGTGGTGCTCCATTTATACAAAGGTCACACAGAGGGGGACAATCAAAACAGAGCATGGGTCAAAGAATCAGTGTGGCTGTAAAGTTTCATTACTCTGCTGAACTGGAGAGAAGGAACTCTAATTAGACAGGGAAAGCAACAGGACCCACAGTACTATTCCCGGAACAACTGAAACACAGAGACACTCAAGAAAAGCTGGATTGGGGCTGCTGTCAAGGAGCAATGTGCAATTTCCCACCATGCGGCACTTTCATGCCATATGGGTGCCAGTTCCAGTCCCACATGCTCTACTTCTGATCCAGCTCCCTGCTAATGTGCCTGGGACAGCAGCAGAGGATGGCTCAAGTCCCTGGGCCACTGTAATAGTGGGAGAGCCAGGGGAAGCTCCTCACTTTCTCCTGACCTGCCCTGACGGTTGTGGCCATTTGGGGAGGGAATCAGCTGATGGAGGATCATTCTCTCTAATTTTGCCATTCAAATAAAAAAAATCTTTAAAAAGGGGCCAGGGAGATGGATCACCTCAGGATCTAGATGATGGGAATGGAGCAGTGACAAGATTCACAAATAGGTCTTTGTGGAAATCCATGTTGGCTTCCTCCCTGAGAACTGGCAGGAATGGGATCTCAATCATGTGGTCAGGATGTGTCTTCCAGCCTGCCTGGCCTCAGTCCAAGCTGCCAGCCCCACAGGCTCTGACGGGCACCTGCATTTCTGCTCTGAGGGTGCTCTGCTCAGTGTTTCCAGGACAAGGGAAGGAGGATACACACAGGGTGACACCAATGCTGCCACCTCCTGCAGGACCCGCTCGTCAGGAGATTGCTCCTCAGCAATCACTCACCTGCAGGGTGGGGAATGGGAAACGAGTCCAGCACAGCACCTGAGAGCTGAGGCCCTGGAAGAGCATTGAGGGGGCCCCCACACTACCAACACCTCATGGTGCTCCATCCACATACCCTCTACCCTCAGCTAGAAACTGGGGAGACACAAGAGTCTGGAGGGGACCGGCGGCAGCCTTTGCCGGTACCACTTCCTCCCATGTCATCTGCAGATGTGCCACTCCTGAGGTTCCACAGATGCAGCATTTTGGCCTTAGCACTTCTGAGGGACAGTGGCTGAAAGCTGTTTGGGACATCTACTGTTGTAGAGAGAATCTCGCTGTTTAAGAAACACTTTGGGAAGTAAATTTTGCCCCCCTCACCTGATCGGAGCAATGGGGGTTGACCACTAACCAAAAGGGATCCCATGCCCACATTGGGGTCACACTGCTGCCTCAAGCCATGGACCAATTGGAAGATGGCCAAAGTATCATAGGTATTGCAAACCCTGCGTCAGACAGTCCTTTTTGATCCTGAGCAAACTGAGTGGCATTTTGGCACTGCTTTACTCTGTCTGTGGGCCTCAGACATGGCATGTCCTCCAGCACAGGGAGCACTGCCAAGAACAGGATGCCACCACCTCCTGAGCCAGGTCACCTGATCATCATGGAAATCTGAAAGCACTGGGGTGGTGGTCGGTGTGTGGCGGGCATATGTGTGCGCAGTGCTGTGGTGCAGCAGGCTCAGCCACTGCCTGCAACACCAGCATCCCATTTGAGTGCTGGGTTGAGTCCCAGCTGCTGCACTTCCAGCCCAGCAGCCTGCCACTGTACCTGGGAGGGCAGCAGAACATGGCTCAAGGACTTGGACCTTTGGAAGACTCTGATGAAGTTCCAGGGCCCTGTCTGTAAGTGACTATGCCAGCTGTGGTGGCCATTTCACGGTGAAATCAGCAGATGGAAGCTTGCTTTTTTTCTCACTTCCCAACTCGACCTTTCACACAAAATACATTTGTAACGGAAAGCAAAAGCACTTTGGGAGGTGAGGCTGAGGTCATCCAGGTACACAGCAGTACACAGCCTTCTGGCCTTTTCCCTTCTGCAGCACCTGTTCCAAGCACTCTTGCTCCTAAAGACCAACCAGCCATGGGAGGCAGAGGAAGCAAGCCTGCAAAGTACATCATCCCATCATCCAGGATATGGACACTGTACCCCCGATACTCCACAGGAGGAAGCCATGGACATCTCTCCCCCATCTTCCCCAGTGGGGGGTAGCAATGGACACATCACCCCCATATTTCCCTGAACTGAGAGAGATACAGACAAATTATCCTCCTATGCTCCCCGAACAAGTGAAGCCATGACACCACACCACCCTATGATCCAACACGTGAGGAGGTCACGGGCACCACACTCCCCTACTCTCTCCCTCAGGAGGAGCCCATGGACACCACACCACCCTATGCTCTCCCACATGAGGTGCCAATGGATGCCACACCCCATATCCTTCCCCATGGAAGGAAGCTCTGGACTCCGTACTACCCTGTGCTCCTGCACTGGAGGTGGCCAGGGACACCACACCCCCATACACTCCTCCACAGGGCATGAGAAAAGCAAAAATCACCACTCTATGAGCCCAGAATAGGGACAGTCAAGTCCCTATGCTCCCCACAGAAGGATGCCATGGACACTTCACCCTTCTCTGTTCCATCACGGACAATAGAAATGTCAACTGCACCTCCTGCCCTCTGTCTCCCTCCTGCTGTTCCCAGGGGCAGTTTTGTGACTGTTCTTCCCACCTTTCCTTGCATCTTCACACCCAGTTTCTCAGCACCTATGGATATAGATCCTCCCGCGTGACCCTTCCTCCCTCCCCTCCAGGACAAGCACAACTCTGCCCCTGGCCAGCTCCTTTCATGGCCTCCAACTGGCTCCCCACAAGATAACATTCACTTATTTAATATTAAACACCATATTCTTTCTTTTTCTTTCGTGTCTGTGCTCTCTAGGTCCAGTGGGAGAAATGCTGGCTTGTGTGAGTGCTGACAGGAGGTCAGATCCTAGGGGAAAATGTTCCTATGGTGCAAGTAACAGGGGCTGGAGACCAGAGTGAGTCAATGGCCATAATGACTGCCTCCTGAGCAGAAAAGCTGTGGCTGAGGTGCTGGCACTGTGGTGTAGTGGCTGAAGCCATGGCCTGCAGTGCTGGCAAGCTTATGGGCCAGGTTGAAGCCCAGCTGCTCCACATCTGATCCAGCTCTCTGCTATGGCCTGGGAAAGCAGTAAAAGATGGCCCAAGTCCATAGGCCCCTGCACCCATGTGGGAGAGTGGGAAGAAGCTCCTGGCTCCTGACTTTGGATCAATGCAGCACTGGCCATTCCGGCCAATTGGAGAGTGAACCAGCAAATATATGACTTCTCTCTCTCGCTCTCTCTATCTCTATCTCTATCTCTATCTCTATCTCTATCTCTATCTCTCTGCCTCTCCTTTCTCCCTGTGGAATCAGGCATTCATGTAAATAAAATCTTTAAGAAAAAAAAGAAAATCTGTGGCTGAACTTTAGGAATGGGGCCCAAGATCTAGTGAGCTCAGGACAGGAAGAGACAGGAAGTTTCAACCTTGCTGTGGCAGCAGCCACTTCTCACTTCCTCTCTGAGCTGTGGTCGGCTGGATCACACCTTGCACACACCAGCAATCTACACTCCACACATGCACACTTTATCTTTTAGGGAAATCTCCTACACTGACATCTCAAGCAGAGAGCATGCACCCAGCATCAACACTCACAGGCTAGGAAGAATAGAGGAAGAAAACACATCACTCCACAATAACCAAGGACAACAGTAATTCTAGGATGTCACTTATTCCTGGGTGATCTGATTGCCAACATGGGGGGAAGTCCTCACTCCATCTCTTCCATTCTGATCTGGAAAGGGGAAGGGAAGAGACTATTTTCATGAGAAACAAGCTAAGTTACAGTCCCATTTTTTAAAGAAGGATTGATTGTACATGTGAGCTAAAAGATGTAAAAGTGTATCAAAAGTCACTCCCAACC
Organism: Oryctolagus cuniculus; assembly: GCF_051225735.1. NCBI lineage: Eukaryota > Metazoa > Chordata > Mammalia > Lagomorpha > Leporidae > Oryctolagus > Oryctolagus cuniculus. The sequence continues at coordinate 30,447,010 of NC_142887.1, forward strand.
ACACCACAAGACAAAACTTAACACCTGAATTCACCAACTCATCTTGTATCCCACAGAAAAGTGAGGTCACTGGCAAAACACACCTCCAGAAATTGCCTTGATTGGCAGAGGCAGAGAATCCCAGCTTAACTGAGCACAGCCCTATGCTGGAGCTCAAACGTAGGTAGGAAACACAGACTGTAATAGGGCAATTCCTGGGGGCACAGTGTTGACACACTTCAGAGGTTAAAGCTCCAGGAACAGGGCTATCTTTTCTAAAATAAGAGCTAATGAAGATTTTAAAGACTTATTTTCATTTTACTTGTAAAGAGAGCAGCACAAAGAGAAGGAGATAGCCAGACACAGATCTTCCTTCCTATGGCCCACGTCCCACACACCGGCAAAACCCTGTTGCTACCACCTCGAATGCTATCTTCCTCCTTCTTGCTCTCTCTCACACAAATCAAACCCCCAACTGAGCTGCATCACCTGGAAATCTCTAGGAAATACCTATTCCCACATACATGCCAGTACAGGTGCATCCCTAAATAGCTGGCATGGACTCCTCAGGATGTCAATCTCATCAAACCCAAGTCGCATCTGAAGTACCTGTTGAGGCAGAACTGGTTTGCCATCTGCTTGGGACACCCCCATTCCATATGGAGTTCCTGAGACAGAGTCCCACTGTTGCTTCTGATCCAGCTTCCTGCACACTTGTATCCTAGGGGGCCCCAGTGATGACCCCAGTGCTTGGGTTCCTGACACTCATGTGAGAGCACAGGATGGAGTTTCTGGCTTCAGTCAGGCCCAGCCCCACCTCTGTATTTGGGAAGTGAAGCAGCAGTCAGAAGTTCTTCATATTTCTCTCTCTCTCTCTCTCTCTCTCTCTCTCTCTGTCTCTCTTTTTCTGTGCATGTGTTTTTGTGTACATTTTTTAAGAAACAAACCACCACCCCTGAGCTTCTCATCTCCTCCTCCTTTTGGGAGGATTCTGACCATGACAGTTTTCAGAAGGAAAATGTGTAATGTCATATATTCTGCATTACTCAGCAAATATGGAGCCAGGGTTATGTGAATGGCTTAGTGGTCAAGTCTGGATTTAACCCCTGCTCTGAATACTTATGCCAGCTTCCTGCCTATGCAACCCTGGAAAGCAGCAGTGATGGCCCAAGTAGCTGGGGTCCTGCCACCCCACGGGAAATCTGGATTGAGTTCCCAGGCCCTCACTTGTGTTCCCTGTCCACAGCAGGCATTTAGGTGTCATTCGGGGATGAAGCAGTAGATGGGAGCTCTGTGCCTCCATCTCTTTCTCTGTCACTCATATCAAATTAAAGCAAGGCAAAAGCTTCAATGAACTCCAAGTAGTACCCATTCACATTATATAAAGTGCAGTTTTTCCCCTCTAATCATTCCAACCATGGAGGGTTACCATTGACCAAATAGGCTCACATGCCAATGTCAGGGACATGCTCCTGCCTCCTGCCCTGCAATATTGGTCGATGGCCAAATTATCACAGGACCTTAACAGCCCGCTATGGTTTCATCAGCCCTCAACCAGGAGATTCAATCTAACTCTCAAATCCCTGATTGCCAACCTGGCACTTCTCACCTTCACCTGTGCATCTCAGAACACCCATGCTTGTGGTCCAGTCCAGGTAACACAGCTAAGAATGGGACTCAGCAACTACCTGAGCCAGGGAACCAAAACCCCTAGGAAATCCAAACCGCTGGGGTGCGAAGTAGGTATGTGGAGTTCTGGTGCAGTGGGTTAAGCTGCTCCTTGTGATAGGAGCTTCCACTGGGTTGCATCCAGGCTGCTCCAATTATAATACAACTCCTGCTAACAAACCTGGGAAGGCAGCAGAAGATGGCTCAATGACTGGGGCTTCTGCCTCCCAGGTGGAAGACTCAGAGGCCTAGGCTCCTGGCTTCAGCCTGTCCCAGTGCAAGCTGTTCCAGTCTCACACCTCTCTCCCTAGCTCTGCTTTTGAAACAAAAAAGGCACTGGGTGTGAGGCTGAGTCAACCAGGAACTCAGCAGTGCACAGCCTTTTCCCTCATCTCCATGCCTTCTGAGGAACTGTCCATGAGACACCTGTACTGTTCAGTACCAACCAGTCATGATCTGAAGACTGAGATCAAGACATCTGCATTGGTCATGGAAGGCACTGGAGAAAGGCAGAGTGGGAGAGGCCATGTCACAGCCCCCTGGGCCAGGGACCCCTCTCCTGCCCCTCCCAGCTCCATCTAACTCTCCACCTCCTTGTTACTGCTGAAGGCCTTGCACAGGACACAGCTGCTTAGGTCCTTCACTGCACCCTTAGGCCCCACTGCTGCTCTCACCCCCAGTAACTTCAGCCTCTGCATTCCAAGTTAGCCTGGGACCATGGCATCTTTACATGGGATCCATGTCCCCTGTCATTGTCTGAGGGAGGCCACAGCCCTTTAGCACCTCCAAACACACACTTCAGTATCTTCCTCACTTGAACTCTCTGGCCATCAAGGAGTTTTCACACTAGTAAGCAGAGAACTCTTTTTCAAACTCAAATTGGTTCTTGCCACTCCCCTACTCAAAGTGCTCTATTGACTCTCATTTATAGCGAGAACTCTGCAAGCAACATTAAAACATCCAAAATTACCCCAAATTATTGTCCTGGACAACGTTATTTTCCAGTACACAATTAAGTCTGTCAAAACAAGCCAGAGTTTGCTTTGACCATGAGCTTGCCCATGGTGGTAAGTACAATGGTCCCGAGCACAAATGTCAAAACTATCAAGGCAACATTTAACTTTGTTGATACGTGAAGTGGCTGACAACTTCCCTTAGATAAAAGACAGACTAACCCAACAGCATTACAGGAGAGCTGGGTCATGAGGGAACACGCTCCTGGGAATCCAGAAATGCACAGGTGCGCCCTTCTCTGATGAGAGAGGCTCACGGTGCTGGACTTCTCACACACATAATGACTAAAGCCAAACATCCAGTTCCTCCTGGGGTACTGGAATCTACCCATGTGCTGGGAAGATGGCACCAATGAACACCTTGAGCAATCAGGCTCTTATGAGCTTGTCTGGCAGACATCTCACTCATGTTGTGCCACCTTGTTGTGAGCCCAGGGGGGCCTCCAAAGGAATCACTGACCCTGGGAGTGTACAGGATCAGGATCTCCCAACATAAGCAGAAAATCAAGGGAAAAAAGCAGCCAGTTGACACTATCTCTGAGGAAGTACAGACATGGATCTCACTAGTTCCTGGGCACTCAGCTTTTACAATACACTCAAAGAAATTCAGGAAAGTATGCAAACAGAGTTCTGGAATTCAAAATCAGAACAATTGAAAGGCTCACCAGAGGGGCCAGTATTAGTTTTCTAGTCACCATACCTCTTTATTGCAATCTGTGTGGCATTAAAACTGGAAGCTGGACCATGGTTCTGGAGGGCAGAGCCTGAGGTCAGGAGCCTCCTGCCCTCTGCTCTATCTGCATGCTCCAGGCTAGGACCCTTCATGGTCTCTTCCTAGCTTCTGGCAGTTGCTGCAGTCCTTGGCTTGCTTGCTTTGCAGTGCATGCTTCCACTCTCTGCCTGGGTCATCCCAGAGCAGCCTTCTTCCTTCCTTGTCTAAGAGGCCACATTTCTCTGCCAATGGAAGGACAATGGCATTTAGATCAGGACCCACTCTAATACAGGATGATGTATCTTCACTGATTCTACCTGTGAATACCTTTTTTTTCCAAAAAAAATGCATACACATACCCTGAGGGCTAGGACTTGAACATAGAGGACATAACTCTACCTATAATAGGCCTTTGAGGAGGTAAAAGCATCAGTGAACTTGTGGATTAGTCCCTTCAGATGACCCAGTCTAATGAATAGTTAGCAAATAAATAGAGTTCCAGAGACCTGTGGAACACTACTAAGAATACCACATAGTCACTGAGTCCCACTGAGAGATGATAGAGAGAATAGGATGGCAAGACTACATAAATTATATCCTAAGCTTCCCCAGTGTTTTTAAAACCTGCAACCACAATATGCAAATGTTGGGTATTAGCCCTAGTCATTAAGCTAATGCTTAAGACATCTATGTCCCACATAGGAATTCTTGCATTTGATCCCCTACCTCTGTCTCTAGTTCCCGCCCATGTGCATCCTGGGAGACAGTGGTGATGGCTCAAGAAGTTGGGTGCTTTCCAGCCACATGGAAGACGTGGATCAAGTTCTCAGTTCCCAGCTTTGGCTCCTGTAGTTGTAGCAAGCATTTTAGAAGTGAACCAGCAGAGGACATCTCTTTGATTCTGTCTATGCAATTAAAAAATAACCAGGAAGTTCAATGTACCCTGGCATTATAATTTCATATCATAATAAGCTGAAGGCCAAAGAGAGACTCACAAGAGTGAAACACTATGTATAAAGGACCTGAGAGATCAACACTAGGATGCCTGCAAATTGTTCAGAAAAGTGCTGCCAGTGAGGTCGCAAAATTGGGAACTTCAAACACTGCTTCAGCTAATCCCCCCAGAAGTGTGACACTTTCTCAGAAAGTTAAACTCAGGGCTGCTGTGTGGTCCAGATATTCTGCTCAGGGATATCTAAGCAGGAAAAAAAAATCTTTCCTTCATGTAACAATCTGAAGCAAATGTTCATAGTGGCAGTAGTCACAGCAGCAACAAAAGTGGAAGTGGCCCACTTTCACATGTGGAAATGTTGAAGGGCCTGTGTATTAGGATGACTGTGAGGTTAAAAATAAGTTAATTCAAAGCCTGAAAAAATTGCCTGCTATGTCATAAGAGCCATTGACATAAGTATTCATTTCCCAAGTATCCAGTAGAGTTAAGGAGACCTGAGTGCTAGTGTCCTCAGAGGAGGGTCCTCACAGGTGACAAATCAGAAAATAGGGCTTTCTCTTCCACACTGGCATGGGACTGATTCTTCACAGCTCACGAACAAAACCTATGGTCTTGAGATGTAGTGTAGGCAGAATAGTGGCTGTGTCTTCTGATGGTTTCAAGGCACTGAAATAAATGAGATTAAATGACTTCCCCAGATTTACTTCACTGATGATTCGTGAATCTTAAGGTGAACGTACAGCTGGATTCCCTAAGCATGGAGATCCCTGAACCCTGAGACCACAGATGCTACCCTGGCCATGGAACCAAGGACTGTCCTCCCACACTTTCCAAAAATCTCCTGGGGGGTTGCAAGACACAGCTGATGTCCTTGAAGATGTACATGACCCCAAATCCCAACTAACCTCATGGCTCAATATTTCAATCCCTGACCAAAATGCAAATACTTCCCTGACATGCAGCCCCGCTGAAGAATCAGGGGGTCCACACAGTGTCCATCCCACCATGGCACATGGCTCAACCTACCACTCTGCATTGAGGCATCGCTGTGGTCAGGGACCACCTGGAGTGACCAGTACACTGCTCAGTTCCCAACAGTCAGAAGCCAGGACATTCCAAACCAACTGCCCATGTGACAGGCAACAGAACTTGGTGAGGAGCAGTGAGGAGGCATCAACTTGGATGGGGGCCTGCAGGGCTGCTGCTCAGCTGCTTCAGTGATATCCACAAGCCCCTGGGTCTCAGAGTGAGGGCTGGACTTGGGTTCACATCTAATCATGGTTGGCACAAGGTCTAGAATGGGGGAGGGGTCATGGACACTGCCTACCCCTCCAGGATATGACCAGGCCATCTCTGGGACCTCAAGGGAATCAGCCCTCACTCACAATACAGTCCTATAGCTTTTGTTCAGAAGATCCCCAGGATTGTTCACTTAGGTTTTGGCAGAGTTCCCAGCCAAAGGTGAAGGGTGAGAGTTTAGCTGTCTATCCAAGCACCCCATGTGACTCCACATCTCTAAGGGAGTTCCCCATGCAAACTCTGTCCTCACTTCTGCCCTTGACCAGAGAGCTCAGCTGCTTTGATCCCATTTACTCAGCCTGCCAAGTTCCTCTGTCAGGTCAGGGTCAGCACCTGTCTGTGGTACTGGACTGATGGGTAGGACATAAGGGAAGGGCCCCAGGATCTTTCTGCAGGGGTGGAGGTCTCTCTGATCACCACCCTGAGTTCACTGTGCCACCCTGAGGTGCGGCCTTTGATTCAGGTGCTCATGACCTCTGCGCAGGCCTCACTGGCAGAACAAACTCACCACCATCCCTGCAGCTCAGTGAACACTTCCAGCAAAGTGCAACCACTAAGTCCCCACCAAGACAAGTAACAGGGTCACCAGGAAAGACCATGACAGGGAGAAGCAACAGGGCTGTGGAGCATCAAGAGCATGTTGGGGGTGAAGCAATGGCCACCCAGAGCAGAGCAGCACACGGCCTCCTCCTTTAACCCTGTGCCAGCTGTAGGGATTATTCATTTGACTGCTGCCCTTCCAGTGTTCAGCAACAAGGAAAGCAGAGGACACAGAAGAGGAAACAGGAGACACCAGCAGGGCCACTGCCCAGGGTGCAGAAGAACCACCTGTGGATATTGGGGCAGGTGCTGTAGCGCAGTAGATTAATCCTCCATCTGCAGTGCCAGCATCCTATATGGGTGCCAGTTTCAGTACCAGATGCTCCTCTTCCAGTCCAGCTCTCTGCTATGGCCTGGAAAAGCAGTAGAAGGTGGCACAAGACCTTGGGCCCTTACACCCACATGAGAGACCTAGAAGAAGCTCCTGGCTCCTGGCTTTAAATGGGCTCAGCATTGGCCATTGCAGCCATCAGGGCAGTGAACCAGAATAAATAAATAGAAAGAAAAATCTTTTTTAAAAAACCCATGGGTATTTCTTTCCATGCCAGTCTCTCCTCTTGGGGCTTACAGCTGTCTCCAGGGGACCATTTTGCCTGCATTCCTGCTTTTCCCTGCACCTCTTGGCCAGATTATCTAAGCCCTAGGGATGTGGACCCTCATAGCTGCTGCTGTCCTACCGCCCAGGCAGTGTCTGACGAGGGACACATGGCCATGGATGCAGGACCCCCTTGCCAACCTGCTTCCTGCCTTTCTCTGGCCTCCAGACCTGATTCCTTAGTCTCTTCATCTGGAGACCCTCCCGTCTGTCTGATCCTCTCCTCCGCCCTCCAACCTGTGGCACACCTCTTACTCAGGAGAACCCCTCGTCTTGTGGCCTCCTGCTGGCTGAACATTGAAATTAGATGGCAGTGTTCAATACAAAAGCCTCCCTGTCTCTTGTGCTCATGTGTCTGCTCTGCAGATCCTGTATCAGAAAGCATTGGACTGTGTGACAGCTACCAGGGAAGGACTAATCCTATTGGAAAGTTTCCATCATGTGGGCCAGGGGGCTGTGGAGCCCAACACACTGGTGTCCACAAGGACTGACCCCTGAGCAGGAAGCCTGTGGCTGAACTGAAGGGATGGGAGCCCAGGATTCTCTCCTGGCTGAAAAGAGTGGCTGCTTGTCCTTAACCAATTACAGGATGGGGGCCTCTCAGCTGCCATGCCCTGCCTGTGGTCCTTGTGGGACAGAACAGAGTCTTTTCTCCTGGCCCCACTCTCTGGCCCACCCACTAGAGCTGTCTTGCAGGAAGGTTGTAAAGCCCTCACCTGTCTGCACCGCTGGCTGATTCCGTGAAAGAATGCTGTGGCTCAAATGTCCTCCCAAAATACCTGTGCTGGAAACTTAGCCCCCAGTGCAATGGCATTGGAAGGAGGGACCTTTTAAAAAAAAGGCTTATTTCTCTGGAAGGCCAGAAACAGAGAGAGAGATTTTCCATCTACTGGTTCATTCAGCAAATGACTTCAACCATCATGGTTGGGCCAAGCCAAAGCCTTGAGTTAGGAATTCCAGCTGGGTCTCCCACATAGTGGAAATGGGGCAAGCATTTGGGCCAAATTCTGCTGCTTGCCAGGTGCAAAAACATCAGCCTTGCCTGGTACCACCAAAGCCTGACTGTACTCAATCATTTGAGCATACTTTACTCCACAGTGCCCCCTGCCAGACAGCAGGGACCTAGTAGGTTCAGCCTGTAACATGTCCATGTGCCAGCCTGTAACATGTCCTTGGCTGGCGGGCTCCCTGTCTTCCCCCACCACTGGGGCAACTCCAGTGTTCTCATTATGCATTTAAAAGATTTTTAACGTTATTTATTTTGTGGTGACAGCATCATGGCACTATGGTTTAGGCTGTCAACAATGACACTGGCATCTCATGCTGGAGTAATGCTTTGAGTCCTGGCTCCTCCACTGCATATCTGCCTTCCTCCTAATGTGCCTGCAAAGGCTGAAGGCACCCCAAGTGTGTGGGTCCTTGTACCACATGTGGGAAATCATGATGGAGTTCCACACATGGCTGCTGTGGCCTTCTAGGAAGTGAACCAGTGGATGGAAGATCTCTCTGTGTCTCCCTCTCTGTCACTCTGCCTTTCAATAATGAATACATCTTCTAAGTCTTTAAATTTCTGGAGAGGCTGAGACACAGATGGTACTCCCATTTTTTGGTTCATTCCCAAAATTCTTGCAACCAACTGGGATGAACAAGGTAGGGACTGAATCTGGGAGCTGGAAATGCAACGAAGGATTCCCATGTGGCTGTGGCTAGCAGGAATTGACTTACTTGAGCCATCACTGGTGCCTTCTAGAGTCTGCATTAGCAGGAAGCTGGAATCAGGAGCTAAAGACAGGAAGAACTGAACCTAGGTACAATGAGGTAGGTTTCTTTTTTTTTGTAAATATGCGTTGTATTTATTTGAAAGACAGAGTCACAGAGAGAGAGAGACAGAGAGAGAGGTCTTCCATCCACTGGTTCACTCCCCAGATGGCTGCCATGGCCAGAGCTGTGCCAATCCAAAGCCAGGGGCCAGGAGCTTCTTCTGGGTCTCCTATGTGGGTGCAGGGGCCCACGAACTTGGGCCATCTTCTACTGCTATCCCAGGCCATAGCAGAGAACTGGATCAAAAGAGGAGCAGCCTGGACTAGAACCGGTACCCATATGGGATGCTGGCCCATCAGGCCAGGGCTTTAACCTGTGCCGATGTGTGGGTCTCTTAATGAGCATCTTAATCACTAGGCTGAATGTCCTTCTAGTGATTCTTACTATTTTTTGATCATCAGCTTTGCCAATAACAATGTGCACTGGAAACACAGCAAATTTGTTGCCACAAAAATTAACAAGATGCTTTTCTTGTATAACATTCTATCAATGTAGGCAGAAACTGAAAATCACAGGTTTCATTTTTTAAAATAAGTTGGTCCATGCCACTGAGATCTGGTACCAGACAGGGATGCCCACTCTCACCACTGCTATTCAAAATAGTTCTAGATGTTTTAGACAGAGCCATCAGGCAAGAAAAAGAAATTAAAGGGATACAAATTGGGAAGGAAGAAGTCAAACTATCCCTCTTTGAAGATGATATGATTCTTTACTTAGAGGATCCAAAGAACTCTACTAAGAGACTATTGGAACTCATACAAGAGTTTGGCAAAGTAGCAGGATATAAAATCAATGCACAAAAATCAACAGCCTTTGTATACACAGGCAATGCCACAGTTGAGAAAGAAATTCTGAGATGAATCCCATTCACAATAGCTACAAAAACAATCAAATACCTTGGAATAAACTTAACCAAGGACGTTAAAGATCTCTACGATGAGAATTACAAAATCTTAAAGAAAGAAATAGAAGAGGGTACCAAAAAATGGAAAAATCTTCCATAGCCATGGACTGGAATAATCAACATCATTAAAATGTCCATTCTCCCAAAAGCAATTTATAGATTCAATGCAATACCAATCAAGATACCAAAGACATTCTTCTCAGATCTGGAAAAAATGATACTGAAATTCATATGGAGATGCAGGAGACCTCGAATGGCTAAAGCAATCTTGTACAACAAAAACAAAGCCGGAGGCATCACAATACCAGATTTCAGGACATACTACAGGGCAGTTGTAATCAAAAAAGCATGGTACTGGTACAGAAACAGATGGATAGACCAATGGAACAGAATTGAAACACCAGAAATCAACCCAAACATCTACAGCCAACTTATATTTGATCAAGGATCTAAAACCATTTCCTGGAGAAAGGACAGTCTATTCAATAAATGGTGCTGGGAGAACTGGATTTCCACGTGCAGAATCATGAAGAAAGACCCCTACCTTACACCATACACAAAAATCCACGCAACATGGATTAAAGTCCTAAATCGACAACCTGACACCATCAAATTATTAGAGAACATTGGAGAAACCCTGCAAGATATTGGCACAGGCAAAGACTTCCTGGAAAAGACCCTGGAGGCACAGGCAGTCAAAGCCAAAATTAACATGTGGGATTGCATCAAGTTGAGAAGTTTCTGTACTGCAAAAGAAACAGTCAGGAGAGTGAAGAGGCAACCGACAGAATGGGAAAAAATATTTGCAAACTATGCAACAGATAAAGGGTTGATAACCAGAATCTACAAAGAGATCAAGAAACTCCACAACAACAAAACAAGCAACCCGCTTAAGAGATGGGCCAAGGACCTCAATAGACATTTTGCAAAGGAGGAAATCCAAATGGCCAACAGGCACATGAAAAAATGTTCATGATCACTAGCCATCAGGGAAATGCAAATCAAAACCACAATGAGGTTTCACCTCACCCCGGCTAGAATGGCTCACATTCAGAAATCCACCACCAAGAGATGCTGGTGAGGATGTGGGGAAAAAGGGGCACTAACCCACTGTTGGTGAGAGTGCAAACTGATTATGCCACTATGGAAGTCAGTCTGGAGATTCCTCAGAAACCTGAATATAACCCTACCATTCATCCCAACCATCCCACTCCTTGGAATTTACCCAAAGGAAATTAAATTTTCAAAGAAAAAAGCGGTCTGCACCTTAATGTTTATTGCAGCTCAATTCACAATAGCTATGACCTGGAATCAACCTAAATGCCCATCAACGGTAGACTGGATAAAGAAATTATGGGACATGTACTCTATAGAATACTATACAGCAGTCAAAAACAGTGAAATCCGGTCACTTGTAACAAAATGGAGGAATCTGGAAAACACTATGCTGAGTGAAATAAGCCTGTCCCAAAGGGACAGATATCTTATGTTCTCCCTGATTGGTGACAACTAACCGAGCACCAAAAAGGAAACCTGTTAAAGTGAAATGGACACAATGAGAAACAGTGACTTGATCAGCCCTTTCCCTGACTGTTGATGAACAACTTAATACATTATCCCTCTTAGTATTTTTTTGTCTGTTCTACCTTATACTATTGTTTTAATTCTGTAATCATTACACAGTTATTCTTAAGTGTTGAAACTTAACTGAAAAGTGATCCCTGTTAAATATAACAGTGGGAATAAGAGAGGGAAGAGATGTACAATTTGGGACATACTCAAGCTGACTTGCCCCAAACGGTAGAGTTAGAAACATACCAAGGGGTTCCAATTCAACCCCATCAAGGTTGCATGTACCAATGCCATCCCACTAGTCCATTTGATCAATTTCTGTTCACAGTTGATCAGAATGATAGGACTAAGAACCAAAGAGATCACATAAACAAGACTAGTGTCTGAAAATACTAACCAATAGAACAAAAAGGAAAGAATGAACCAACATGGGAAGCGGGATACAATGCAGACTCATAGAATGATGATGTCCTAAACAGCTCTCTGGCCCCAGAATCAGCCCTTAAGGCATTTGGATCCAGCTGAAAAGCCCATGAGAGTATTTCAGGCATGGAAAGCCAAGACACTCTGGCAAAAAAAGGACCTAAATGAAAGATCTCTGCAAGTGAGATCCCAGTAGAAAGAACGGGTCATCAAAGATGGAGGTACCTTCCTCTGAAGAAAGGAGAGAACTTCCACTTTGACTATGACCTTGTCTAAATATGATAAGAGTCGGTGAACTCAAAAGGATTCCATAGCTATGGCAACTCATGACAAGAGCTGTGGGGAGCAGGGTCCATCTCCCACAACATGGCGGGGCACCCGGGAGACAAGTAAGTACTGAGACTGTGGACTGAAACTAACTCTATGCATCTGATCTCCCACCATATGGCACTGAGAGGGAGCAAACAAATCTTACACAGCTGCTTTGTCAATTAGCTGATTCCTGACACAACCTCTAATTGGAGGAAAGTGGCGTGCTCAGTACGTGGGCAGCGGAGCATGGATTGGTGGGAGAGGACTATAAAAGGGGGAGAGAGACAACATGCGCGGCCCCCTGAGAGTTGGTCGGAGAGCTCATTGTTGTCGCTCCTCCACGAAAGCGGGTGAGCGGTGGGGATGCCGCTCCTCCGCAGAGGCAGGGGAGTGGCAGCAAATCCGGGAAGGACAGGGGAAAGAAAACAGTGTCTGGTGTTCTTCCTCCGTGAAAGTGGGGGAGCGACAAAGAGCCTAGGGTGATTACTGATGCCATAAACAAGCGTGTCAATTTGCTAAGTCAACAACAGGAGTCACTGTGCACTTACTCCACATGTAGGATCTCTGTCCCTAATGTGATGTAAATTGTGATTTCATGCTATAACTAGTACTCAAACAGAATTTTTCACTTTTCCCAGGCCCTCACTTGTGTTCCCTGTCCACAGCATGCATTTAGGTGTCACTCGGGGATGAAGCAGTAGATGGGAGCTCTGTGCCACCATCTCTCTCTCTGTCACTCATATCAAATTAAAGCAATGCAAAAGCTTCAAAAACTCCAAGTAGTACCCATTCACATTATATAAAGTGCAGTTTTTCCCCTCTAATCATTCCAACCATGGAGGGTTACCACTGAACAAATAGGCTCACATGCCAATGTCAGGGACATGCTCCTGCCTCCTGCCCTGGAATATTGGTTGATGGCCAAATTATCACAGGACATTAATGGCCCACTATGGTTTCATCAGTTCTGAACCAAGAGATTCAATCTAACTCTCAAAACCAGCTGATGGAAGAACTCTCTGTCTCTCCCCCTCTCTTTCCACCACCCTGCAACTCTTTCAAATAAATCAATAAACTTAATCAAAAAAAAAAGTTAGTGTGGGTCATAGGAGAGTGTGAGGGATGGTCAGGTAGTTAGGTGCCTGACACCCATGTGGGAGATCTGGATTAAGCTCTGATCTGAGCTACTAACTGGACACAGCCCAGTTGAAAATATAATAAGTCAATCTACACAGAATACACTCTCATGACTAATCAGATCCCAGAGCAAGTATGGGAGCACCTCAAGATTACTCTGTGTATATTTTTTTCTGGCTCCTGCATGGCTGAATACTTCCTTAAAAAACTTTATTTACTTTTTTTAAAGGAATACAAGTTTCAAATATACAACTTTAGGAACATAGTTATTCTTACCACCTAATTCCAATCCTACCACCAACACTCCCACGTTTCCCGTTCCTCCCACTCCACTTCCCAATCCCATTCCCCATTAAGATTCATTTTCAATTAACTTTGTACACAGAAGACCAATACTCTGCTAAGTAAAAGATTTCAACAATTTGCATGTACACACACAAACACACAGACACAAACTATTGAAGAAGTAGTTTTACAGTTAACTCTCATAATTCAACTCATTGAGGACAGCAGACCTGCATGAGAGTTAGTGTACAGTGTTTCCTGTTGTTAATTTAACAATTAGCACTCTCATGTAATGATGTCAGTGACCACCTGAAGCTGTTGACATGAGTTATGGCTGAATACCTTATAATTTTCTTAAATAACTGACAAGTGACACTGAAATTTTTCATCTCAAAAGTCACACAGTTTTATTGTACCTCACCCTTTAGCAAACAACTCATGGGACACTTCAACAAAAAAAAAATTCTCTAATTACTGACGTTAACAGGAGCCACTTAAATGGAAAGGAAACAGACATACAGCATTTGCTATAAACCACAGCAAAAACTGAGATGCATGCAGATCCCTCCACACCACCTATTCCTGGAAAAGATTTATACTCCACTGAAGACATGGGATTATAGGGGGAAAAAGTGTTTTTCTAGACAACTTGCTGACTCCTTGAGACAATGGAATGCACGTGGGGAACTGTGACATTAACTTGATCCTTACACCAAGGACGATGGTAAGAAAGGGGGCAGCTCACACACATCACAGCCTCACAGAGACTTTCCCCCTGTCACTCAGCCATGCAACAGGCCCCACGCCACGGGTTAGGCTAACACTATCAACACATTCTCTTTCATTCCAAGAGCTCCATACTCCACAGTTGTAAATGTTTCTAGGAAGAAAGAGAACAAGAAATGCAGGGAGATGCACTGCTTCCAGGCTCCGGTCCCACAGAAGGTCATCCCCTCCAAGCCCATCCCAGAGACATCGCATGATGTACCCAGAGGCAAAGAACTTCTGGGACACAACGGGCTTGAATGACTCATCCAGGGTTGTTCAACTTCCCACCCCTGGGACGCTGACACATTTTCAGTGACCTCCACATCACAGGTCCAGGGCAAGTTCCCTGTGTCACCCACCAAAGTTCTCAGTGCTCTGCCCTGGAGGTGTCACCTCCACAGTCCACAGGGCCCCATGGCCACTATGCACATACTTTAAATATGATTATCCATTTTGCCTATGCTTTGTAAATGTACATAAAGAATGGATTTTAAGTTTTCTATTTATGTTATTTGTTTTAAACCAGGGTGATGACAGAGAGAGAGAGAGGAAACAGACAGAGACAGGGTGAGAGATAATTCCCACAGTTAAGGGGTATGGAGTGAGAGGGGAGAGAGAGATCTATCCTAAACCCACTGGTTCACTCCCTAGATGGCAACAATGGCCAGGACTGTGCTAGGTTGAAATCGGGATCCAGGAGTTCATCCATGTCCCTGATGTGGGTGGCAGAGGCCCTAGCACTTGGGCCATCTTCCACTGCTTTTCCCAGGCCATAAGCAGGGAGCTGGATTGGAAGTGGAGCAGCTGGGAGGGCATAAACCAACCCCCATATGGGATTCTGGCATTGCAGGTGGTGGCTTTCCCTGCTGTGCCACAAAGCCAGCCCCAGCTTTGCACTATTTTTAAATATGAGATTCCCTTTTGCCTATACTTTAGAAATGTCAACAATGAAACTAAAATAAATTCAAAATTTAAATTATTTGTTTTAAAGGCAGAGTGACAAGAGTGAGAGAGATTTCTCTTCAGCTGGTTCACTCCCTAAAAGCTCACCTCAGGAAGAGATGGGGCAGAGTGATTCCAGGACCCAGGAACTGAATCCAGGTCTTCCACAAGGGTATCAGGGACCCTGGCAGTTGCACCATGACCTGCAGCCTCCCAGCAGTCACAGTAGCTGGAAGCTGGAATCAAAAGCAGAGTCAGGAATCAAATCCAGGCACTATGATACAGGACGTGGGTGTCCCAAGTGGCAGTGCAACTACTGTCCCAAACACCAGCCCTGAGGAGACTTCACAATGCAGCAAGTGGTGTGCATATTCATGAATCCTGAGACCTTAGAGAATTAGTCATCCCCAAAGACAGCCAATCCTTATTCCTGATGGACACTCTCAGGTGTAAGAGAACTCTGTGCCAAAACGTGCAAGAACAGAGCAACAAGGAATGTTGTGCACAAAACACCACACATCAACACTCACATGTCACCCGTGGATACACCGATATCTGTGTCTTTTACTATGTCACTCTAAAATATCACTGTGGCACCACACTACTGTATCAACATCTTCCACACTGTACTCCACCAACTACTGTATATCACTATCACAATATGTCAGTATAGGGCTATATTGGCCATATCTGTTTATCACCATATCTGCCACCATACATTTGATTTCACTATATATCACTCTGTCTCTATGTATCACTGTCACTGTGTATCACCGTATCTGTCCTTATGTATCACTATATCACTACACATCACTATATCTGCCACTATGCATCACCATATCTGCCCTATGTATTACTGTATCTCTCACTATATATCACTATACACCTATATTTGTCACTGTACATCACCATCTGTCACTAAATATTGCTCTGACACTCTATACCACTCTACCTGTCTCTGTATGTCACTATTGTATGTCACTGTATATTGACATATCACCAGATATGACTGTATCTCTTGGTGTATCTCTGGGTCACTGTATTACCGTCACTGGCATCACTTGACCACTGCTATCACTAAATCCATCACTATGCACCTCTTGGGACACATCACAGTGCACTGCACAAGTGTACTATACATCTCTGATTTTATTGATTTGGGTCTTTTCACTTCTTTTTTTAGTTAGTTGGGCCAATGGGGTGTCAATTTTGTTTATTTTTTCAGAAAACCAGCTCTTCGCTTGGCTGATTTTTTGTAATGTTTTTTTGGATTCAATCCTGTTAATTTCTTCTCTGATTTTAATTATTTCTCTTCTCCTACTAGGTTTGGGTCTGGTTTGCTGCAAATTTTCTAGGTCCTTGAGATGCGCTGAAAGCTCATTTATTTGGTACCTTTCTGTTGTATTGGAATCTAAGTCTCCCTTTAAGTCCCTTAACATATCTTTTAAATAAACCGGTGCCCTGTAATTAGGTGCATATACATTTATAATAGTTACATCTTCCTGTTGAATTGAACCCTTAATCCTTATATAGTGCCCCTCTTTGTCTCTCTTAACAGTTTTTGTATTAAAGTTTATTTTGTCTGATATTAATATGGCTACACCTGCTTTTTTTTGGTTTCTGGCGGCATTGAATATCTTTTTCCAACCTTTCACTTTCAGTCTGCATGCATCTTTGTTAGAGAGATGTGTTTCTTGTAGGCAACAAATAGTTGGGTGTTGTTCTTTAAGCCAGTCAGCCAGTCTGTGTCTTTTAACTGGACAGTTCAGGCCATTCACGTTTAATGTGACTATTGATACATAGTGACTTTGCCCTGCCATTTTCCCAGAGATATTTTTGAGTATATGCTTTCAGCTTCCCATGCTCTTTTACTGGTAGGTGTTCTTCCTTTCCCTTCTTTCATATTGATGGCCGTGTTTCTGTGTTTCTGAGTGTAGCACATCTTTAAGTATCTTTTGCAGGGCCAGACAAGGGGCCACAAAGTCTTTCAATTTCTGTTTGCTATGAAAGGTCTTTATTTCACCTTCATTCACAAATGAGAGCTTAGAAGGATATAATATTCTGGGCTGGAAATTTTTCTCTCTCAGCACCTGTGCTATGTCTCGCCATTCCCTCCTAGCCTGTAGTGTTTCTGATGAGAAGTCTGCTGTGAGTCTGATTGGAGATCCTCTGAGAGTAATCTGACATTTCTCTCTTGCAAATTTTAGGATCTTTGCTTTATGTTTCACTGTGGTGAGTTTAATTACAACGTGTCGTGGTGAGGATCTCTTTTGGTCATGTTTATTGGGGGTTCTATGAGCTTCCTGTACTAGGATGTCTCTGTCCTTCTCCAAACCTGGAAAGTTCCCTGCTAGTATCTCACTAAAAAGGCCTTCTAATCCTTTCTCTCTCTCCATGCCTTCAGGAACTCCTAGAACTCGAATGTTGGTTTTTTTAATAGTATCCTGTAGATTCCAAACAATATTTTTTAGATTTCTAATTTCCTCTTCTTTTCTTTGGTTTGACTGTATCCTTTCCCGTTCTCTGCCTTCTAAGTCCGATATTCTCTCTTCTGCTTCACCCATTCTGTTTTTAAGGCTCTCTAATGTGTTTGTCATTTGATCTATTGAGCTCTTCATTTCATTTTGATTTCTCTTCAGTATCACACTTTCCTGTTCTACTAGTTTCTGCATTTCATTTTGATTCTTCCTTAAAATTTCATTTTCACGAGAGAGATTTTCATTCCTGTCCAATAAGGATTTCTGTAGTTCAAGGATTTGCTTTTGAAAACTTCTAAATGTTCTTATCATAAATTTTTTGAAATCCGTATCTTGCATTTCTTCTATCTCATCATCTTCATAATCTTGGCTTGGGGTGTTTTGTTTTTTGGAAGCATCATAATGTCATCATTGATCTTGTTCCCTCGATTTCTGTGTTTATTGCTTGGCATGGTTAATTCTGTTTCCCTCACTGTGAGGTTTTTTTTATTATTATTATACTATGTCCGTGTTAAGTGGACTGCCTGCTGTTGGAGGAGCCTTGGAGGCTTGAGATGGGTGTGGCCTGAGAGCTCTGCTTGGTTCTTCCTGGTTAAGGGTGTTTAAAGGTGACACCCTCAGGTTATGCGTGGTAAATCTCTATTTATTTATTTATTCATTTATTTATTTTATTTTATTTTATTTTATTTTATTTTATTTTATTTTTTGTTCAGGAGGTAAGTAATACTGCAAGGCTTCGCTTCCGGCGCCAATGTGTGGACACAGAGCCCTTAGCATCCCTCCTCTCCCCGCTGGTGTCTTTGTCACATAGACTCCCCTTCCCACACTGGCGCTCAGACTCTGCGGCTCCCGCAGTTCAGCTTCCGCGTGGTGGACGACCCTGCTCTCTCAGTAGGTCCTTTGGGTCACAGTGAATAGCTCCGAAAGAGTTTCCTCTGCAATTTTTTCCTGATCCTTTGTCTGAGGCTACTGTAACTCCGCTTTTATTAAACTAAATTTACCCGGACTATCGTTGCGCGCCCTCACTATTCCGCTATCTTGCCTCCAACCAAAATGCCCATCAATGGTAGACTGGATAAAGAAATGATGGGATATGTACTCTTTAGAATACTATACCGCAGTAAGAAACAATGAAATCCAGTCATTTGCAACAAAATGGAGGAAACTGGAACACATCATGCTGAGTGAAATAAGCCAGTCCCAAAGGGACACATACCATATGTTCTCCCTGATTGGTGACAACTGACTGAACACCAAAAAGGAAACCTGTTGAAGTGAAATGGACACTATGAGAAATGGTGACTTGATCAGCATAGCCCTGACTGTTAATGAACAACTTAATACATTATCCCTCTTAGTAGTTTTTTGTCTGCTCTATTTAATATGACTGGTTTAATTCTGTAATTAATACACAGTTATTCTTAAGTGTTGAAAATTAACTGAAATGTGATCCCTGTTAAACATAAGAGTGGGAATAAGAGAGGGAAGAGATGTACAATTTGGGACATGCTCAAGCTGACTTGCCCCAAATGGTAGAGTTAGAAACATACCAGGGGACTCCAATTCAATCCCATCAAGGTGGCATGTGCCAATGCCATCTCACCAGTCCAAGTGATCAATTTCAGTTCACAATTGATCATAATGAAAGGACTAAGAGTCAAAGGGATCACATAAACAAGTCTAGTACCTCCTAATACTAACCGATAGAATAAATAAAAGGGAGAGCGATCCAACATGGGAAGCGAGATACTCAGCAGACTCATAGAATGACGGATGTCCTAAACAGCACTCTGGCCTCAGAATCAGCCCTAAAGGCATTCCGATCTGGCTGAAAAGCCCATGAGAGCATTTCAGGCATGGAAAGCCAAGACACTATGGCAAAAAAAAAACCTAAATGAAAGATCTCTGTGAGTGAGATCCCAGTGGAAAGAACAGGTCTTCAAAGAAGGAGGTACCTTTCTCTGAAGGGAGGAGAGAACCTCCACTTTGACTATGACCTTGTCTAAACAAGATAAGAGTCGGAGAACTCAAGGGGTTTCCATAGCCTTGGAAACTCATGACTGGAGCATGGGGAGATTACTGATGCCATAAACAGGAGTGTCAATTTGTAAAGTCAACAACAGGAGTCACTGTGCACTCGCTCCTCATGTAGGATCTCTGTCCTTAATGTGCTGTACATTGAGACTTAATGCTATAACGAGTACTCAAACAGTATATTTCACTTTGTGTTTCTATGGGGGTGCAAACTGTTGAAATCTTTACTTAATGTATACTAAACTGATCTTCTGTAAAAAAAAAAAAGAAGAAGAAGAAATTATCAATTCCCAACTTGACTCTCACTGGGATTAAACATGACAATAGGTCTGATCTGATTTCATCATCATTCAAAAAATCATCTATTATTTTTCACTTTATGTTTCTGTGTGGGAGCAAATTGTTGAAATCTTTACTTAATGTATGCTAAACTGATCTTCTGTATATAAAGAGAATCAAAAATGAATCTTGATGTGAATGGAAGGGGAGAGGGAGTGGGAGAGGGGAGGGTTGCGGGTGGGAGGGACGTTATGGGGGGGAAGCCATTGTAATCCATAAGCTGTACTTTGGAAATTAATATTCATTAAATAAAAGTTAAAAATAAAAACAAGTGTACTATACAGACATTATAAAACATAGACACAGTGGGTAGTGTCCCACATACATGTGGACAACATTCCCCCAGGAGGACACAGGTGATGACATTTTCTAATCAGGTCACAAAGAACCAAGAGACTCAAGAAAATACTATTCATCCACAGATGATTATTGCATCCTGCAAACTCCCCCTATATCTGCCTGAGTCAGCCCCACTCACAGGATCAGGTGTCTGAGTTGAACCTATGGAAGTCATTACTGAGAACCTCCGGGTCACCTCCAAAGCAAAGCCACTCTGAAGGAGTCTGCTTGCCAGGCCTTGTGACCAGGCTTTGCCCCAGGCCCCACCTGAGACAGAGGGTGAACCCAGCAAACCCACTTGTGAGAGCATGAACTGGGTCTACCCCCATGCCATGCTCTCCCTAGTGCCCACTCTGGCCAGGCTGAGTGATGAGATGGGAAATGCAGGCAAGTATGAGTTAGGGGTGGAGAAAGAGGCCAGGGCCACCCCTCCTCTGATGTAGAGCTTCCCCCACTGAGCCCTGGACTCTGCTAATTCCCAGAGTTCAACCCTGTACTGTTGACTCCCCAAGTCATCCTTGATCCCTTCACACCCTCCCAGCATCACCTGGCCTCCTCTCTATCACTCTCTCCACATTTCTAGCACACCATGACAGCCCCAGTCTGAGCCACACCCAGGAACCACAACTACACATTGTCTCTTTTGTCCACCATCCTGCACAAGTGAGGAAATAAAGCACACAGGGGCTTTCCCTCACTTGTCCAAAGTCCCACAGTCCAAGCCTGAAGAGCAGTCACCAGAGGTTTCTCTTTGCCACCTTAGACTTATCTTCCATTACCTGTGACATACATGGTCGTAATAATAATATCAACCTCAGAGAGAGTTTGAAATACTTAAATCCATTCGTGTTTCTTAAAAAAAAAAATACTTATCAAAACACACGACAATCAAAACCCATAGGAAAGGGGCTGGTGCTGTGGCATAGCCGGTAAAGTGCCACTGCCTGCAGTACCAGCATCCCATATGCATGCTGGTTCAAGTCCTGGCTGCTCCAATTCTGATCCAGCCCTCTGCTATAGCTTGAGAGAGCAGTGGAAGAAGACCCAAGTTTTGGGGCTTCTGCAACAAACAACGTGGGAGACCCAGAAAAATCACCAGGATCCTGGCTCATGGTCTTTGCTTTGCATTGGTGTAGCTCCGGCCATGGCAGCCAACTGGGGAGTGAACCAGTGCCTGGAAGACTCTCTCTCTCTCTCTCTCTCTCTCCCTCTCTCTCCCTCTCTCAACCTTCCTCTCTCTCACCCTCTCACCCTTTCTCTCTATTTCTCTCTCTCCCTCTCTCTCTCTTTCTGTCTCTTTCTGTCTCTCCTTCTCCCTCCATGTAACTCTTTCAAACAAACAAATACATCTTTTAGAAAAACCAAAGGAAAACACACATGAGGTGTGTGCAGGGAGACAGAGTTGAGGAGAGAGGGAGACAGACCTCAGATGGCTGTCTTCAGCCCAGTGAGAGCGCACCAAATCTGCACTCAGTCATACAAACACTTGTCCACTGTCTGCTAGGATCAACAGCAACCTGTGAGTTCTGAAGCCCATCCTTGGGGAGTGGGACCCCTACAAATGTTTACTTCCTTAGGTGCTCTTCCTGAGCCCTAGGACACCTATTGGAATTCTCTATACAAGAGAGTTACTCTTCTATCATAACTTAATAACTCTTTGTTACACTGTCCTAATCAAACTATTTTCTGGCTTCCTAGATGGCCCAAACTGAGTGATTATTTTCTCTTCATGCTCATTTTATTTGTATTTCTTGTACAAAAGTTATTAATAGCTGATGGTGCTTTCGCATAAAAAGTAAAGCCTCCACATGGTAGGGTCTGCATCACATATGGTTTGAGTCATGGCTGCTGCACTTCTGATCCAGTTTCCTGTGAATGGCCTGGGAAAAGCAGCAGAAGACAGCTCAGGTACTTGGGCCCCTGCACCCACATGGCAGACCAGGATGAAGCTCCTGGCTCTGGACTTCAGCCTGGCCAAACCCCAGCCATTGCAGCCATCTAGGGGTGAACTAGAGGATGGAAAGTCTCTTTCCTTCTCTCTCTGTATCTCTGCCTTTCAAATAATTAACATCTGTAAGAAAAGTGTTACTAATATCCACTCTGAAGGAATTCAGGAAATGAATTACCACTTGCTTTACCAAAACAATTTAGAATCATGGTTCCACAAAGTTGGATCATCATCAGGTTTGCTCAGCAATTACGATGTACCAGGTCTAAAATGAGGGAGAACACGTCCAACCATCATTTCTCTCTTATGGATCACCTCAGTCCTATGGCTGATCAGTGATTAGCAGGAATAAGGTTTTTGTTGGCTCAAATGATCCATTATTTAAATGGGAAACAATTCACATGCAACAGTAACATAGTTGAACTTCCTGTTATCCCCCCAACCAGCTGACTCCTTTCCTGTTGCCAGCCATCATTTATACACAGTAAGGGCTGCTCCATGTCTGTCCAGTCACAGCTCCTTCCCCTGGATGACTACATATGAACTGTACACTCTCCTGGGACACATCAGGGCTAACGGCAGAGAGAAAAAACTGAGATGCATCCATGGGGAACGGGAGCCTGCAGGGATCAGCCCAATGCATTCAAAGGGGCAAGGAATGACACTGGGACAGGCTCATGCTCAATATCAACTTCTGTGCTTCCTTGAGGAGTGTCAGGTTGATCATTTCTATTCTCCACTAAGTACAGTCATCACTAACTCCAGAGATTACAAACCAGTCATGATAGGGAACATGGACATGACTGAAATGTGGACACACTTGGCCCTCCCCTGGGGTTCTCTCCATGGCTGGCAAACTCAGCTGTGCACAGGGAACACAGAGGCCAAAGAACCATGGACCTGCCAGGCTGACAGGCCAGCCTGTCATGGAGATAAAGGGAGGGTCTTCCTGACCGGGGCTGCAGTCAACATAAAACTGATGGGGAATAGGAATGTTATACCCATTTGTTTTGTTCCTCTCCCTTCACTGACAAAGCTGTCCTCGGTCTCTGCAGTAGTGAAGGGAAAACCTTGGAAATTACTCTATTTCTGCTTAAACAAATTAGAAACAATGGCATTCTCCAAGGAAGAGGAAGAAAGTCTCCAGCGATCTTTCTTCAAACAATCTCACCTCACAGGTATTCTTGTCGGTGGATCTGGACCACGGCACGAGGGTAAACACCACTGAGAAGAACATGGAAGAGCGGCACTTGCAAATGTCAGGAGAACTGTGCACATCAGAGAGCTGCAGGGGACAAATAGTCTGCAGATGAATCAGCACAAGATGTGAGATCCCTCTGACTGCACATACACAGGCCACGCCCTAGGGGAGGAAAGACTGTGGAACTGAGCTCCCACGCAACCAAGCAATTGACTTCCAGGTGACCTCTGAGGGTACAAGGTCTCAGTGGACACAGCTCCATGAAAATGAGTTGAAAACTGCACAAAGGTGCACCACTGTAGGACATGAGCCAAAACACCAAGATCAGTTAGATGTGCGCTATGTGGTTTGCTTCACAGAGCAACGGAGAAGGAAAATGAGCAACCTCCTGAGAGTTTTTAGTCTCCCACACTGTCCAGAATGCCACGGAGCAGTACACAACAAAACATAGAGATGACTAGGACAGTCTGATCAGCTCTCAAAGAAAAAGACCACTGATTGGCACTGAACCTGTCCTCATAGAGGAATGACTAGGGACAGCATCTCCTCTAACCATTTCCAAAGAAGGAAAGGCAAATGCTCTTGAAATTGATGGAAGAAAGTGTTCCAAGCAGACGAAGAATTACATGAAAAACACAAGTTGGAAATGTCAGGCCTGAACGTACAACATACCTATCAAACTGCAATGGATGGGATGGCGCCGTGGCTCAACAGGCTAATCCTCCACTTTGCGGTGCTGGCACACCGGGTTCTAGTCACAGTCGGGGTGCCTGATTCTGTCCCAGTTGCCACTCTTCCAGGCCAGCTCTCTTCTATGGCCCGGAAGTGCAGTGTAGGATGGCCCAGGTCCTTGGGCCCTGCACCCAATGGGAGACTAGGAGAAGCACCTAGCTCCTGGATTTGGATCACCACGATGCGTAGGGCGCCAGCCATGGCAGCCATTGGAGGGTGAACCAAGGGCAAATGGAAGACCTTTCTCTCTGTCTCTTTCTCTCACTGTCTACTCTGCCTGTCAAAAAAAAATGCAATGGATTGAATCAGGGCCAGAGTGTAGAAAAAGAGGAAGGATCAGATTACATGCCAATCAACAGAAAGGTACAAGTTGAAGAACAAAGAGAAGGGAAGAAGCTGGAAGCTAAATGAATGGAGCCTCAGAGATGTGTGAACCAGAGCAAGAGTCCTAATGTTTGGGAGCCTGAAATGGGGGGGGGGGGGAGAAATGGGGGAGCAGTGAACAACAAAATCTATAAAGAATCCAATGGCCAGGAAGATCATCCTTTTAGGAATACAATCCAAGTAGCTCAGAAGCATTACAGGGACATGTGAACAATCCACAAAAAAAAAGGGGGGGGGGAATCTTGAAATCAGAGCCAATGGCACACTCCCAACAAGGGAATACCCACATGAGAGGGTTTGACTTCTCATCAGAAAACACAAAGTCCACAGGATACTAGAACCCTGTCCTCCAAGTGCAGAAAGAAAAGATCTCCCAGGATTCTTGAGGGAACCAAGACACCCTGAAGGATCTCAGCCCCCTATGCAGAAAAAGGAAGGGTGGTGGAGAAGAAGGAATACTAAGAGCAGTCATCAGAAGACCACTTGCCATCAAAATAGCACCAAGTGAATGGAATTCTTCAGGCTAAAGTGAAATCCTGCCCACAGGAAGTCTGGTACATCAGGAGTAATGAAGAGCAGGAGAAACGTTAAGGATTTAAATCACTGCTGGCTGTGTTTTCGCCCTTAAATTCTCTAAACGACATCTGCAGAACCCAAAACAGAAAGCACAGACTCAGAGGGTGAGGCTCTGTTTGTACAAAGGTCACACCAAGGGGAACAGTCACAACAGAGCAGAGGGTCAAAGAATCGTGCGGCCCTAAGGTTTCATTACTCTGCCGAACAGGAAGAAAAGGGACTCTAATCAGATGGGAAAAGCAACAGGACCCACAGTGCTATGCCCAGAACAACTGAAACACGAAGACACGCTCTAGAAAAGCTGGATGTGGGCCGGCATCATGGTGCAATGTGCGATCCCACACCCTGAGGCACTTGCAGCTCCCTGCTAATGTGCCTGAGAAAGCAGCAGAGGATGGCCCAAGTCCCTGCGCCCCTGTACATGTGAGAGACATGGAGGAAGCTCCTGGCTTTCTGCTGACCTGCCCTGACTGTGGTGGCAACATGGGGAGAGAACTGGCAGATGGAGGATCATTCTCTAATTCTGTCATTCAAATAAATTAAAAAAAAAATTTTTTTAAATAAGAGGATGAAGTTGGGTCACCTCAGGATCTAGATCTGGGAATGGAGCAGCAACAGATTGATAAACAGGTCTTTGTGGAAATCCAACTTGGCGTTTCCCCAGAGAACTCGCAGGAATGGAATCTCAGTTATATGGTCAGCATGTCTCTCCCAGCCTACCTGGCCCAAAACTATGCTGCCAGCACCTCAGGCTCTGAGGGGCACATGCATTTCTGCCCTGAGGGCTCTCTCCTCAGTGTTTCCAGGACAAGGGAAGGAGGACCCACACTGGGGGACACCAATGCGGCCATAGCCTACAGGACCTGCTTGCCAAGAGACCGCTCCTAGCACTCACCCACCTGAGGGTCAGGGATCGGGCAATGGGTCCTGCCCAGTGCCCTGAGGGCTCTAGGCCCTGGAAAAGCACTGAGGGGGCCACTGCACTACCAACAGCTCATGATGCTCAATACAGACACCCTCTGCCCTCAGTAAGAGCCTGGAGGGACACAAGAGTCCAGAGGGGATCGGCAGCCTTTGCTGGGGCCACTTCCTCCCATGTCATCTGCACAATGTGCCACTCCTAAGGCCATCTTGGCAAACTCCACCCCTAGCCTGGGTCCTGGACACACCCATCTCCAGGCCCTGCTCTCTATGATGCGCACCCCTAGCAGCAGGTTCTGTGACACGTGCCCATTCTGTGACCACTAAGGTTCTGCAGATGTGGCATTTTGGCTTTAGCCCTTCGGAGCGATAGCAGCCAAAAGTGCTTTGGGAAGTCTTCATAGCATAGAGACTCACCAGCTTCTTTTCAAAAACTTTGGGGAGCAAATTTTGCCCCCCTCACCTGCCCCAGCAATGGGGGCTGACCACCGACCTAAGGGGCCCCCAGGCCCAGGTCGGGGTCACACTCCCGCCTCTGGCCCTGGACCAGTTGGTCCACGGGCAAAATACCATAGGTCTTACAGACCAAAAGTCAGACAATCCAGTCTGATGATAAGAAAACTCAGGGCCATCGTGGCACTGCTGACCACTCTCTGTGGGCTTCAGACTCAACAACGCGTGTGCTCCAACAGAGTGAACATCGGTAAGGCCAGGATGCCACCACCCCGTAGGCTAGGTAACCTGATCATCATGGAAATCTGAAAGCCTTGTAGGGGAGGTGTGGTAGAAGTGCGGGGAGCACGTGTGTGTGCAGTGCTGTGGTGCAGTGGGCTCAGCCACTGCCTGCAACACCAGCATCCCAAAGGAGTGCTGGGTTGAGTCCCAGCTGCTGCACTTCCAACCCAGCTGCCTGCTAATGTACCTGGGAAGGCAGTAGAACATGGCTCAAGTACATGGCCATTTTGGAAGGCACTGGTGAAGTGCCAGGCCCCTGTCTGGCCAGCTACCGTGCCAGTTGTGGTGGCCATTTCAGGGTCAAGTCAGAAGATGGAAGCTCTCTTTTGGTTTTCTCACTCCCCAACTCAACCTTTACACATAATACATTTGTAACAGAAAGCAAAAGCACTTTGGGAGGTGATGCTGAGGTCACCCAGGTGCACAGCAGTTCACATCCTTCCTGCCTTTTCCTTTCTAGGACCTGTACTGAGCACGCCTGATCCTACCAGACGAACCGGCAATGGAAGGCGGAGGAAGCAAACCTGCAAAGTACATCATCCAATTATCCAGGATATGGACACTTTACCCCCTGATACTCCTCCACAGGAGGAAGCCATGGACATCTCTCCCCCTATACTCCCCAATGGGGGGTATCAAGGGACACATCACCCCCATATGTTCCCTGAAAGGAGAGAGCTATAAACAACTCATCCCTCTCTGCTCCCCTACAGGAAGAAGCCATGGACACTACTCCTCCATACACTCCACCTCTGGAGGAGGAGCCCATGGACACCACTCCCCCATATGAGCCACCAGAACTGATGGACACCACGCCCCCATATGAGCCACCAGAACTGATGGACACCACACCGCCATATGAGCCACCAGAACTGATGGACACCACACCGCCATATGAGCCACCAGAACTGATGGACACCACACCGCCATATGAGCCACCAGAACTGATGGACACCACGCCCCCATAAGAAACATCTTGGGCGGATCCACACCTCCCCATGTTCCACCACGGGAAGAGCCCAGGGATATCACACTCCCAACATTCCACCATGGGAGGAGCCTATTGACCCACACCCTCCTGTGCTCCCCCATGGGAGGAGTCCCTGGACACCACAACCTCCCAAGCTCCACCAAAGGAGGAACCAATGGATACCACAATGCCATAGGCTCCTCCTCCAGTGTAGTGCCTGGACACCACACCCTCCTACGCTCCACCAAGGGAGGAACCAATGGATACCACAATCCCATAGGCTCCTCCTCCAGAGGAGCCCATGGGCACAACACCAACCTATACTCCCCCTCCAGAGGAGGCCATGGACCCTTCACCCCCTAGTTTCCAGCATAGTCCATGGAAAGGTCAACCACGTCTCCTGCCCTCTGTTTTCCTCCTGCTGGTCCCAGGGGCAGTTTTATGCCTGGCCTTCCCATCTTTCCTTGCATCTTCATACCCAGTTTCCCAGCACCTATGGATATAGACCCTCCCGCGTGACCCTTCCTCCCTCCCCTCCAGGACATGGCACAACTCTGCCCCCAGGCAGCTCCTTTCATGGCCTCCAGCTGGCTCCTCACCACACAAGAGTCTTATTTAATATTAAACACCATAATCGTTCTGTTTTTTGTGTCTGTGCTCTGTAGATCCAGTGTGAGAAATGCTGGCTTGTGTGAGTGCTGACAGGAGGTCAGATCCTAGGGGAAAATGTTCCTGTGGTGCAAGAAACAGGGGCTGGAGGGTTGGGGGCTAGGGAGTAGAAGGAGCCAAAGGCCATAATGACTCCTCCTGAGCAGAAAAAGCTGTGGCTGATGGGCCGGCACCTGTGCCGGCATAGTGGGTGAAGCTGCGGCCTGCAGTGCTGGCATCCCATATGGGTACTGGTTCAAATCCTGGGAGCTCTACTTCTGATCCACCTCTCTGCTATGGCCTGGGAAAACAGTAGAAGATGGCCCAAGTCCTTGGGCCCCTCTACACACATGGGACACCTGGAAGAAGCCTCTGGCTTCTGGCATTGGATCAGTAGAGCTCCAGCCTTAGGAGCCAACTGGAGAGTGAACCAGTGGATGGAAGAACTCTCTTTCCCTGCCTCTCCTTCTCTCTCTCTGTAACTCAGACTTTTCAATATATGAATAAATCTCTAAACGAAGGAAAAAAAAGCTATGGCTGAACTTAAGGGATGGGGCCCAGGATCAATGAACCCAGGAAGGGAGGAGACAGGAAGGGTCATCCTGGCTATGGCAGCCACCACTTCTCACCTCCTCTCTGAGCTGCAATTGGCTGGATCTCCCCTCACACACACCAGCAGTCTACACTCTACACATTCACACCTGGTCCCTTAGGGAAATCTACACTCACAGCTCAGCCAGAAAGCACACATCTGGCATCAAAGCTCACAGGCCACGAAGAACAGAGGAAGAAAACTCATCGCCCCACAATAACCAAGGACAACCGTAACTCTAGGATGTCACTGATTCCCGGGTGATCTGATTGTCAACATGCAGAGATGTCCTCCTTGTTGCTCTTCCATTCAGATCTGGAAAGGGGAAGCAAAGAGACTATTTGCAGGGGAAACAAGCTAAGTTAGAGTCCCATTTTCCAAAAAAGGATTAATTGATTTATATCTTTTAACCCACAAGTACAAAGCATATCAATAGTCACTCCCAGCCATGCCACAAGACAAAAGCTGAACACCTGAAGTCACCAACTCATCTTGTATCCTACAGAAAAGTGAGGTCACTTGCAAAACACACCTTCAGAAATTGCCTTGACTGTCAGATGCAGAGAATCCCAGCTTAACTGAGCACAGGCCTCTGCTGGGGCTCAAATGTAGGTAGGGAACACAGACTGTAATAGGTCAACTGCTGGGGGCACAATGTGCACATGCTAGAGAGGAGAAAACTCCAGGGAGGGGGCAATCTTTTCTAAAAGAAGAGCTAACAAAGTTTTTAAAAACTTATTTTCATTTTATTTGTTACGAGAGCTGCAGAAAGAGATGGAAACAGCCATACTCAGATCTTCCTTCCTATGGCCCACTTCCCACATGCCTGGAATGCTGTCGTCTTCCTTCTTGCTCTCTCTCACACAAATCAAACCCCAAACCATGCTGCATAACCTGGAAATCTCTAGGAAATACCAAGTCCCACATACATGCCAGTGCAGGTGCATCCTATCAATCTGTGGCCTGGACTTCTCAAGACATCAATCTCATCATAATCAAGTCAGGTCTAAGGAGATAGGCATTGCAGTACAATAGATTTGCCATCTGCTTGGGAAGCCCCCATTCCATATTGGATTTCCTGAGATAGAGTCCCACCATTGCTTCTGATCCAGCTTCCTGCACATGTGCACCCTGGGAGGCCCAGGTGATGACCTCAGTGCTTGGGTTCCTGTCATTCATGTGGGAGCACAGGATGGAGTTTCTGGCTTCAGTCAGGCCCAGCCCCACCTTTGTATTTGGGAAGTGAATTAGCAGATAGAAGGTCTTGAGATCTCATTCTCTCTCTCTCTCTCACTGTGTGTGTGTGTGTGTGTGTGTGTCAGTGTGCATGTGAGTGGGTGTGTCTAACTTTCAAAGTAGTAAATGGATTCTATAAGAAAAACATGAAGAGTCTGAGACTAAATTCTGGATGTAGTGTTGGTACAGAAAACAGACATGTGGGTACAGCTAAGGAATTTGAATAAACTGTGGCCTTTAGTGAATAATAAAGTATCAGTGCAGGTTCACTGATGGCAATAAACACACCACACTAAGGAAAGATGTCTATACGAGCTACTTCCAGCAGTTCCTTTATGAAGGGACTTCAAAAGGTCATGGAAAATGCACATTATGAGTAAACTGACACATGGACTTAAATTCTTTCTGCAACAAGGTAAATTCAGCTTTTCTCTCATTTCCTCCCCAAAGAGTCTGAAGTTATCTCTCCTGGTTTCACATTGTGATCTTTTCCTTGCCACTGGGATGCCCATTCACCAAACCACCTTCAGGGCAAATATCTATCAAGACCAAGGCTGGGCCGGCGCCGCGGCTCACTAGGCTAATCCTCCGCCTAGCGGCGCCGGCACACCGGGTTCTAGTCCCGGTCGGGGCGCCGGATTCTGTCCCGGTTGCCCCTCTTCCAGGCCAGCCCTCTGCTGTGGCCAGGGAGTGCAGTGGAGGATGGCCCAGGTGCTTGGGCCCTGCACCCCATGGGAGACCAGGAAAAGCACCTGGCTCCTGGCTCCTGCCATCGGATCAGCGCGGTGCGCCGGCCGCAGCGCGCCGGCCACGGCGGCCATTGGAGGGTGAACCAACAGCAAAGGAAGACCTTTCTCTCTGTCTCTCTCTCTCACTGTCCACTCTGCCTGTCAAAAAAAAAAAAAAAGACCAAGGCTGG
This sequence comes from Oryctolagus cuniculus, assembly GCF_051225735.1. Lineage (NCBI taxonomy): Eukaryota > Metazoa > Chordata > Mammalia > Lagomorpha > Leporidae > Oryctolagus > Oryctolagus cuniculus. The sequence continues at coordinate 30,478,043 of NC_142887.1, forward strand.
ACCTCTCAGGAGCCACTCCCTGAATTCCTTATCACTGCACATGCATCCCACTCACAGGAATTACTACTGTGCTCAGAAGATTCAACCTTCTCTCTCATACTCCCTATTTTCCAGTCCCTGGAATAAAGACCTAAGGACTGAATGCTTTAAGCCTCAGACAACCGCACTGAATGATCCTGGGTACAGACATAGGGACATGTCAAAAACAAAGCACCACCCAGAAAAGCAAGGGCCTGGCTTCACCAGCAAGACACAGGGAGGTCTTAGCTCAGCCCTTAGCACTCGATTCTGTCCATCGTCCTGAACAGTTTTGCACCTCTGCACATTTGTCCAAACTCATCTCTACCAGGGGACAAACACTGCTCCCCAGAGCACACAGGAAACAACCTGACAGCAGACAACAAGGGCCACACCACAAGGAAGCTGTCATCCCTGAGCAGCTCCTTTGTGTCGAGGCTTTGCCAGCAATACCAACTTCAGTTCCTCCTCCCTCCCACCTCACTGACAGGAGGGTGCAGTTACAAGTTCAGCTGACAGCTAAGAGTATGGATTCCAGACCCCCACCATGAGATAGGTACTTGGTGGCTCTGGGCCTCAGTGTCCCACACGTCAACTGGGGCTACTAACAGTCTCTGCAGTACAAACAGCTGCTGCCTGAGCTCTGCTGCTCCCATTGCTATTCCCATCCCATCCCCATTTGAAAGAGGAAGGAAGGAGAGGTCCTAAGATCCTGGCTCATGGCTTCAGATCGGCCCAGCTCTCACCAGTGTGACCATTTGGGAAGGGAACCAATAGATGGAGCATCTCCAGTGGATGGAGTATCTCAGGATCACCCCCCACCCCTTAATATTACTGTGCCTCTCAGACAAATAAATAAAATCTTTAGACAGAGATCAAGATGCATCTCTTTTGCAGGATCACCCTGCAAATATCCACAGCAGCCCAGTTGTAGCCAAGCCACAGTCAGCAGACATGAAGGCACTCTGGGTCTCTTACCTGAATCACAGTCAACCAACAGCACCCAGTACCACCTGCTGCCTCCCAGGGTACACATCAGAAGAAAATTAATCAGAAGTGGGACAGGAACTCAACCCCAGGCACTCTGACAAGGGATGTGCATGTCCCAAGCAGCGTCGGGTGCTGTGCTGAAAACCTGCCTCTTCCAATATCTGTGAAGGTGACCCATTTTTCTTCAGTAAAGAAGTGGAAGAACTGAGCTGGCACTGTGGCATAGTGAGGAAAGCTGCCACATGTGGTGCTGGCATCCCCTAAGGGCACTGGTTCAACATCTGGCTGTTCTATTTCCAATGCAGCTCCCTGCTTTTGCACCTGGGAAGGCAGCAGATGACAGTTCTGGTACTCGGGCCCCTGCACCCACATGGGAGACATGGAAGAAGCTCCTGGCTTCAGAAAGGCACAATTCCAGCCATTGTGGCCATTTCAGGAGTGAACCAGTGGATGGGAGACTGGATTCTCTCTCTCATTCTCTAACTCTGCCTTTCAAATAAATACATAAATAGATCTACCTATCTATCTATCTTTTAAAAAATACAAACTGGAAGACTCCATGGACATGGCCAAATTGCCAAGATCCTTAGTTATTGAGGAAAGTACTAAGTGTTTGTTTTATTACAAAAATGTCTGGAACTTAAACTACCTTCTATTGACAAAGTATATATTTTAGGTGTATCTTTAAATCCCACTGTCCTTGAATTCTAAATTTCCTCATATCACCAGCAGTGGAATTGCTAGGGGACATAACTACTCTATTATTCAGGGGACGATACTACACACATTTATCCACCTGTCTTTGTGCTACTTAGAACTATTCTTGCTGTGTGCATGGTTGTCAATACAAATGTCTCTCCTTCCTCCAGCTACCTTCTTAGTATGCCATTTCCTACATGGATCTTCTTTTTCTAGCACCGTATTACTGAGCTGATGTATTTCATACAGCAACACACACACACACACACACACACACACACACACACGTGCATGTAAAGCTGGTGAAATCCTGATGAGGCTGAAGGATTTTTAGGGTCAATTTCTACAGAATCACCTGTGTGTTTCTGAAAACAAAGGAGCAGCCAAAGAGAGCAGAACACTCACCAACTCATCTAGCCTATAGAGCTGTCCAAAGCTGATGGAACCTCTGAAGAGAGCAATGAAGACAGAGATCAAAGGCATCTTCACTGGTCGTGGAAGGCACTGGAGAAAGGCAGAATGGGAGAAGCCATGACTCAACCCCATGGGCCAGTGACCCCTGTCCTGCCCCTCCCAGCCCCTTCTCTCCCCCTCCTCCACCTCCTTTGCTCTCCTCAAGATCTTGCACAGGACGTAGCTGCTTAGGTTCTTCACTGTGCCCTCAGCCTCACTGATGCTCTCATCCACTTCAGCCTCTGCACTTCCAAGTTAGGCTGGGACCATGACGTCTCAACATGGGACCCATGTCCTCTGTCATTGTCTGAGGGAGTCCACAGCCCTTTAGCAGCTCCACACACACCTAAATATCTTCTTCGCCTGAGCACTCGGGCCCTTCACTCTGAGAGAGAATTTACAGCATATTCTGACAGTCACAAGCTCCCAAGGGTAGTCAGTTATGTGCTATATCCTTACAATTGCCACAAAAAGGAGAAGTAGATGACTGTATAGTAAACAGCAGCTGAAAGCCCTCCAATTCTCCCCTCCAATAAATCAGTGAGAAACCAGGTAAAAACAGTCACCATTAACATTTTGTAAGTTTTTAATCTTTTGATTCAGTGGGAGAAATGCATAGGAGAGTGAGGGCCCTATCTAAAAAAGACAGAGAAATCTGGATTCATACCGAACACCACTAGCCACCATGTGGAGGAGTATGCAGGCCAGGAAGCATGGAGCAGATGGCCTGAAGACCACATGCCCAAAGGTGCAGGGGCAGCAAGACCATCCAGCACAAAAGGGAAAAGGGCCAAAAAGCCATTAGCATTTCAAGAATCCTGGAAACTAACCCAACGTCTGCAGGAACCCAGGCAGTACCGAGCACAGAAAAACAAAGCACAGCTGACTCTCAGGAAGAACAGGGGGTTGGTGGCAGTCTCCCTGTCCCGAGTACAACCTGCTGCTCTGCAGTTCCACAGGAACACAGAACACGGAAGCCCACGTTCATGGTGAAAACCAGCAGTGGGCAGCCACTGCCAGGAGCACAATCAGTCTGTGGCTTCCCCAAAGCCTTATTCATAGAGAATGAGCACTCTCTGAGGAGTCTGCTGCCTTCGGGAAGAACCCACTTTCTAGGCTGAACTTGGCCTGACCTTGAGCTTGTCCAAGGTGATAAGTACAATGGTCCCCAGCAAAACTCTCAAAACTATCACAGCCACTGCTTAACTTTGTGGATACTCTAAGTAGTTGACAACTCCCTTAGATAAAGGACAAACTAACCCAATAACATTGCCGCAGAGCTAAGTCATGAGTGTCTGTAGGGGACTCAGGAAGCTCTGGCACACTCCTGGGAATCTAGAAATGCACAGGTGCACCCTTCTCTGATGAGAGAGGCTCGAGGTGCTGGACTTCTCACATACACAAGGACTAATGCCAAACCTCTTGCTCCTCCTGGGGTACTAGAATCTACCCATGTGCTGGGAAGAAGGCACCAATGAACAGCCTGGGCAATCAGACTCTGGGACCTTGTCTGGCAAATGTCACTCTTGTTGTCACAACTTGTTCTGAGTCCAGGGGGGCCTCCTCCACAGGAAGCACTGACCCTGGGAGTGCTCAGGATCAGGATCTCCCAACACAAGCAGAATCACCAAGAAAAACTGCAGCCAGCTGACACTACCTCTGAGGAAGTACAGACATGGAACTCACTAGGCCCAGAGCACTCGGCGTTCACACTATACTCAAATTAGTGAAGGAATCTATGTGTTAAGCACTACAAACATCAACAGAAGTGTTTCACAGGATAGGAAATAACAGGAAGGGAACATATCTTATGAGAGGAGTGACTCAAGTTTCTGGAATTCAAAAGAACAACTGAGAACCCCCTGCAGGGGCCTGTACCAGCTTCCTCGAGTCACCATAGCTCCTTACTGCCATGTGCCTGGCTTTAAAGCAGGAAGGTTGCTCACAGTTCTGGAGGGCAGGGCCTGATGTCAGAGGCCTGCTGCTCCCTGCTCTATCTGAAGGCTCCAGCGTAGGGTCCTCCATGGGCTCTTCCTAGTTTCTGGCACTTGCCACATCTTGGGTTGTTGCGTTGCAGCTGCAACTTCCCAGCCTCTGCCTGTGCCATCAGAGTCTTCTTCCTTCCACATCCACTTTGCCTGGAATGGAAGGACAACAGCAATGGATCAGGGCCCACTCTGACACAGGATGAGCTCATCATCCCTGACTCTACCTGTGAACACCTTATTTCCACAGAAAGCCTCCCACACAGACATTGAATGCTAAGGCTTAAACGTTGCAGGACAAACTCCTCATACAATAGGATTTTGAACAGGCAAAAGAAACACCGAACCTGTGGATCAGACCCTGCAGATGGCCCAGTCCAATGAATAATAAGCAAACAATAGTTTCAGAAACCTGTGGGACACCATCAAGCATAACACATATTCATAAAGAGTCCAGAGAGACAGGGATATGAGACAGGGACAGCAAGAATATATGAATTGTGTCCCCAAATTGCCTAAACATTTTGAACAAGAATAATCAAAATATGCATGGGTGTTTGGCCAAGTCATAAAGCAAACAGGACATCAATATCCAACAAAGAAATGGTTCAATTTGATTCCCTAGCTCTGTCTCCTCTTTCCAGCTTCCTGCTCCTATGAATATTGGGAGGCAGCAGTGAGGGTCCAAGTCGTTGGACTCATTCCACACATGGGGAAAACTTGGATTGGGAACCCAGTTCCCAGCTGTGATCTTACAGTTGTAGAAAGTACTTCAGAGGAGTCAATCAGCAGCTGGAATATCTCTCATGCCTCTATCGCTGACACATCATAGGATGCAAAAATATACATGGAGTTCAATGAACTGCACTAGTAGAAATTCACATCCTAGTAAGTTGGAAGGCAAAGACAAAGATATGCAAGGGCCTCCAGAATGAATTGTCATGCACAAAGTATCTCTGAGAAGATGAACACTGGTATGGCTGTAATCCGTTTTTAAAAAGTATAGCTAGTAATGTTGTGGAATTTAAACATCACACTTTATTCTGCAAATCCCTCACAAGTTTTTTTTTAATTTGTTTTATTTATTTGACAGGTAGAGTTACAGAAAGTAAGAGAGAGACAGAGAGAAAGGTCTTCCTTTCATTGGTTCACTCCCCAAATACTGCTACAGCTGGAACTGTGCCTATCCAAAGCCAGGAGCCAGGTGCTTCTTCCTGGTCTCCCACATGGGTGCAGGGGCCCAAGCACTTGAGCCATCCTCCACTGCCTTCCTGGGCCACAGCAGAGAGCTGGACTGGAAGAGGAGCAGCCAGGAATAGAACCGGCGCCCATATGGCATGCCGGCACTGCAGGTGGAAGATTAACCAAGTGAGCCACGGTGCCGGCCCCTCCCTTAAAAGTTTGACTTCCTCAGAAAAGTTCAGAGTGTCAGTATACATAGTAGCCAAATGTGTAAGTGACCCATTTACCCAGCATGTGATAAATGAAAAGTATTAATATGCTTCGTTCACACAGTAGATATTACTCAGCCATAAAAGGATCAGGTGTGGATATATGCTACAATATGGATGAACCTTGGATATATTTTGCTTATTGAAAGAAAACAGACATAAAAGTGACCCTCTATCTCCATGATATGGCCAGAAGTGAAAATAAATCCACAGAGACAGGAGGTAGATAAGGGTTACCAAGGCAAGACAGGTGGAGAGAATAAGGTTCTCTGACAAGGAGTATGGTGTTTCCCTTTGAGATGATGAGAAAAGTACGGAAATTACAAGACAGGAAAACCTGAATATACCAAGACCCAGTGAACAGTATGCTTTGTTTATTTTTAAAGATTTATATACTTGAAAGGCAGAGTGATGGGGAGTGGGGGATGATAGGGAGATCTATCCACTGGTTCAGTCCCCTCAGATGACTGTAATAGCCAGGACTGGGCCAGCCTGAAACCACAAGCCAGGAGCTTCCTCCAGATCTTTCACATGGCTGGCAGGAGACCAAGCACTTGGGCCATCTCCCACTGTTTCCCCAGAAGCATTGGCATAGAGCTGGATCAGAAGTGGAGCAGCCAAGGGGCTTCCATAGCCTAGACAGCTCATAGCAAGAGTCTCGGGTGATTGCTGATATATACAGAACTTTCAATCCTACAGCTAAAGATTTTACATTCTTCTCAGCAGTACATGGAACCTTCTCTAGGATTGACCACATACTAGGCCATAAAGCAAGTCTCAGCAAATTCAAAAGAATTAGAATCATACCATGCAGCTTCTCAGACCATAAAGGAATGAAGTTGGAAATTAGCAACTCAGGAATCCCTAGAGCATACGCAAACACATGGAGATTGAACAACATGCTCCTGAATGAACAATGGGTCATAGAAGAAATTAAAAGAGAAATCAAAAATTTTCTGTAAGTAAATGAGGATAACAGCACAACATACCAAAACTTATGGGACGCAGCAAAAGCAGTGTTAAGAGGAAAGTTTATATCAATAGGTGCCTACATCAAGAAATTGGAAAGGCACCAAATAGATGAGCTTTCAATTCACCTCAAGGATCTAGAAAACCTACAGCAAACCAGACCCAAATCTAGTAGGAGAAGAGAAATAATTAAAATCAGAGAAGAAATCAACAGGATTGAATCAAGAAAAACATTACAAAAAATCAGCCAAACGAGGAGCTGGTTTTTTGAAAAAATAAACAAAATTGACACCCCATTGGCCCAACTAACTAAAAAAAGAAGAGAAAAGACCCAAATCAATAAAATCAGAGATGAAAAAGGAAATGTAACAACAGACACCACAGAAATAAAAAGAATCATCAGAAATTACTACTAGGACTTGTATGCCAGCAAACAGGGAAACCTATCAGAAATGGATAGATTCCTGGACACATGCAACCTACCTAAATTGAACCATGAAGACATCGAAAACCTAAATAGACCCATAACTGAAACAGAAATTGAAACAGTAATAAAGGCCCTCCCAACAAAGAAAAGCCCAGGACCCGATGGATTCACTGCTGAATTCTACCAGACATTTAAAGAAGAACTAATCCCATTTCTTCTCAAACTATTCAGAACAATCGAAAAAGAGGGAATCCTCCCAAATTCTTTCTATGAAGCCAGCATCACCTTAATCCCTAAGCCAGAGAAAGATGCAGCACTGAAAGAAAATTATAGACCATTATCCCTGATGAACATAGACGCAAAAATCCTCAATAAAATTCTGGCCAATAGAATGCAACAACACATCAGAAAGATCATCCACCCAGACCAAGTGGGATTCATCCCTGGTATGCAGGGATGGTTTAATGTGCGCAAGACAATCAATGTGATACACCACATTAACAGACTGCAGAAGAAAAACCATATGATTATCTCAATAGATGCAGAGAAAGCATTCGATAAACTACAACACCCGTTCATGATGAAAACCCTAAGCAAACTGGGTTTGGAAGGAACATTCCTCAATACAATCAAAGCAATCTATGAAAAACCCACAGCCAACATCCTATTGAATGGGGAAAAGTTGGAAGCATTTCCACTGAGATCTGGTACCAGACAGGGATGCCCACTCTCACCACTGCTATTCAATATAGTTCTGGAGGTTCTAGCCAGAGCTATTAGGCAAGAAAAAGAAATTAAAGGGATACAAATTGGGAAGGAAGAACTCAAACGATCCCTCTTTGCAGATGACATGATTCTTTATTTAGGGGACCCAAAGAACTCTACTAAGAGACTATTGGAACTCATAGAAGAGTTTGTCAATGTAGCAGGGTATAAAATCAATGTGCAAAGATCCACAACCTTTGTATACACAGGCAATGCCATGGCTGAGAAAGAACTTCTAAAATCAATCCCATTCACAATAGCCACAAAAAAACCCAACACCTTGGACTTAACCAAGGATATTAAAGATCTCTACTATGAGAATTACAAAATCTTAAAGAAAGAAATAGAAGAGGATACCAAGAAATGGAAAAATCTTCCATGCCCATGGATTAGAAGAATCAACATCAGCAAAAGGTCCATTCTCCAAAAGAAATTTATAGATTCAATGTGATACCAATCAAAATGCCAAAGGCATTCTTCTCAGATCTAGAAAAAATGATGCTTAAATTCATATGGAGACACAGGAAACCTTGAATAGCTAAAGCAATCGTGTACAACAGAAACAGAGCTGGAAGTATCACAATAACAGATTTCAGGACATACTACAGGGCAGTGGTAATCAAAAAGCATGGTACTGGTACAGAAACAGATGGATAGACCAATGGAACAGAATTGAAACACCAGAAATCAACCCAAACATCTACAGCCAACTTATATTTGATCAGGGATCCAAAACCAATCCCTGGAATAAGGACAGTCTATTCAATAAGTGGTGCTGGGAAAACTGGATTTCCATGTGCAGAAGCATGAAGCCAGACCCCTACCTTTCACCTTACACAAAAATCCACTCAACATGGATTAAAGACCTAAATCTACGACCCAACACCATCAAGTTATTAGAGAACACTGGTGAAACCCTGCGAGATATAGGCACAGGCAAAGACCCAAGACTCTTGGAAAAAATCCTGGAGGCACAGGCAGTCAAAGCCAAAATTAACATGTGGGATAGCATCAAATTGAGAAGTTTCTGTACTGCAAAAGAAACAGTCAGACTCCTCTATGAGTTCCAATAGTCTCTTAGTAGAGTTCTTTGGATCCTCTAAGTACAGAATCATATCGTCTGCAAAGAGGGATAGTTTGACTTCTTCCTTCTTGATTTGTATTCCTTTGATTTCTTTTTCTTGTCTGATGGCTCTGGCTAAAACTTCCAGAACTATGTTAAATAGCAGTGGTGAGAGTGGGCATCCCTGCCTGGTGCCAGATTTCAGTGGAAATGCTTCCAACTTTTTCCCATTCAATAGGATGCTGGCTGTGGGTTTTTTATAAATTGCTTTGATTATATTGAGGAATGTTCCTTCTATACCCAATTTGCTTAGAGTTTTCATCATGAAAGGGTGTTGAATTTTATCAAATGCTTTCTCTGCATCAATTGAGATAATCATATGGTTTTTCTTCTGCAGTCTGTTAATGTGGTGAATCACATTGATTGATTTGCGAATGTTGAACCATCCCTGCATACCAGGGATGAATCCCACTTGGTCTGGGTGGATGATTTTCCTGATGTGTTGTTGTATTCTATTGGCCAGAATTTTATTGAGGATTTTTGCGTCTATGTTCATCAGGGATATTGGTCTGTAATTTTCTTTCAGTGCTGCATCTTTCTCTGGCTTAGGGATTAAGGTGATGCTGGCTTCATAGAAAGAATTTGGGAGGATTCCCTCTTTTTCGATTGTTCTGAATAGTTTGAGAAGAAATGGGATTAGTTCTTCTTTAAATGTCTGGTAGAATTCAGCAGTGAATCCATCTGGTCCTGGGCTTTTCTTTGTTGGGAGGGCCTTTATTACTGTTTCAATTTCTGTTTCAGTTATGGGTCTATTTAGGTTTTCGATGTCTTCATGGTTCAATTTAGGTAGGTTGCATGTGTCCAGGAATCTATCCATTTCTGATAGGTTTTCCTGTTTGCTGGCGTACAGGTCCTTGTAGTAATTTCTGATGATTCTTTTTATTTCTGTGGTGTCTGTTGTTACGTTTCCTTTTTCATCTCTGATTTTATTGATTTGGGTCTTTTCTCTTCTTTTTTTAGTTAGTTGGGCCAATGGGGTGTCAATTTTGTTTATTTTTTCAAAAAACCAGCTTCTCGCTTGGCTGATTTTTTGTAATGTTTTTTTGGATTCAATCCTATTAATTTCTTCTCTGGTTTTAATTATTTCTCTTCTCCTACTAGATTTGGGTTTGGTTTGCTGCAGTTTTTCTAGGTCCTTGAGGTGCGCTGAAAGCTCATTTATTTGGTACCTTTCCAATTTCTTGGTATAGGCACCTATTGCTATAAATTTGCCTCTCAATACTGCTTTTGCTGTATCCCATAAGTTTTGATATGTTGTGTTGTTGTCTTCATTTACTTCCAGAAAGTTTTTGATTTCTCTTTTGATTTCTTGAATGACCCAGTGTTCATTCAGGAGCATGTTGTTCAGTCTCCATGTGTTTGCATACTTTCTGGGGTTTCCTGAGTTGCTAATTTCCAGCTTCATCCCGCTGTGGTCTGAGAAGCTGCATGGTATGATTCTAATTCTTTTAAATTTGCTGAGACTTGCTTTATGGCCTAGTATGTGGTCAATCCTAGAGAAGGTTCCATGCGCTGCTGAGAAGAATTGCGGCCAGCATGCTGCGCCGATACAAAGCCAGGAGCTTCCTCCTGGTCTCCCATGCAGGTGCAGGACCCAAGCACCTGGGCCATCCTCCACTGTACTCCTGGGCCACAGCAGAGAGCTGGACTGGAAGAGGAGCAACCGGGACAGAATCCGGCTCCCCGACTGGGACTAGAACCTGGGGTGCTGGCACCACAGGCGGAGGAATAGCCTAGTGAGCCGTGGAGCCGGCCAAGCCCAGGCTTTCTAACAGAGCCTCAAAATTTCCATGCCGGGCCGGCGCCACGGCTCACTAGGCTAATCCTCCGCCTAGTGGCGCCGGCACACCGGGTTCTAGTCCCGGTCGGGGCGCCGGATTCTGTCCCGGTTGCCCCTCTTCCAGGCCAGCTCTCTGCTGTGGCCAGGGAGTGCAGTGGAGGATGGCCCAGGTGCTTGGGCCCTGCACCCCATGGGAGACCAGGAAAAGCACCTGGCTCCTGGCTCCTGCCATCGGATCAGCGCGGTGCGCCGGCTGCGGCGGCCATTGGAGGGTGAACCAATGGCAAAAGGAAGACCTTGCTCTCTGTCTCTCTCTCTCACTGTCCACTCTGCCTGTAAAAAAAAAAAAAAAAAAAAAAAAAAACAACAACTTCCATGCCGGACAGCTGCCTGCTGGGAGGTTGGCTGTGCGTCTAAGCTGTGACTCAGGGGCAGCTGCCAGTACCACTGCCCCTCCCCCTCCCGCTGGCTTAATCCCCTCCAGGTGGGCAGCTGCTAGGCCTGCTGGGATTACAATAATTCACACGTGGAGGTGAGTGACCTCAAGACTGCCAGGGCAACTTTGCATTTTTTTCAGAGCCAAATTCCTCAATCTGAATGGATACCTAATCGGCAGCTCTTTGAAGAGCTGTCCATTGAGCTCTGTGTTTAAAGGCAGGGTCCTTTCCGTGTGCTGGGGCTGTTTCTGACCCGCCCCAGTCCCACCCCCAGCTTGCCCACATCCAGAGAGAAGGCAGGGACCCTGGGGACCCTGGGGACCCTGGGGTTGGGCTCCCAGCAGCACTCACGTGTTTGTCGGGAATGGGGTCCGTGGCCAGGGAGATCACCAGCATGCTGAGCAGGCTGATCGCCAAGAGGATCAAGTTGAAGTAGAGGTAGTGCACGCCGCAGAGGAAGGCAGGACACCTGCTCTTCTGCATGCAGCTCCAGGGCTGGCTGAAGATGAAGTCGACCAGCAGTCGAGAGAAGCCCATCACAGTGCCCAAAATCAGCCCCCAGAAGGCACCCTGCCAAAGAAGGGAGTCCACAGAGTCACCTGCGAGGGAGACGCCATGAGACCGACTGGCTTCGTTCTCACTCTCCTGACGAGGCCACTGAACTTAAACTTGTCCTGGGGAGGCCATCCCAGGACCTCACAGAAGCAGAATTTGCAACAGTGAGGACATGCCAGGCCTGAGACGCCTGCACTCTCTTGGGTCAATCAGAGGATTTAAAAACTCTTGAGTGACAGCAGACTCATAGAATGGCGGATGTCCTAAATAGCACTCTGGCCTCAGAATCAGCCCTAAAGGCACTCGGATCTGGCTGAAAAGCCCATGAGAGTATTTCAGGCATGGAAAGCCAAGACACTCTGGCAAAAAGATCTCTGTGAGTGAGATCCCAGTGGAAAGAACAGGTCTTCAAAGAGGGAGGTGCCTTTCTCTGAAGGGAGGAGAGAACCTCCACTTTGACTATGACCGTGTCTAAACAAGATAAGAGTCGGAGAACTCAAGGGGCTTCCATAGCCTTGGAAACTCATAACTGGTGCATAGGGAGATTACTGATGCCATAAACAGGAGTGTCAATTGGTAAAGTCAACAACAGGAGTCACTGTGCACTTACTCCTCATGTAGGATCTCGGTCCTTAACGTGCTGTACACTGAGGCTTAATGCTATAACGAGTACTCAAACAGTATATTTCACTTTGTGTTTCTATGGGGGTGCAAACGACTGAAATCTTTACTTAATGTACACTAAACTGATCTTCTGTAAAAAAAAAAAAAAAAAAAAAAAAAAAAAGAAAGAAAGAAATTTTCAATTCCCAACTTGACTCTCACTGGGATTAAACATGACAATAGGTCTGATCTGATTTCATCATCATTTTAAAAAAATCATCTATTATTTTTCACTTTATGTTTCTGTGTGGGAGCAAACTGTTGAAATACTTACTTAAGGTATACTAAGCTGATCTTCTGTATATTAAGATAATCGAAAATGAATCTTGATGTGAATGGAAGGGGAGAGGGAGTGGGAAAGGGGAGGGTTGTTGGTGGGAGGGACGGTATGGGGGGGGAAGCCATTGTAACCCATGAGTCGTACTTTGGAAATTTATATTCATTAAATAAAAGAGAAAAAAATAAAAAATAAAAAAAATAAAAAAAAATAAAAAAAAATAATAAAAATAAAATTGTTCTAGGTGATGCTGAAAAAAAAAAAAAAGAAACAGTCAGGAGAGTGAAGGGGCAACCGACAGAATGGGAAAAAATATTTGCAAACTATGCAACAGATAAAGGGTTAATAACCAGAATCTACAAAGAGATCAAGAAGCTCCACAACAACAAAACAAACAACCCACTCAAGAGATGGGCCAAAGACCTCAATAGATATTTTTCAAAGGAGGAAATCCAAATGGCCAACAGGCACATGAAAAAATGTTCAGGATCACTAGCAATCAGGGAAATGCAAATCAAAACAACAATGAGGTTTCACCTCACCCCGGCTAGAATGGCTCACATACAGAAATCTACCAACAACAGATGCTGGAGAGGATGTCCGGAAAAAGGGACACTAACCCACTGTTGGTGGGAGTGCAAACTGGTTAAGCCACTATGGAAGTCAGTCTGCAGATTCCTCAGAAACCTGAATGTAACCTTACCATTCAACCCAGCCATCCCACTCCTTGAAGTTTGCCCAAAGGAAATTAAATTGGCAAACAAAAACGCAGTCTGCACCTCAATGTTTATTGCTGCTCGATTCACAAAAGCTAAGACCTGGAATCAACCCAAATGCCTATCAACAGTAGACTGGATAAAGAAATTATGGGACATGTACTCTATAGAATACTATACAGCAGTCAAAAACAATGAAATCCGGATATTTGCAACAAAATGGAGGAATCTGGAACACATCAGGCTGAGTGAAATAAGCAAGACCCATAGGGACAAATATCATTTGTTCTCCCTGATCGGTGACAACTAACTGAGCACCAAAAAGGAAACCTGTTGAAATGAAATGGGCACTTCGAGAAAGAGTGACATGAGCAGCCCTTGTCCTGACTGTTGATGTACAACTTAATACTTTATCCTTTTTAGTACTTTTTTGGTTCTACTTAATAATATTGATTGAACTCTGTAATCAACACACAATTATTCTTAGGTGTTTAAAGTTAACGGAATCTATAAATTGCTTTTAGGAGAATGGACATTTTGATGATGTTGATTCTTCCAATCCATGAGCATGGAAGATTTTTCCATTTTTTGGTATCCTCTTCTATTTCTTTCTTTAAGATTTTGTAATTCTCATCGTAGAGATCTTTAACGTCCTTGGTTAAGTTTATTCCAAGGTATTGGATTGTTTTTGTAGCTATTGTGAATGGGACTGATCTTAGCAGTTCTTTCTCAGCTGTGGCATTGCTTGTGTATACAAAGGATGTTGATTTTTGTGCATTGATTTTATATCCTGCCACTTTGCCAAACTCCTCTATGAGTTCTAATAGTCTCTTAGTAGAGTTCTTTGGATCCTCTAAGTACAGAATCATATCGTCTGCAAAGGGGGATAGTTTGACTTCTTCCTTCTCAATTTGTATTCCTTTAATTTCTTTTCCTTGTCTGATGGCTCTGGCTAAAACTTCCAGAACTATGTTAAATAGCAGTGGTGAGAGTGGGCATCCCTGTCTGGTGCCAGATCTCAGTGGAAATGCTTCCAACTTTTCCCCATTCAGTAGGATGCGGGCCATGAGTTTTTCATAAATTGATTATATTGAGGAATGTTCCTTCTATACCCAATTTGCTTAGAGATTTCATCATGAAGGGGTGTTGAATTTGATCAAATGCTTTCTCTGCATCAATTGAGATAATCATATGGTTTTTCTTCTGCAGTCTGTTAATGTGGTGAATCACATTGATTGATTTGCGAATGTTGAACCATCCCTGCATACCAGGGTAAATCCCACTTGGTCTGGGTGGATGATCTTTCTGATGTGTTGTTGCATTCTATTGGCCAGAATTTTATTGAGGATTTTTGCGTCTATGTTCATCAGGGATAATGGTCTATAATTTTCTTTCAGTGCTGCATCTTTCTCTGGCTTAGGGATTAAGGTGATGCTGGCTTCATAGAAAGAATTTGGGAGGATTCCCTCTTCTTCGATTGTTCTGAATAGTTTGAGAAGAATTGGAGTTAGTTCTTCTTTAAATGTCTGGTAGAATTCAGCAGTGAATCCATCGGGTCCTGGGCTTTTCTTTGTTGGGAGGGCCTTTATTACTGTTTCAATTTCTGTTTCAGTTATGGGTCTATTTAGGTTTTCGATGTCTTCATGGTTCAATTTTGGTAGATTGCATGTGTCCAGGAATCTATCCATTTCTGATAGGTTTCCCTGTTTGCTGGCATACAAGTCCTAGTAGTAATTTCTGATGATTCTTTTTATTTCTGTGGTGTCTGTTGTTACATTTCCTTTTTCATCTCTGATTTTATTGATTTGGGTCTTTTCTCTTCTTTTTTTAGTTAGTTGGGCCAATGGGGTGTCAATTTTGTTTATTTTTTCAAAAAACCAGCTCCTCGTTTGGCTGATTTTTTGTAATGTTTTTTTGGATTCAATCCTGTCGCTCCCCCTCTTCGTGGAGGAACGACACTAGACCCTGCGCTGTTCTTTTGTCTGCTCAGCCCTCCCCGGGTTTGCTGCTGGTTCTTCCCGGGTTGGCTACTGACCCTTCTACCTCCATGGAAGGGCGGTTCCCCCTGCCACTTTCCCCACTTCCGCGGGGGAGCGGCACGCCGCCGGCCGGCTCTCTCGGGGGCTGCTCAGGTGTTCCCTTTAGATGTTCCCCTTAGATGTTCCTGGTGCATGCCGTCTCTCTCCTCCTTTATAGTCCTCTTCCACCAATCCCAACTCTGCTACCCACACGCCGAGTACGCTGCTCTCCTCCAATCAGGAGCAAGATCAGCTCCTGCAGCTCAGTCAATCAAATTGGTGAGAGGCAGCTGTGTAGAAGATGTTTACTCCCTTCTCAGCGCCATATTTTGGGAGAGCAGATGCATAGAATAAGTCTTAATTTGAGTAACTTAGTCTAGTCCGAGTTGCTCCCCACACAATCCTGTTAATTTCTTGTCTGATTTTAATTATTTCTCTTCTCCTACTCGATTTGGGTCTGGTTTGCTGTAGGTTTTCTAGCTCCTTGAGATGCGCTGAAAGCTCATTTATTTTGTACCTTTCCAATTTCTTGATATAGGCACCTATTGCTATAAACTTGCCTCTCAATACTGCTTTTGCCATATCCCATAAGTTTTGATATGTAGTGTTGTTATCCTCATTTACTTCCAGAAAGTTTTTGATTTCTCTTTTGATTTCTTGAATGACCCAGTGTTCATTCAGGAGCATGTTGTTCAGTCTCCATGTGTTTGCATACTTTCTAGGGTTTCCTGAGTTGCTAATCACCAGCTTCATTCCACTGTGGTCCGAGAAGCTGCATGGTATGATTCTAATTCTTTTAAATTTGCTGAGACTTGCTTTATGGCCTAGTATGTGATCAATCCTAGAGAAGGTTCCATGCACTGCTGAGAAGAATGTAAAGTCTTTAGATGCAGGATTGAAAGTTCTGTAGATATCTGTTAGATCCATTTGGGCAATAGTGTCGATTAAATCTGCTGTTTCCTCGTTGATCTTCTGTCTGGATGATCTGTTTCTGAGAGTGGAATATTGAAGTCCCCCAGTACTATTGTATTGGAATCTAAGTCTCCCTTGAAGTCCCTTAACATATCTTTTAAATAAACCGGTGCCCTGTAATTAGGTGCATATACATTTATAATAGTTACATCTTCCTGTTGAATTGAACCCTTAATCATTATATAGTGCCCCTCTTTGTCTCTCTTAACAGTTTTTGTATTAAAGTTTATTTTGTCTGATATTAATATGGCTACACCTGCTTTTTTTTGGTTTCTGTTGGCATGGAATATCTTTTTCCTACCTTTCACTTTCAGTCTACTTGCATCTTCGTTAGAGAGATGTGTTTCTTGTAGGCAACAAATAGTTGGGTTTTGTTCCTTAAGCCAATCAGCCAATCGGTGTCTTTTAACTGAAGAGTTAAGTCCATTAACGTTTAATGTGACTATTGATACATAGTGACTTTGCCCTGCCATTTTCCCGGAGATATTTCTAGTATATGCTTTGAGCTTCCCATGCTCTTTTACTGGTAGGTGTTCTTCCTTTACCTTCTTTCATATTGATGGCCGTGTTTCTGTGTTTCTGAGTGTAGCACATCTTTAAGCATCTTTTGCAGGGCCGGACGAGTGGCCACAAAGTCTTTCAATTTCTGTTTGCTATGAAATGTCTTTATTTCACCTTCATTCACAAATGAGAGCTTAGCAGGATATAATATTCTGGGCTGGCAATTTTTCTCTCAGCACCTGTGCTATGTCTCGCCATTCCCTCCTAGCCTGTAGTGTTTCTGATGAGAAGTCTGCTGTGAGTCTGACTGGAGATCCTCTGAGAGTAATCTGACGTTTCTCTCTTGCACATTTTAGGATCTTTTCTTTATGTTTCACTGTGGTGAGTTTAATTACAACGTGTCGTGGTGAGGATCTTTTTGGTCATGTTTACTGGGGGTTCTATGAGCTTCCTGTACTAGAATGTCTCTGTTGTTGCTTGGCATAGTTAATTCTTCTTCCCTCACTGTGAGTTTTTTTTTAATACTATGTCTGTGTTAAGTGGACTGCCTGCTGTTGGAGGAGCCTTGGAGGCTTGAGATGGGTGTGGCCTGAGAGCTCTGCTTGGTTCTTCCAGGTTACAGGTGTGCAAAGGTGACACCCTCAGGTTACGCATGGAAATCTCTCTCTTTTTATTTATTTATTTATTTATTTTATTTTATTTTTTATTCAGGAGGTAAGTAATACCGCACGGCTGAGCAGAATTGATGGTATTTAGTTTCCGATCTCTGGCTTCTACCCAAAGAGTCTGTGCCAGCTCAGTTTCTCCTGCAGACTCGCACTGGGTTGCCTAGGTTACTGAATTGTAGCCTTAGCTCTCCCCTTTTATTATGTATATCCTGAGTGGAGCCTGCTCTTTGTCTCTTGCTCGCCTTTGCAAGGTTGGCGGAGAGAGAAACTAGTCTGTACCAGTACCCCCCACCCTTTTTTCTTTTTCCTTCTCTCCTGTAGTCAGTCTGGTGAACTTTCCTGCTTCAAAGCCTGCTTCCCTCTAGATTCTGTCCGCCATTTCCCCGCCAATGTCTCCGGTTACTCAGCTCACCTCCCCTTCCACCACCAAGGTGTGGACTCGGAGCCCTGGCCACCCTCCTCTCCCCGCTGGTGTCTGTGCCACATCCACTCCCCTTCCCGCACTGGCACGCAGACCCTGCGGCTCCCGCGGCTCGGCTTCCGCGTGGTGGGCAACCTTGCTCTCCCAGTAGGTCCTCTGAGTCATAGCTACTAGATCCGGAAGAGTTTCCTCTGCAATTTTTTCCTGATCCTTTTTCTGAGGCTACCATAACTCCACTTTTATTAAACTAAATTTTCCCGGACTATCGACTATCCTCACTATTCCGCCATCTTGGCTCCGCCCCTCAGCATTGGCCATTGCAGCCATCAGGGCAGTGAACCAGAAGATGGAAGTCCTTTCTTTCTGTCTGTTCCTCTCAAATAAATAAATAAAAAGAAAAATCTTTTTTAAAAAGCCCATGGGTATTTCTTTCCATGCCAGTCTCTCCTCTTGGGGCTTACAGCTGTCTCCAGGGGACCATTTTGCCTGCATTCCTGCCTTTCCCTGCACCTCTGGACCAGATTATCTAAGCCCTAGGGATGTGGACCCTCATAGCTGCTGCTGTCCTACCGCCCAGGCAGTGTCTGATGAGGGGCACACAGCCATGGATGCAGGACCCACTTGCCAACCTGCTTCCTGCCTTTTCTGGCCTCCAGACCTGATTCCTTAGTCTCTTCATCTGGAGACCCTCCCATCTGTCTGATCCTCTCCTCCGCCCTCCAACCTGTGGCACACCTCTTACTCAGGAGAACCCCTCGTCTTGTGGCCTCCTGCTGGCTGAACATTGACATTAGATGGCAGTGTTCAATACAAAAGCCTCCTTGTCTCTTGTGCTCATGTGTCTGCTCTGCAGATCCTGTGTCAGAAAGCATTGGACTGTGTGACAGCTACCAGGGAAGGTCTAATCCTATTGGAAAGTTTCCATCATGTGGGCCAGGGGGCTGTGGAGCCCAACACACTGGTGTTCACAAGGACTGACCCCTGAGCAGGAAGCCTGTGGCTGAACTGAAGGGATGGGAGCCCAGGATTCTCTCCTGGCTGAAAAGAGTGGCTGCTTGTCCTTAACCAATTACAGGATGGGGGCCTCTCAGCTGCCACGCCCTGCCTGTGGTCCTTGTGGGACAGAACAGAGTCTTTCCTCCTGGCCCCACTCTCTGGCCCACCCACTAGAGATGTCTTGCAGGAAGGTTGCAAAGCCCTCACCTGTCTGCACTGCTGGCTGCTTCCTTGAAAGAATGCTGTGGCTCAAATGTCCTCCCAAAATACCTGTGCTGGAAACTTAGCCCCCAGTGCAATGGCATTGGAAGGAGGGGCCTTTTATAAAAAAAAGACTTATTTCTCTGAAAGACAGATTACAGATAGAGAGGGCTAGAAACAGAGAGAGAGATTTTCCATCTACTGGTTCATTCACCAAATGATTTCAATGATCATGGTTGGGCCAGGCCAAAGCCTTGAGTTAGGAATTCCAGCTGGGTCTCCCACACATTGGAAATGGGGCAAGCATTTGGGCCAAATTCTGCTGCTTGCCAGGTGCAATAAACATCAGTCTTGCCTAGTACCACCAAAGCCTCACTGTACTCAATCATTTGAGCATGCTTTACTCCACAGTGCCCCCTGCCAGACAGCAGGAACCTAGTAGGTTCAGCCTGTAACATGTCCTTGGCTGGCGGGCTCCCTGTCTTCCCCCACCACTGGGGCAACTCCAGTGTTCTCATTATGCATTTAAAAGATTTTTAACGTTATTTATTTTGTGGTGACAGCATCATGGCACTATGGTTTAGGCTGTCAACAATGACGCTGGCATTTCATGCTGGAGTAATGATTTGAGTCCTGGCTCCTCCACTGCATATCTGCCTTCTTCCTAATGTGCCTGCTAAGGCCAAAGGCACCCCAAGTACTTGGGTCCCTGTTCCACATGTGGGAAATCATGATGGAGTTCCACACATGGCTGCTGTGGCATTCTAGGAAGTGAACCAGTGGATGGAAGATCTCTCTGTGTCTCCCTCTCTGTCACTCTGCCTTTCAATAATGAACACATCTTCTAAGTCTTTAAATTTTTGGAGAGGCTGAGACACAGATGGTACTCCCATTTTTTGGTTTATTCCCAAAATTCTTGCAACCAAATGGGATAAACCAGGTAGGAACTGAAGCTGGGAGCTGGAAATGCAACCAAGGATTCCCATGTGGCTGTGGCTGGCAGGAATTGACTTACTCAGGCCATCACTGATGCCTTCTAGAGTCTGCATTAGCAGGAAGCTGGAATCAGGAGCTAAAGACAGGAGGAACTGAACCTAGGTCCAATGATGTGCGTTTTTTTGTAAATATTTATTGTATTTATTTGAAAGACAGAGACACAGAGAGAGATAGAGACAGAGAGAGAGGTCTTCCATCCACTGGTTCACTCCCCAGATGGCTGCAATGACCGGAACTGTGCCGATCCAAAGCCAGGGGCCAGGAGCTTCTTCTGGGTCTCCTATGTGGGTGCAGGGGCCCAAGAACTTGGGACATCTTCTACTGCTATCCCAGGCCATAGCAGAGAACTGGATCGAAAGAGGAGCAGCCTGGACTAGAATCGGTACCCATATGGGATGCCGGCGCATCAGGCCAGGGCTTTAACCTGCTGCGCCACAGCACCAGCTCCGATGTGTGGGTCTCTTAATGAGCATCTTAATCACTAGGCTAAATGTCCTTCTAGTGATTCTTACTATATTTTGAGCATCAGCTTTGCCAATAACAAAGTGCACTGGAAACACAGCAAATTTGTTGCCACACAAATTAACAAGATGATTTTATTGTATAATATTCTATCAATGTAGGCAGAAACTAAAAATCATAGGTTTCATTTTTTTAAATAAGTTGGTCCATGTGGCTCTGGCTGAACAATATGAGAGAAATAGAAGTTCATGTGGAGGCCAGCCCTGTGGCTTAGTGTATAAGGCTGTTGCCTGCAATGCTGGCATCCATATGGTGGTCAGTTCATTGCTCAGCTGCTCTACTTCCAATCCAGCTCCCTGCTGATGACCTGCAAAAATTAGAGGAACAGGACCCAAATGTTTGGCCCTGCCACCCACATGGGAGAACTGAATGATGCTCCTGGTGCCTGGCTTCAGCCTGCCCATCACAGCCATCTCTGGAATGAACCAGCTAATGGAAGAACTCTCTGTCTCTCTCCCTCTCTCTCCCCCACCCTGCAACTCTTTCAAATAAATCAATAAACTTAATACAAAAAAAAGAAGAAGTTAGTGTGGGTCGTAGGAGAATGCAAGGGATGGTCAGGTAGTTAGGTGCCTGACACCCATGTGGGAGATCTGGATTAAGCTCCATGCTACTAACTGGACACAGCTGTCATTCCTGAGCAGCTCCTTTGTGTCAAGGCTTTGCCAGCAACATTGCCTTCAGTTCCTCCTCCCTCCCACCTCACTGACAGGAGGGTGCAGTTACAAGTTCAGCTGACAGCTAAGAGTTTGGATTCCAGACCCCCACCATGAGATAGGTACTTGGTGGCTCTGGGCCTCAGTGTCCCACACATCAACTGGGGCTACTAACAGTCTCTTCAATACAAACAGCTGCTGCCTGAGCTCTGCTGCTCCCATTGCTATTCCCATCCCATCCCCATTTGAAAGAGGAAGGAAGGAGAGGTCCTAACATCCTGGCTCACGGCTTCAGATCGGCCCAGCTCTCACCAGTGTGACCACTTGGGAAGGGAATCAATAGATGGAGCATGTACAGTAGATGGAGTATCTCAGGATCACCCCCCACCACCACCACCCCTTAATATTACTGTGCCTCTCAGATAAATAAATGCAATCTTTAAAAATGAAAGCATACATAATTCAATGGGAAAAACATCAATGTCTCAAAAGAAATGCAGGTTGAACAGAAGCACACAGGTTACCAAAAGGAAATACAAATGGCCTCATGTGCCTAACAAGACAGCCCCTCACTCCCAACAGGGGAATCCACATAAATCCCACAGAGAAAAGGGTGCCCACATGTGGGAAAGAAATGCTGAACTCTACACCTGTGGTCAGACCAAGGGTAGATGGGCCTTGAGCAGATTGCTGGGGAGCATGCAACCAGGTGCAGCCCTGGGATGACCCAGCAGCTTCACAGCCACCTTTCCTCATAAAGCAATCACCATTCCAGCCCTTGGTTCCATCTGCAGGTGTGCAGAATGGAGCACACACACTCAACTGAGGAGCGGCAGGGTCACTTCTTAAACCCACTGAAGTTGACAGCTGAAAACCTGCTAAGGTGTCTCTCTTTCTCTCTCTCTCTCTCTCTCTCTCTCTCTCTCTCTCTCTCTCACACACACACACACACACACACACACACACACACACATAGGAGGATTATTCAGCCATAAAAAGAATGAAATTCTACCATTTGCAGGAAAAATGGCTGGAACTGGAGGACATGCTATTGAGTGAAATAATCCAAACACAGAAAGACAAATGGTGCATGTCCTCTCTTATAGGGTGGCAGCCAATATTTAAAGAGAAAAATGCCTGAATATATAGTTTTACTGGAAATAGAGTGTTTTGTCTCATTTTGTGTTAAATATTTATCCAAGAAAATTGATAGGAATTATATTCTACTAGAGTTTTAATGATTTGGGGACTACTTTAAAATTTACTTTATGTGAGTCAACATGAACATCTTTTCTGTTGGTTATTCTGTGTAGCCCGTGCCTCCTTTCCTACTGGACTATGGTCTTCTCACTTTTTATTTCTGGAACTCTTCATTTAGGGGCACCAATAAGCCTTTGGCTATAATGTAAATTATATGTTATCTCAAAAACTAAATACAAGTTTTTTTAAAAGAATTAGCACACTCTTTGTAGACCAAATCCAAACACTTCAAGATGTGTTGTTGAGAAAAATCTGGTAGAAAATCCTCAGCTCAGAGATTGATTTCAACCCCACAACTTCTGAGGAGATTCCAGGGGCCGGGACCATGGTAGAGTAGTTTTTTTTTTTAATTTTACAGAGTTAGACAATGAGAGAGAGAGAGAGAAAAAGAGAGAGAGAGAGAGAGAGAGGTCTTCCTTCCACTGGTCCACCCCCCAAATGGCTGCCACGGCCAGAGCTGCACTGATCTGAAGTCAGGAGCCAGGTGCTTCCCCCTGGTCTCCTATGCATATGCAGGGGCCCAAGCACTTGGGCCATCCTCCACTGCCTTCCTGGGCCACAGCAGAGAGCTGGACTGGAAGAGGAGCAAGCGGGACTAGAACCCAGCACCCATATGGGATGCCGGCACCGCAAGCAGAGGTTAACCATGTGAACCATGGCACCAGCCCCAGCACAGGTTAATCTGCCTGTGGCACCAGCATCCCATCTGGGCACTGGTTCTAGTCCTGGCTGCTCCTCTTCCAATCTGGCTCTCTGCTGTGACCTGGGTAATCAGTTGATGATGTTCAAATCCTTGGGTTCCTGAACCCCTGTGGGACACCTGGAAGAAGCTCCTGGCTCCTGGCTTTGGATTGCTGCAGCTCCAGCCAATGCAGCCTTCTGGGGAGTGAACCAATGGAAGGAAGACCTTTCTCTCTGTCTCTCCCTCTCACTGTCTGTAATTCTATCTCTCAAATAAATAAAAAGTTAAAAAAAAATAAGGATGCTGAGTAGCAACCCAACCTTCCACCAACCAGGTGCATTTCCATCCCAGGTCACAACAAAAACAATGTGCTGGAGCATGGGTAGGAGGGAGGGTGCTGGAAGTGCCACTATGTTCCTATAATGGTATAAAGGAAATAGATGAAACATGTATAACATAAACAAAATATGTACCAAAGAAAAAAATCCAAGCATTCATAGCAAAAGTCGAGGAAAAGAGAAAATCACACTGTATTTTGAAGGAAGAGTAGCAGCTATGAACATAAGGGGAACCAGAGAAGTAAAAAACGCTTTTTCAGAAAAGGCAGCACCAAGGTGGGGTGAGTGAGATCCAGGTTCTCCAGCACCACTGTCCCTGAGACTCTTGGTGCAGCCATGGCAGAACCACAGCCCTGGGCCAGCTGTCTCTGTTCTCAATAGCTGCTTGGATGCAGACACCAGCTCCAAGGATTTTCCATTGTAGCAGACCATGCCACAAATTAAGGATCTGAAGAAGTTGCTGCATGGAGCCTGTCCTGTGGCATAGTGGCTAAAGATGCCACCTGAAACACTGATATCCCATATGGACACTGGTTTAAATCCCAACTGCTCCATTTCCAAACCAGCTCCCTGCTAATGGCCTGGAAAAGCAGCAAAGGACAGCCAAGGCCCTTGGGCCCCTGCACCCATGTGGGAACCCAGAAAAGTTCCTGACTCCAGTCCTGCCATTGGGACCATCTAGGGAGTAAACATGCAGAAGGAAGATTTCTCTCTCTCTCTCTCTCTCTCTCTTTCTCTCTCTCTCCCTCTCTCTCTCTCACACACACACACACACACACACACACATCTCTAATTCTTCCCATAAAATAAATAAATCTAGAAGAAGAGGAGGAGGAGGAGGAGAAAGAGGAAGAGGCAAGATGAAGGAGGAGGAGAAATTCGACACCTAGCCCCTTGAACTCACACCAAATGATATTCAGTCATCCCCAAATGAAACTCTGTGAGAACAAAAGTTCATTTTCCTTTGTCATTACCCCCTTCAATAGGAATAGCTCTTCTAATTCTCATTATCTTGCTCTGCAATGTTTTATTGC
The DNA here is from genome assembly GCF_051225735.1 of Oryctolagus cuniculus. Classification (NCBI taxonomy): domain Eukaryota; kingdom Metazoa; phylum Chordata; class Mammalia; order Lagomorpha; family Leporidae; genus Oryctolagus; species Oryctolagus cuniculus. The sequence continues at coordinate 30,502,616 of NC_142887.1, forward strand.
CCGCCTCCAGACTCCTATAGAAGAATCTATCAGTCTCCATTCAACAATGACTAGTGCAACTCATTCTTAAATAACAATGCCCAACTTTAGAGAATGAATCCAATAGCTAGATCATAATATTCATTGCTTAAACAAACCTACTAGGACTGTTACTCGTTCACTTATACTCACAACCCAGTTATTAATAAAGTTAGAAATTGCTATCCCACCAAGAGTTAAAGCAGTGGTTACTGGCTTCTGTCCTAAAACAAAACTATTTCCAGTGCCGTGGCACACTAGGCTAATCCGCCACCTGTGGCGCCGGCACCCTGGGTTCTAGTCCCGGTTGGGGTGCTGGATTCTGTCCCCGTTGCTCCTCTTCCAGTCCAGCTCTCAGCTGTGGCCCAGGAGTGCAGTGGAGGCTGGCCCAAGTGCTTGGACCCTGCATCCGCATGGGAGACCAGGAGGAAGCACCTGGTTCCTAGCCTTAGATCAGCGCAGCATGCCAGTCGCAGCATGCCAGCCGTAGTGGCCACTTCGGGGGTGAAAAGGAAGACCTTTCTCTCTCTCTCCCTCCCTCTCTCTCTCTCTCTCTCTAACTCTGCCTGTCAAAAAACAACAACGACAACTAACTATCTACAGCCCATCTCCGCCCTCAAGGCAACCATTCCCCTTTCATTCCTATATCAGTAATTATCAAAGCTGTCAACTTAGTTTTTTATTTATTGACATACTAACTATCCATATTTATGGGGTACAATCTAATATTTTGATGAATGAAGACATTTACACAGCCCTGGCCCCATGAAGAGCCAGTATCACAGCAGGCTGCTTGCAATTCCATTTTCTTGGTGAAGCCACATAAGTTTAAACATCTATTTACCCCAAAACAGCCTAAATTGAATTTCATATTCTCCTTATTGCAACAGTCCTGGAATTCACTGTGGTGGCCGGCGCCACGGCTCAATAGGTTAATCCTCTGCCTTGCAGCACTGGCACATCGGGTTCTAGTCCTGGTTAGGGTGCCGAATTCTGTTCCAGTTGCCCCTCTTCCAGGCCAGCCCTCTACTATGGCCCTGGAGTGCAGTGGAGGATGGCCCAAGTCCTTGGGCCCTGCACCCACATGGGAGACCAGGAGAAGCACCTGGCTCCTGGCTTTGGATCAGAGCGATGCGCCGGCTGCAGCGCGCTGGCCGCGGCAGCCATTGGAGGGTGAACCAACGGCAAAAGGAAGACCTTTCTCTCTGTCTCTCTCTCTCACTGTCCACTCTGCCTGTCAAAAAAAAAAAAGAATTCACTGTGGTTAACTGCCTTGCCCAACCTGAGGACCTGCAGCTGGGAAGTCAGAGTCAGGATTCTAAGCGAGGTCAGCATGATTCCACAGCTTCTATTTCTAACCACGCTGCAAGAATGCCTGGTAGCTGCATATTTGAGGTGGTTCCAATTAATTGTATATTATTCTGTATTTGAAAAATTGGAACATTTGGGTTTAAAAATGGTTACCATTGGCATTAAGCAATTACATTGATCACTTCTTTTAAAAATATTTTTCTATTTGAAAGTCGGAGTTAGGGAGAAATAGAGATAGAGATAGACAGATCAATCTGCCATCTGTTAGTTCACTTCCCAGATGGCTGCAATGGCTGGGGCTGAGCCAGGATGAAGCCAGGGAGCTAGAGATAAATCTAGATCTTCCAGGTGGGCAGCAGGAGTCCAAATATTTTGGCCATTTTTGGCTGCTTTCTCCAGGCCATTAGCAGGGTGCTAAAGCAGAGGTGGAGCAGCCAGGACACAAACCAGTGCCTGCAGAGATGCCAGCATCACAGGCCATAGCTTTACTGGCTATGCAATAGCACTGACCCCACACATCTATCATGTCTACACACTAGTAATACACATTCCTCAAAGCTGTATTATGTATGTGCTCCAGATCTGCGACCCATTGCCTCCACAACAGATTGAAACACAGTCAATGTTAGCCCTTACTTATTCCTGGTGGCCTTGAACTGACAGGCATCCCTTTCCTGAAAGGCTTCTACTCTAAAGACTGAGACTTAAAATCCACAAACACATCCCATCCCCTCGTAATGACACTGTCACCTCCCCAAAAGCTGCCCGTGGTACTCACATTAACGTCTTTGCATTCTGAGGACAGCCCTGATTCTCAGCTCTAATATGGAAACTGACCCATTCCTAATTAAGTCAATCAAATACCAGCCTGCTGGTGGGGTTTCTGCTGGCTCACTCACGTCCAACAATGTCTCTCCCTGTAACCATTTACCAAATGATGCTTCACACAAAATTATCAGCTTCCATCATAACCATTTTAGGACTACAGAAATACAATTCCATCAACTAATATACAATCCTAAAACCAGATTTTCCTCGCCTTCAAATTCTCTAATCATCTAGTTTTTCCCAACAATCATGCATTGCCAATCACATTTCTTTTTTTTTTTTTTTTTTTTTTTTGACAGGCAGAGTGGACAGTGAGAGAGAGAGGGAGAAAGGTCTTCCTTTACCGTTGGTTCTGTGGCTGGTGCGCTGCGGCCAGCACACTGCACTGATTGGAAGCCAGGAGCCAGGTGCCTCTCCTGGTCTCCCATGGGGTGCAGGGCCCAAGCACTTGGGCCATCCTCCACTGCACTCCCGGGCCATAGCAGAGAGCTTGACTGGAAGAGGAGCAACTGGGACAGAATCCGGCGCCCCAACCGGGACTAGAACCCGGTGTGCCGACGCCACGGGTGGAGGATTAGCCTAGTGAGCCGCGGCGCAGGCCTGCCAATCACATTTCTTGCAAGCCAAATTCAATCATCGCTAATATTGTACAGAATCTGACTGGAAAAAATGAGCCCCAAAATATTTCCCCTCCCAAATAACAGCCTGAACTACAATGTCAAATAGAGAGTCTTAGTTACACTGCATTTCTTCATTCCCTCATTTCACGTTGATTAACCACATCACCAGCCATCTAATCCCCCCAGAAAATGTCAGTCACAAGAAACACAGCAACAACGACCAAGCACCCACAGCCCTCCATAACGACATAATCGCCCACAAAACAGACTCTTCCCCAAGACCTCAAAAATCAATCTTCTGAATTTTTAAAATTAAAAGAAATTTCTACCCCATCATAGTCCACCATTCACATAATTTATTCCATAAACAATCCTAAAATCTATGACTCCCAAATGCCCACACTCGGCCCCAAGTTCCAGGAGACTTCCGTAGCGTTACAGTGACATAACCCAAGAGAACCAAGATACCCCTCAGTCACAAACACTGTTCACCCTGAAGACGACCCCAAACTGAACCGACAGCACAACCAACGCTCCACGGACAACATCCCAGACCCCACAAGCAGAAGCTGGTGGGAAAGCGACAACACAGCCCACAAACACGTACTCCGTAAAATATAAAATCAATCCATCAAGGAAACCTAATGCGCAGCTCGGGTCCCAGTTCTCAGACGGAAGCTCCCCCGGCCGCTGACAGGAGAAACCCTCATTCCAGTTCGCCCCCAGGAGCTTCATGGCGCGAGTAGCGCCTGCCACAGGGCGCCCAGCGGCGCGGCGACGCCCACAGCCCGCGTCCGTCCCCCGGCACGCACGCCCCGCGCCCTCCACGCCTCTCCGCGGCTCCCACCTCCCTGAGGAGAGCGCCCGCCCCGGCCAGGCCCCACGGACGCGCCACAGACGCTGACGCGGCGCTCAGCAGGCCCGCGACGCCGGGGAGCTGGGGCAGCCGTCCACGGGAGCGTTCTCCTCACACACCCGCAGACCCGCGCTCTCTCCAGTCGGCCCTCTCCGCGGCAGCTCCACGTGCCTGGCTTCAAGCCTGGCCTCCGCATGTGCTGCAGTCCACAGCGCACGCCAACGGACAACAAATCCAACGAAGCATTTAAAGAAAAAAATGGCCGACGCCAACTGCACAGCATGCTCATAGCCTCTGTATTCAAATATGGGTGCCGGAGGGACTCTTTTCTATTGGATAAGACGGGAAGAGCAGCAACCAATCAGTAACTCTGTGCTTGCGCATGCGTAGCCATTGGCCTCCGTCTGGGCCGGTCTGCCACCTCTGGAGCCCCTGCCCTGAGCTGTGGAGGACAGTGCTTTGCGCCTGCGCAGTGATGCGGCACTGGCGGGAGCGCGGCAGGAAGGCCTGGCTGCCTGAAGAGGGCGCCCCTGCGAGCCGGCGCCCGCCAGCGCCACACTCTCCAGTCCCGCATCTCACGGCTGCCCCAGAAGCCGGGCGCTGACAGCTGCCGGGCCTGCACCCCGGAACGAACAGCGCAGCCCCCGGCGCTCCTGGAGGCCCTGCCCGAGAGCGCCCCGAGCGGCCACTGCTGGCATCGCCTCCCTGAACCGGACTCGTTCTGCCCTACCCTCCAAGGGCGGCTCCCCTCAGGGGACCCCCATCAGTCCCCACCGCGCTCCCGACTGCAGGCGGCCGCAGCCAGCACGGAGGAGCGGCCGCCGCAACCCCGCGACCGGGCTGAGCCCGGGGCGCGCGGGCGCTGGAGGCGGCGCGCTCCACCCGCGCACGAACGCCCGACGCGGGGCCTGCAGGAGCCGGCCCGTGGCCCCTGGGGTCCGTGGGGTGACGGCCACCGACCCGGACGGGGTCCCCTGCGAGTGGAAGCGGAGGCACCACGTGACCGCACGGAAGGAGCGGGGGTCAGCGGCCACGTCGGTTAAAAACCTGACCCCAGAGGATTCTCGCTCTGGATGGAGCTTGGGAAGCAGCAGGACGCTGGAGAACCCCGAGATCTGCAGCCGGATAGGTCTGGATTCGAATCTGGACTCCCTCGCTTACTAGGTGCGGGCTCCTAGGAACCTGCCTTCACCTTTCCCGGCCTCATGTCCCCACCACTGCTGCAGGCCCACTTCTCACATCTTATCTCTGCATTTACAGGTTTCTTAGACTCAGCTGAAAGGCCGGATCGTGCGCCATGTGCCCGGTTTCCTGTCCTTTTGTGTCCACTCTATCACGACAGCAGCAGTGACTCATTTTTACGTTAGCGTCGTTTCTCCTGCTGGATGGTGAACTGCACAACGCAGGGCCTTTCTGTCTCGTTCCTGCCTCTGTCTCCAGGGTGCAGCACAGTGACTGGGAAGCTGTACGTGTTCCGTGCATACGTGAAGAAGGAATGAATGGGTGCCAGAGCACGGGGAACGGGTGTGTGCAGAGGGACACACGGCGCAAGCTGGAGATGCCGGGCCATAGGGGGCAGCCGCAGGATGGCATCTGGCCTCTGGGGATGAGGGACATCCTTCGGGGAGAGAGGATGATGCGCCTCACAGAAACTGCTTCCCTCCCCGCCCACCTCAAGGCCAGGGCTCTTCCTGGGGGGACGGGATGCTCTTGCAGCAGGTGGCCCAGGGGTCCCAGCCGGTGGGCTGTGGGAAGGGGCAGGAAGCCTGAAGGGGATCCACTGCCTTCCTGAAACAACAGAGCTCTTTGGAGTCCCCCAGTATTATCTTCCCGCCTGTGCCTCTGCCAAGCCCCCTTCCCGCTGTGGAACAGCCGGAACAGCAGAGACCTCGTCTGTGTGTGTTCCTCTGATGCAAAGCCCCAGGGAATGCGTGCAAGGGCTACAGAGGGACAAAGGCACCGGGAGGGCTCCTGGGCCCAAATGTGTCCTTAGCTGAAGAGTTGATGTTATTTTGGGGAGAGTAGCATGCAGGCTATGGAAAGCCCTCTTCCCACTCCCGCCCTCCATCCGTCCAGCTGCCCCTCTGGGTGTTCCGAGTTCCTGAAGAATCCTTCTGGGAAGTGCGTGCTCCAACAACCAAGTCCCTGCTCTTCCTGCAGCAGGTGAGTTCCACATACACTGTGTCTTGTTCACTGGATGCCACGCCTTGGCTCTCTTTCCCTACAAGCTCATGAGAGAGTGGGAGTTTTCCTTTTTGCTGTTGTAGCTCTTGGCTACACAGTATCCCTCGGAGTCAGTGTCCTGGGGAAAGGCCCCTAGTGTCTCAGGAGCCAGGCTCCAGCCCCCCATGCCCAGCTGTGTGCGTGCAGGTGGTGAGGAGTATGGAGGCAGCACACAGAGTTAGAGACTGAGTTAGGACACAGTTAGAGAACCTGACACCTTGCTGCCCACTGAGGAGCCAGGAGCTAGGTGTGGCTACTGAGCCCTGGAAACACCCGAATGGAGATGTGCTCTTCAAGGAAAACATGCACGGATGATGAGGATTTAATTCAGAAATGTAAAATATCTTATTTTTATAATGACTACAAGTTGAAACTATCACATTCTTGCATTGTAGAGCAACGGGAGAAACCACTGCTTGGGGCACTGGCATCCCATCCTAGTTCAAGTCCTGGATGCTCCACTTTTAATCCAGCTCCCAGCTATGCTTCTGGGAAGGCAATGGTGTGATGTGTCAATTGCTTGAGTCACTGCCAGCCACCCCTGTGGAAGACCAGGATGGAGCTCTGAGTTCCTGGCTTCAGCCTATCCCAGACTTGTCTGTTGCAGCCATTTAGGGAGTAAATCAGCAGATCAGAGATCTCTCCCTCTCTCTCTTTCAAATACATTTTTAACTTTAATTTAATAGATATAAATTTCCAAAGTACAGTTTATAGTTTACAATGGCTTCCCCCCCATAATTGCCCTCCCACCTGAAACCCTCGAATCTCCTAATCCCTCTCCCATTCCATTCGCATGAAGATTAATTTTCAATTATCTTTATATACAGAAGATCAATCTAGTATATATTAAGTAGAGATTTCAGCAGTTTGCACCCACACCAAAACACAAAGTGTAAACTACTGTTTGAGTACTAGTTATAGCATTTATTCACATTGTACAACACATTAAGGACAGAGATCCTACATGAGGAGTAAGTGCACAGTGACTCCTGTTGTTGACTTAACAAATTGACACTCTTGTTTATGGCGTCAGTAATCACCCAAGGCTATTGTCATGAGTTGCCAAGGCTATGGAAGCCTTTTGAGTTCACAAATCTGATCTTACTTAGCCAAGGTCATAATCAAAGTGGAAGTTCTCTCCTCCCTTCAGAGAAAGGTACCTCCTTCTTTGATGGCCCATTCTTTCCACTGCAATCACACTTGCAGAGGTCTTTCATTTAGGACTTTTATTTTTTGCCACACTGTCTTGGCTTTCCATGCCTAAAATACTCTCATGGGATCTTCAGCCAGATCTGAATGCTCTAAGGGCTAATTCTGAGGCCAGAGTGCTGTTTAGGACATCTGCCATTCTATGAGTCTGCTGTGCATCCCGCTTCCCATGTTGGATCATTCTCTTCTTAATTCTATCAGTTAGTATTAGCAGACACTAGTTTTCTTTATGTGATCCCTTTTACTCTTAGACCTATCAGTATGATCAATTGTGAACTGAAATTGATCACTTGGACTAGTGAGATGGCATTGGTACATGCCACCTTGACGGGATGGATTGGAATTCCCTGGCACATTTCTAACTCTACCATTTGGGGCAAGTCAGCTTGAGCATGTCCCAAATTGTACCTCTCCTCCCTCTCTTATTCCCACTCATATATTTAACAGAGATCACTTTTCAGTTAAACACCTAAGAATAAGTGTGTGTTAACTACAGAGTCAAACAATAGTATTAAGTAGGATTAAAAAAATACTTAAAGGGATAAAGTATTAAGTTGTTTATCAACAGTCAGGACAAGGGCTGATCAATTCACTGTTTTTCATAGTGTCCATTTCACTTCAACAGGTTTCCTTTTTGGTGCTCAGTTAGTTGTCACTGATCAGGGAGAACATATGATATTTGTCCCTTTGGGACTGGCTTATTTCACTCAGTATGATATGTTCCAGATTCCTCCATTTTGTTGCAAATGATCGGATTTCATTGTTTTTTTTTACAGTTGTATAGTATTCTATAGAGTACATGTCCCATAATTTCTTTATCCAGTCTACTGCTGATGGGCATTTGGGTTGATTCCAGGTCTTAGCTATTGTGAATTGAGCGGCAATAAACATTGAGGTGCGGACAGCTCTTTTATTTGCCAATTTAATTTCCTTTGGGTAAATTCCACGGAGTGGGATGGCTGTGTTGAATGGTAGGGTAATATTCAGGTTTCTGAGGAACCTCCAGACTGACTTCCATAGTGGCTTGACCAGTTTGCATTCCCAGCAACAGTGGGTTAGTGTCCCTTTTTCCCCACATCTTCGACAGCATCTGTTGTTGGTAGATTTCTGTATGTGAGCCATTCTAACCGGGGTGAGGTGAAACCTCATTGTGGTTTTGATTTGTATTTCCCTGATTGCTAGTGATCCTGAACATTTTTTCATGTGCCTGTTGGCCATTTGGATTTCCTCTTTTGAAAAATGTCTATTGAGGTCCTTGGCCCATCTCTTAAGTGGGTTGCTTGTTTTTTTGTTGTGGAGTTTCTTGATCTCTTTGTGGATTCTGGTTATTAACCCTTTATCTGTTGCATAGTTTGCAAATATTTTTTCCCATTCTGTCGGTTGCCTCTTCACTTTCCTGACTGTTTCTTTTGCAGTACAGAAACTTCTCAATTTGATGCAATCCCACATGTTCATTTTGGCTTTGACTGCCTGTGCCTCCGGTGTCTATTCCAAGAAGTCTTTGCCAGTGCCAATATCTTGCAGAGTTTCTCCAATGTTCTCTAATAATTTGATGGTGTCGGGTCATAGATTTAGATCTTTAATCCATGTTGAATGGACTTTTGTCTAAGGTGTAAGGTAGGGGTCTTGCTTCTTACTTCACGTTAAAATCCAGTTTTCCCAGCACAATTTATTGAATAGACTGTTCTTACTCCAGGAATTGGTTTTAAATCCTTGATCAAGTATAAGTTGGCTGTAGATGTTGGATTGATTTCTGGTGTTTCTATTCTGTTCCATTGATCTATCCATCTGTTTCTGTACCAGTACCATGCTGTTTTGAGCCCTGAAGTATGTCCTGAAATCTGGTATTGTGATGCCTCCGGCTTTGTTTTTGTTGTACAAGATTGCTTTAGCTATTCAAGGTCTCCTTTGTCTCCACATGAATTTCAGCATCATTTCCAGATCTTAGAAGAATGTCTTTGGTATTTTTATTAGTATCGCATTGAATCTATAAATTGCATTTGGGAGAATGGACATTTTCATATTGATTATTCCAATCCATGAGCATGGAAGATTTTTCCGTTTTTTGGTGTCCTCTTCTATTTCTTTCTTTAAGATTTTGTAATTCTCATCGTAGAGATCTTTAACGTCCTTGGCAAAAGATGGCTAAGTTTTTGCGTTCCTGCCACCCACATGGGAGATCTGAATGGAACCCCGGCTTTGGCCTGACCCAGCCCCCTCCATTGCAGCTGTCTGGGGAGTGAATCAGCAGATCAAAGAGCCCCTTCTCTATCTCTATATCCCTTTCAAATAAAAATAAACACTTTTTAAATAAAATAATAAAAAGCACCTCACTCATAAGCCTTATTATCCTAAGTTTAGAATTTCATTTATCTGCTTTGAGGAGAGAGAAAAAAGACCCAGAAGCCAGATGAATTCATGCCTTTGTGGTATAGTTTAGAACCATCGGAGGGGCCAATGCGGTGGCTTAGCAGGTAAAGCTGCAGCTTGGGATGCCAACATCCCATATGGGTACTGTTCCAAGACCTGGCTGCTCCACTTCCAATCCATTTTTAAAATAATAAGACAATATGCCAGTGCCATGGCTCACTAGGCTAATCCTCCACCTGCGGCACCAGCACCCAGAGTTCTAGTCCCGGTCGGGGCACCAGATTCTGTCCCAGTTGCTCCTCTTCCAGTCCAGCTCTCTGCTGTGTCCTGGGAAGGCAGTGGAGGATGGCCCAAGTCCTTGGGCCCTGCACCTGCATGGGAGACCAGGAGGAAGCACCTGGCTCCTGGCTTTGGATCAGCACAGCCCATCAGCCGTAGCAGCCATTTGGGGGGGTGAACCAATGGAAGGAAGACCTTTCTCTGTCTCTCTCACTGTCTAATTCTGCCTGTCAAAAAAATATATAGGCCAGCGCCGCAGCTCAATAGGCTAATCCTCAGCCTGCGGCACTGGCACACCGGGTTCTAGTCCCGGTGAGGGCGCCGGATTCTGTCCCAGTTGCCCCTCTTCCAGGCCAGCTCTCTGCTATGGCCCGGGAGTGCAGTGGAGGATGGCCCAAGTCCTTGGGCCCTGCACCCCATGGGAGACCAGGAGAAACACCTAGCTCCTGCCATCGGATCAGCACAGTGCACCGGCCGCAGCACGCTGGCCGCGGCGGCCATTGGAGGGTGAATGAATGGCAAAAGAAAGACCTTTTTCTTTGTCTCTCTCTCTCTCTCACTGTCCACTCTGCCTGGTAAAAAATTTAAAAAATATTATAATAAGACATTAAAAACTCAAGCTTAGGAATAATTTCATTGTAGGTTTTTTTGTGATAACATTTTCCTGCTGGTTCTCTATGAGAGGTATACCATGCTCTCTAATTTGTAACGATTATTCACAGGAAGTGACACTAGTAAAATGCCTGGCATGTGAAGGTGCAGTAGATACGTGATGAATTAGAGATCAGTGCTGTGGTGCTTCAGGTTAAGTGGCCACTTGTGATGCCTGCATCCTTCCATGTCAGAATGTGGGTTTGAGGCCTGTTTTCTCTTCTTTCAATCCAGGTTCCTGCTATTGAACCTGGGAAAGCAGTGGATGACAGTGTGAGTGGCCCTGCCAGCCACATGGAAGACCCAGGTCTCTGATTCCTCCTTCAGCCTGGCCCAGTCCCTGCCATTGCAGCCATTTGGGGAGTGAACCAGTGGACTCTATCTGATGGAACAAGGACATAAGCCTCAGCCATTTTAGGTTCTTTCCTGAAAACAGATAAAATGCCTTACCCCTGCCTTCTTTCATGAGACCAGTTCAGTCTCAAAACCATGTATTGCTACACTCCACCCCACACCCCACATTCTTTTCCAGGTTTGAAAGCCGGCACCAAACCTGCCTGGAGAAACACCTCCATCTCTCACCCCCCACCTTCCCTCTGGACCCCTAGTCCAAATAAAATATAAAAAGTCCCAGCCTGCTGAGGCCTGGGCCTTTGCCACACGTCCGGTCTGTGCATGCTGGCAGCTGGTCACCATCCTTTGTAAGTAAATTTTATTCTGGCTGCAAGTTTGTATTCTGTCTACCTCTGTCAATCTGCCTTTCAAATAAATATACCTTTTTAAAATATTTGATGAATCAATGAAAGAGGGAAGGAACTCACAAAGGAAAGGCTGTGCCTGCGTGAATACACATGGCCAGTGTGAGGGGCAGCCCTGTCCATTCCTGGGCACAGACTTGTAATGGTGACAGCAGGAGGGCGAGCAGAGACACAAGGAACTAGAACACAGCAGGGATGGTATAGGTGGGATGAAGGGCAGGGGAGAAAGACGCCTGGAATCAGGTTGGGAGGGGGCTGTTGGTGAGAACCAGGGCATGGAGTGAAATGAAGCCAAGAACAGGGTCGTTATGCATGATCGATCAGGCCCTAAACAGCATGTGATCAGTGGCTCTGAACTAGTGAGCGAGCCCTGGGGTCTCCACAACACTGCCCTGCTTTTCCTTCCATCCTGAGAATACATAACTGTGTCCTGAATTACGACTGTTCCGGTCTTCCCAAGGCCCATGGTGGGTCCAACACTGACTGGATGCCCACTGTGTCCCTGGCACCATTTCACATGGACATTTATGGAAACAACCGGAAAGCAGGTGGGAGACTTTGCCTCTAAACCCAGACACACGATTCCTTTGTTCTCGCTGAGTTTCCTCATCCATCAGCTGGGAGTGACAGGAGGTGGCTGAAAAAATGACACACGGAGCTCCTGCAGCAGCTTCCCCGGGGCGCTTCCTTCCTGCTGGCTTCTGCCTCAGCTCTCACCACACGCCCTGACGTGGCTCAGGGGGCCCCTCCTTTTGTGGGAGCTGGGAAGCAATTTGTCCCATGCAGCCACTCACACAGAGCTCAGGCCCATTCCTGGGGTCCTGTCTCTCTCCAGGCTGTCAGTTACCACCCACTGAGAAGTTGCTGGGTTAATAATGAGCTGGTAGCTGATTAAGTGCCGGTGTGATTCCTCTCTGGCTCTGCAGCTGTGAACAGACAACTCAGGAAGAATGAAAGCCTTTAAGACACAAAGGGATGAAGCCACTCCCTTTCCTGGGTTGTCCTCTGTCACCTCATGGGAGTTGTCTGGGCCATAGTTGCTCACGCGGGAAAGGGAGAAGGAAACACCGAGGAGTCTTTCCCAGAGCTCTTCTTACATAGAGGCTCTGGAGCACCTGGAAACAGGTACGCAGTGCTGGGTGGCAGATGCCAGGAAAAACATTCACATTCAGGCCTGCACACAGTGGGTCCAGAAAGGCTTATTGGCAGTGAATGGGCCACTCATGGTAACTTGACTAGGTAAGGTCAGAGGAAGTACCTCTAATGATAACTAGTATTACTAAGCATAACCACAGCCCCTCAACACGTCCTGAGCATTGGATAAGATGCAGAGTGTGTTTCCCTTGTTCCTGTGGTAGCAGACTGCACGTCCTGTTTCCACACTTCCTGTGCACACACTCACACCAACAAGGAAACTGGTATCACCACGGCCACACCAGTCACACCACCACCACCACCCTCACCACAACACTAAAAGGTTGACAACAAGGCTATTGCTATTTTCTGTAGGATGATGGCCTGGTATACTCTACCAGTGGGTAAGCAAAGGATCCGATAGTCTTAGTGGGGAAAGTGTGGTCAAAGTTTGATGCCAGTGGACATGATGATCAATCCTCTCCATTTGTCTGGAATGGGGACTGGACCACTTCTGGTCGTGATGGGTTTCACTTCCATACAGCCTGTGCAAGGTGGGAATGGCTGCATCTTACTCCCATGTGAAGTCCATCAGCAGTTCTGTACTGTAGGACTATCCACCCCACAGTCACCCAAAAGGAACTGTTTTGCTGGACAGGGAATGTGTAGTGGATACATGGCCCAAGCCTCATGCCCACTTTAGACTTTAGGGAGCATCTGTGTTTCTGAGATTCAGGACTGCTCACAGGGACACAGGTATCTCAGAAATGCAGCCCCACAGTCTAGCGCTAGAGCCACCATGGGCGCCTCAGCAGCACCCTCAAAAACCAAGGGTTTTCTTCCTCTCCCTCAAGTTAAGAAGCTGCAGAGATTGGAAGGAACCTTAGAGTCATCATATAGTGGGGATGTAGGCAGCTCCAGGGGGAGCCAAAATCTGACAGCTTGTTGGCCACACCCCCACAGAGTGGGTGGATGACTGACAGCTCCAGCTGAACTGCAGGACAGCTCCCTGCTGAACCACAACCCGGCACTGGTGGGTAATTGACAGTCCCAGCCAAACCACCTGTTGACAGCTCCTCACCCACCCACAGGGGTCAGTGATTGACAGCTCCAGGGGACTTTTGTTTTTCAATGGCCACAGCCAACCTTCTGCAGGCCATCTGCAGCCAGCCCATACAACAGCCTGGCCCAGAACGCATGACAAGCCCCCTTCTGTGTGCCATCCAAACTTCCTTCTCTTTCTGTGCACCTTGCAGGCCCACCTCCCATTCACCAGCAAGACCCCCTGACCCTTTGACCATAGCCAGAACTACAAGTTCCACAACGCTGGGAATCTGCAATCATTGCTGCTTGGAAATATCCAACATGGCTGCAGGATGTCCCCAAATGACCTTTAGCTCATTATAATGTCATTATAATAAAATTACCCTGGGGCATGCCCATCCCCATCATGCACTTGGGGCCATGTTTCTGATATTTTCTACAAAGGGATATGGGCAGTGTTCATGGCTTGCCCCAAACTCCACCCCAGACATGATCCAACATAGGCCTAACCTCCTTATCAGGGCTTTATCCTTTGTTAGGTTTCTCCTTTGTAGAAAATTTTTTAACTGCTAGATGTTTGTTTTTTCTTGGAGAGATTTTCTTTAGGGCCCTTTTGCATTTTTTGTTATTTTGTTCATGCACGACTTGGTTCTCGGACTTGCAATTTGTTTTGCTCCAGATAATTCCTGTTCTCCTCTACATCTTCATGCCCCATCTTTGAATTCTTTCACCCGTAGAGAAGCCTGGCCAGGAGTGCCCCAGCCATGTCAATCTCAGGTGACTGATTTCTGCTGCTCCCAAGGCCCACAGGTGTGAAAGACTTTCAAGGTTGCCGTCCTCAGTGCCATTTCTACATTAAGTCTTCATTTACAAACTCCAACTGTTTATTTTCTCTTATACCCTGTCTGGAGCTCCATGACTGTTGAGAGTGATATGACTGTGTCATCCCACATTTTCCAAAAACCTCACAGTAGGCTCCAGGAGACAATTGATGTCCTTGAGATGTGCCTGTCCCAAAATTCTGACTCAACCTTTGGCTCTACATTTCAATCCCTAAGCAAAATGTAATGTGCTTCCTCCACAAGCAGCCCCACTGAAGGATCCTAGGGCCCACACAGGTGTCTATCCCTCCATTGCACATGACTCAACACATCACCCTGAAGTGAGTAGTCCCTGAGCTGCGGGACCAGTACACTGCTGAATTCCCAGTGGTCAGAAGCCAGGACATTCCAAACCAACTGCCCATGTGACAGTTGCACAAAAAATCAGCATCACCTCAAGGGACCAGAACGGACTAATAAAAAAGGAAGACTGTGGGAACTTTGCACACTTTTCTGTTTGTCATGTGTGTGTGTGTGTATGTGTGTGTGTGTCATTATTAACCACATTCTCTTTTCTTCTTACTACTTTAATCCCAAGTAGTGAGACTATTCAGGGAAACTGACTAAATGTGAGGAGGAATGAGCAGAGGTAGCTGTGGACACAAGGTCTCTTAGGAGCCTGTGTCTCCCATATGGGGACAGTGAGACCTCCATTGGCATAAATGAGAGTTTCATCTTGCTCCATGAAAGCAGAGTTTTCAGTTGCTCAGAAATTTGAACACAAGTAGGATAAATATGGAAACTAAAGAGGAAAATGGGTGGCCTGAGCCAGCAATCAATTTTAAAATTTTTAATTAAATAAATTTATTCAAAGGGAAAAGAGACAGAGGGAGATCTCCTATCCTCTGGTTCATTCCCCAAATGCCTGTTACAGCTAGGGTTGGGCCAGGCCAAAGCCAGGAGCTGGACCTCAATCAAGTCTCCTAAATGGGTGGCAGGGATCCAAGTACTGGAGCCATTACCTGCTAACTCCTGAAGTGGAGGTGGGACTTGAATCCACACACTTCAATATCAGATGCAGGCATCCCAGTCAGCATCTTGACCTCTCTGTGCCCAGCAACCACCACCCAAGCTGCCAACTAATGCCTCAGCTCCAAATCCCCTTTGCCTGCCCAGCTCTAAGAATCTGGCCTATAAACACCTTCTAGGGGCTAGCACAGTGGCGTAGTGTGTAGAGCCTCTGCCTGCAGTGCCAACATCCCATATGGGCGCTGGTTCGAGTCCCAGCTGCTCTACTTCTGGTATAGCTCTCTGCTACAGCATGGAAAAGCAGTAGAAGATGGCCCAGGTCCTTGGGCCCTGCACCCACATGGGAGACTCAGAAGTGAAGAAGCTCCTGGCTCCTCACTTCTGTTTGGAACAGCTCCAGCCATTGCAGCCATTTGGGGAGTGAACCATCAGATGGAAGACACCTCTCTCTCTCTCTGTCTCTCTCTCTGTCTCTGTCTCTCTCTCTCTCTCTCTCTTACTCTCTGCCTCTCTGTAACTCAAATAAATAAATAAATCTTTAAAAAAAAAAAACTAATCACCTGGTGCAAAGCTAGGTGCTATCAACAGAGGGTGCTAGAGAGACACAGCAAAGGCACAGTAGCAAGAAGGGGCTTCACCTGTGTTTTCTCACGTTCCCTCCCTTCTATGCAGCACGGGAGTCCATGGTTAGGTTTGGGATGTTCCACTCCCACTGCAGTGGCCCTGACTGACCAGCTCCAGCTTAGCCCTCAGGTCCCACCGGCCCACCTGGCAGCCACTGGCACAGCACCTCCAGCCTCACACCCAGGCCAATGACTGCCTCCAGCCTCCCTCAAGTGCTGGCCATGCTGAGCCACTTCTATACACCAGCCCTGGGCCCCGCCCTGGCCAGGGGCCAGAGTGGTCTATCAGGTGATCTGCCTGCCTGGTGTGTCCCAGCCTCCTCTTTCAGACTGTATATTTTCCCTTCTAAGCCATTCATTTGAGAGAGCCTCCAGGATGGCAGAGTAGGGAGAGAGCTTACTGCTCTAGTCTAGCAGAAGATACCTTAAAAAAAATGGAGACAGTGCAGTATCAAGGAAGAGTTAGAAAATGGCAGAGGAATCTCTACACAAATTAGAGGGACACAGTGGACCTACATTGAGGGTATGGATTCCCACAACTCAGAACCCCAGCAGCCTAAAGCCTCTGCACCAGCATTGAAGAGTGAGGTGAGACCTGACTGCAACAGCCCAAGCCACTGGCGATCAAGCTTCAGGAAGAGCTAGAAGGAACACAGCTTGGAGCCCCATGGGGGATAGTGTACCTGCCAAACTAGAGAAGAAAAGGAAAGGAGGGACACATTTCTCTCTCCCTGATCACCTTACAACAGCATCCTGTAACAAGCCAATAGAGTGAGTGCCATTTTGGAAATATGTAACAGCTGCGCCAGCTCATGTCTGTGAACAGCAACCAGCTGAGTAGAGACTCCTGACTCCAGTGGGGAGAACTAACAGGGGGCTGGGTGCTCATGACTATGGGCAGCTTGTGAGCTGGGACTGTGAAAAAAAACTGAGACTGTGTGGGAGGACTCACAGCGTGGCTGGGACTTTGGGCAGTCACAGTGGGAGATTCCACATGTTCAGGGCTTCCTGGTTACCTGGTGAGAGACATTGCTGGGGAATCTGAGCTTGCACGGAGGACTGCACAGATCCTTTGTGTGGTCCTTGGAGCACAGCAGACTAATGTTACACCCACTAGTGCTAGCACTCGGGCACTGATCTCCTTTGAGGAGAGGAACTCAGCTTAGCAGAATAAACCTCCCTTCTGTTTAAAAAAAAAAAAAAGGAGATTTATCATGCCAAACCTGGATGTGTCATCTTAGACAGGCCCTTCACCCTGGAGAACTGAACAGAGTTTCCTGGCCACTCCCACCACATGCCTCTAGATAGCCACTGAAAGTAGACATTGCACTTATGTACAGATGAATAGTACAAAGATAAAAGCCACCACAGGAAAAAAAAAAAAGAAAGAAACCAATGAGTATCTCCACAAATGCCAAATAACGAGTGCACCAATTCAAAAAACAAGAATAAGGAAAACAACATGACATCCTGAAAAGAATACAACACTTCAATACTATATTGTGAAGATGATGAGATTTAAGAAATGCCAAAAATGGGGGCCGGCACTGTGGCACAGCGGGTTAACGCCCTGGTCTGAAGTGCTGGCATCCCATATGGGTGCGGGTTCTAGTACTGGCTGCTCCGCTTCCCATCCAGCTCTCTGCTATGGCTTGGGAAAGCAGTGGAAGATGGGCCCCTGCATTCCTGTGGAAGACCTGGAAGAATCTCCTTGCTCCTGTCTTCAGATAGGCACAGCTCCAGCCATTGCAGCCAATTGGGGAGTGAACCAGCTGATGGAAGACCTCTCCCTCTCTCCCTCTCTGCCTCCTCTCTGTGTGGCTCTGACTTTCAAAGAAATAAATAAAATCTTTTTTTAAAAAAAAAGAAAGAAATGCCAAAGATGAAATGCAAAACGTTGATCATAGGATTAATTAGAAGTAATCAGAAGCAAATGAATGAAATAATGAAATCCATACATGACATGAAAGAAAATTTCTCCCATAAAATTGAGATCTAAAGAGAAATAAAAATGAAATCTTGGAAAGGAAGAATTCAATAGAACAAATTAAAAATGCAGTGGAAAGCCTTGACAACAAAATCAGTGAAGCAGAAGAAAGAATATCCAACTTAGAAGACAAAGCACAGGAGGGGCTGGCACCATGGCTCATTTGGTTAATCTTCCGCCTGCAGCGCTGGCATCCCATATGGGCACTGGTTCTAGTCCCAGCTGCTCCTCTTCCAGTCCAGCTTTCTGCTGTGGCCCGGGAAGGCAGTGGAGGATGGCCCAAGTGCTTGGGCCCCTGCACCTGCATGGGAGACCAGGAGGAAGCACCTGGCTTCTGGCTTCGGACTGGCACAGTTCCGGCCATACCGGCCATTTGGGGGGGTGAACCAATGGAAGGAAGACCTTTCTGTCTGTCTCTCCCTCTCACTGTCTATAACTACCTGTCAATTAATTTTTTAAAAAAAAAAAAAAGCACAGGAAATTATACAGTCAGACCAAACACAAGAAGAAGAAATTAGAAAACTAAAAAATGTTGTTGCTAATCTACAGGATACTACCAAATGACCCAACTTACAGGTTCTAGGAGTTCCTGAAGGCTTGGAAAGAAAGAAAGGATTTGATGGCCTTTTTGTTTAAATAATAACAAAAAATTTCCCTAATTCATATGAAAGAAAGGGACATCCAAGTACAGGACGCATATAGAACTCCTAATAGACATGACCAGAAAAGAACTTCACCACAACACATTGTAATCAAACTCCCCACAGTAAAACATAAAGAAAAGATTCTAAAATATGCATGAGAGAAATGCCAATAAACCCCAAATAGCTAAAGCAATCTTATACAACAAAAAAAAAAAAAACTGGAGGCATCACAATGCCAGATTTCAAGACATACTACAGGGCAGTTATAATCAAAACAGCCTGGTACTGGTACAGAAACAGATGGATAGACCACTGGAACAGAATAGAAAGCCAGAAATCAATCCAAGTATCTACAATCAACTTATATTTGACAAAGGAGATAAAATAATCCCTGGATCAAGGACAGTCTCTTCAACAAATAGTGCTGGGAAAACTGGATTTGCACATGCAGAAGTAGGAAGCAAGACCCCTACCTTACACCTTACACAAAAATCCACTCAACTGGATTAAAGAGCTAAATTTATGACTCGATACCACTAAATTATTAGAGAACATTGGGGAAACCCTGCAAGACGCTGGCACAGGCAAAGAGTTCTTGGAAAAGATCCAGAGGCACAAGCAATCAAAGCCAAAATTCACAAATGGGATTACATCAAATTGAGAAACTTCTGTACTGCAAATGAAACACTCAGGAAAGCGAAGAGGTAACTGATAGCATGGGAGAAATTATTCACAAACTATGCAACTGATAAAGGATTAGTAACTAGAATATATAAAGAGATCAAGAGCGTCCACAAAAACAAAACAAACAACCCAGTAAAGAAATGAGCAAAGGACTTAAACAGACATTTTTCAAAAGAGGAAACTCAAATGGCCAACAGACACATGAAAAGAATTTAGGATCACTAGCCATCAAGGAAATGCAAATCAAAACCACAATGAGGTTTCACCTCACCCCAGACAGAATGGCTTTCAGGCAGAAATCAACAAACAACAAATGCTGGTAAGGATGTGGGAACGTAAACTGGTAAAGTTTATGGAAGACAGTATGGAGATACCTCAAAAATATGAATATAAATCTACCATAGGACTCAGCCATCCCACTCCTTGGAATTTACTCAAGAGAAATGAAATCAGTAAATAAAATAGTTATCTGCATCCCCATGTTTATTGCAGCTCAACTCACAATAACTAAGACATGGAATAAACCTAAATGCCCATCAACTGAAGACCAGATAAAGAATTATGGGATAAGTACACTACAGAATACTACACAGTGGTAAAAAAGAAAAAGTGATCATATTAAGTGTTAAAGTGAACATGTAGATAGGATTAAATGCTAAAGAGATTATATAAATAGGATCAAGCATCTGGTAATAATAATAGATAGAATTAAAAATGAGAGAATGTTCCAACCTGGGAAACAGACTCATAGAATGACAATCGCTTAAAATAGTACTCTGACCTCAGAATCAGCCCTTAAGGCATTCTGGTCTAGCTGAAAATCCCGTGAGAACATTTCAGTCATGGAAAGCCTAGATACTGTGGCAAAAAATATTCTACATGAAGGATCTCTGTGAGTGAGACCCCAGCAGAAAGAAGTAGCCATCAAAGAAGAAGGTACTTTTCTTTAAAGAGAGGAGAGAATTTCCACTTTGCTCATGCCCTTGTCTAAATACTGATGGATAAACATGACAATAGGTCTGATCTGATTTCATCATCATTTTAAAAAAATCATCTATTATTTTTCACTTTATGTTTCTGTGTGGGAGCAAACTGTTGAAATACTTACTCAAGGTATACTAAGCTGATCTTCTGTATATTAAGATAATCGAAAATGAATCTTGATGTGAATGGAAGGGGAGAGGGAGTGGGAAAGGGGAGGGTTGTTGGTGGGAGGGACGGTATGGGGGGGGAAGCCATTGTAACCCATGAGTCGTACTTTGGAAATTTATATTCATTAAATAAAAGATTAAAAAAAAAAATACTGATGGAGTCTGTGGATTCAAAAGGCTTCCATAGCCTAGGCAGCTCCTATCAAGAGCCTCAGATGATCACTGACATCATATATAAAAGTGTTAATTGTTAAATTAACAAGAGTCACTGTGCACTAACTTCCCATGCAGGACCTCTGTCCCCAATGAGTTTATTATGAGAGTTAACTGTAAAACTAGTTCTCAGTTTTGTGTGTGCATGTGTGTGTGTGCAAATTGTTGAAATCTTTACTTAGTATAGAATTGGTTGTGGCTGACACTGTGACATAATGGGTAAAGCCACCGCCTGCAGTGTCAGCATCTCATATGGGCAGTGCTGGCTGCTCCACTTCTGATTCAGCTTTCTGCTATGCCTGGGAAAGCAGTACAAGATGGCCCAAGTTCTTGGGCCCCTGAACCCACATTGGAGACTGGGAAGAAGCTCCTGGCTCCTGGCTTCAGATCAGCACAGCTCCAGCCACTGCGGCCAACTGGGGAGTGAACTAGAGCATGGACGACCTCTCTCTCTCTCTCTCTCTGCCTTTCCTTCTCTCTCTATGTACCTCTGACTTTCAAATAAATAAATAAATCTTTTTTGAAAACCTTTTTTTTTTAAAGTATTGGTCTTCTGTGTTCCAAGTTAATTGAAAATGAATTTTAATGGAGAATGGGACTGGGAAGGGGAGAGAGAGGAGTAGGAGGGGTGGGACTGTGGGTGAGAGGGCGGGTATGGTTAGAAGATTAATTATATTCCTAAAGTTGTACTTACAAAATTTGTATTTCTTAGAAAATAAATTTTTTAAAAAATTTATTCATTCATTCACTTAGTCACTTAACTACAGGCCAGTTAGTACTCTAATAACATATTCATAAGTGTTATCTTTGGGGCAAATACCATAGCATAGAATGGCTGGATACATGTCAGAATTATAATTTAGTTAGTTGCTTAACTTTTTCAACAATTACCAAGCTGTTTTCCAAACTGGGTGTACAATTTTACTTTCCTATGAACAGTTTGGAAACAGAAGTGAACACAAGGTCCTCACCTTTATGGAGCTTACATTTATGAGAAGGAGACAGAGAATAATCAAATGTAAATGAATAAAAGATAACAACAGGTAATGGTCAGCTGTCATAAGAAATTTGAATATGGGGTTGGCATTTGGCCTACTGGTTAAGAAACCAGCATCCTAACCTAGATTTTGATTTCTTCCTCTGAGTCCTGACTCCAATTTCCTGCTAATGCATACCTTGGAGGCAGCAGACAATGGCTCAGATGACTGGGTTCCTGTCACCCAGCTCATGAATTTAGCCAGGTCCTTTCCTGGTCACTGTGGGCAATGGCAGAATGAACCAGGTAGTGGGAGCTCTGCCTCTCTCTCTTCTCAATTAAGTTTTTAAATGTGAATTTTTTCCAAGTCTTGAAATTTACACAACTGGATTTATGCTATAAGTACTGTTTAGCTATTTTTTTCATTCATCATGGAGTTTTTGAGATCTAGCCAAGACATACATATCTCGCTCATCTATCCTGGCTGCTGAATAGTCCGTAGCCTAAATGTCTCATGATATAATGAAGGACACTCAAAAAGTTCATAGAAATGCAAATTATAAAAAAAAAAGTTCCAAGTATCTCCAAATCTTTTTGCACCAAAATGAATTTATCTTTTAATACCATTTCCCATGAATTCGTTGAAGTACCCTCACAGGAGTACATGGTATCTTCTAGGCATTTAAGTTATTCCCAACTTTTTGCTACTACCAATAATGCATCGTAGCAAGTAATGCTATTTCAGGTAATGCCCAGGGGGTGGACCTGCTGGCTCAAAAGCATGCACACTTTGAGTTTTTCTGCCCTCTAGTGGGGCTGCAGGAAAACACTTGCAGATCAGCACTGGGAGAGGGGAAGCTAATTTCCTGAGTCTTTTTTTTTTTTTTAATTTATTTGAGAAGTAGAGTTACAGAGAGAGGGGGAGACAGAGAGAAAAGTCTCCCACCCACTGGTTCACTCCGAAAATGGCCCCAACAGCTGGAGCTGGTCAAATCCAAAGCCAGGACCCAGGTGCAGGGTCTCCCACATGGGTGCGTGAGCCATCTTCTACTGCTTTCCCAGGCCATAGGAGAGAGCAGAATTAGAAGAGCATCCAGGAAACTAATTGGTGCCCATATGAGATTCTGATGCCACAGGCAGAGGCTTAGCCCAGTACACCACAGCACTGGCCCCACCCTGAGTCTTTTCCATGTCCCCACCTGGCTCTTACTCTCACCCCTCCTCATGGCTCTCAAACATTGCAGTTGAGCAACACCTGTGTGCCAGATGCAGGCGAGTCTCCTCTTTCCACTGAGCAGAACAGGGGAATGGGGTCACTCTTGTTTCTCTAATACAGGGCTTGTCATAGATAGGGTAACTTTCCTGTTCTGTGATTAATTCATTAAACAGTGTGTGCAGGTAAATGGTTAACAATCAACTCAGAGTTTGTGTAGGGGATGGGAAGCCCTAATTTATAGCATTTGCTTTTTCCTTTTTAAAATTTATTTGGGAGGCAGAGAAACTGACAGAGGCAGGGAGACATATAGGCAGACAAAGAGCTCCATCTGCTGGTTCACAAATGCCATCAACTGTAGAAGCTGGGAGTCGGGTTTCAATCCAGGTATCCCATGTGGGTGTCAGAGATGCAACTAATCAAGCCATCACCTGCTGCCTCCCAGCGTCTGCATTGGCAGGAAGCTAGAATCAGGAGCCGGAGCTGGGAGTCAAACCCAGGTGTCCAAACATGGGAAGTGGACATCTGATCAGCTAGGCCAAACACTCACTCCATATTTGACAATTTTCAGTGTACCTCCTCTCCCCATGGCTGATTGCAAACTACCGCGGTGCCCACTAAACAGATCTGGGAGGGATGACTCGGCCTTCAGTTCTCAGGAACTGGCACTCGCAGCCCAGCACTGACTGAGCTCTTCCCAGCCACTGTTCCTGCATTCTCCCCTCCTGACAGGCAATCTTGACTTCCTGTGCTCCTGTGCAAGTGACAGCGACACCTGGTGGCAGAGCCAGGCGAATCCCAGACCAGGGAGAAAAGGGCTTAGTGTGCAGGAAGGGAGCAGGAACCCCACCTCCCCACCTCCCCTCCTCCTTAACCAGCCCTGGGGCCCATCATCTCCAGGAAAGATGCAACGTCCGGGCAGTGTCCACAAGGGTCCTTGACACAGTCTCCTGTTGCTGGGGCTGGAGCAGCTCCTGGGGTTGGAGTAACAAGGGACCCCTGTCAGCCTGCAGACCCAGCCTCTGGCTGAGAGTGACCAGCTCTCAGCGTAACCAGAAGCATTCCTTCACCAAGAGTCCTTCCTCCTGGGATGTGGTCCTTGGCGCCAGGTCTCAGGGCCTTTCTTCTGACCGCATACTGCCCTGGCCTTCCTAGCCTTAGTATCCTATATCCCAGCCTAGGTTGGGGAGGTGGGGGAGTGAGGGTGGCCCCTGTAACAGCAAAACATTTACACTAAGCCCTTGACCTCCCAAAGCCCCATGTGGCAGAAGAGACTGCCCATCACCAACTATGCCCTCCCCTTTACAGGGTATTTTTAAAGAGGGTGTCTGCTTAGCCCCAGGTATCACGTTCCAGGTCCCTAGAGGTACAACAGGATTTTTGAAAGATTTTATTCACCAAACACAAATCCCCTGGCTGCCACTTCTACAGACCAGCACTTGCTGCATCCCTCAGGCAGCCATCTCTGCACCCCACGAGCTGCTCCCCCAAACCTGCTGCAGCCACCCACACCTGCAGCACTGACAGTCACTCTGCAGACCGGCTCTGGCCACGCCCTTGGGTGATAAGTAGTCTCTTCCCTGGACAGTACTGGCACATGTTCTGAGACTGCACGTCCCTGCAAGCCACGCTCTCCAGAAAAGACACGAATCATGGCCACGTGGGGAGCCTCCTCCTGAGCTCTTGGTTCCCTCACTGCCCAGCCTCCCTCAGCAGAGTCGGAAGCTGCTTTCTGAATCTGCTACTAATGATTATCTAGTGGTCTTTTTCATCCTTTTCACAGGTTAACAACTGGTAACAGTGGAAGTTTCCCGCTCAAATTACAGTGTGGTTTGTCTCCTGACTCGATCTGGACTGACAGACACAATAAGACAGCATCAACAAGATGAGCAGGGGAGGGCTGTTGGCACAACAATTTACATGCTACTTGGGACACCTGCATTCCACACTGCAGTGTCTGGGTTCACATCCCAGCTCCGCTCATTCCAGCCTCCTGCTAATGTGCAACCTGGTAGGCAGCACTTGATGGTTCAAGTACTGGGTCCCTGTCACCCACATGGGAGACCCAGACTAACTTCCAGGCTTGTGGCTTCATCCTGCCCCTGCCCTGGCTGTTGCCGGTATCTGGAGCATGAAACAAGTGATGGAAGATATCTGCCTGTCTCTCTGCCTTTCAGGTAATTTTGAAAAAGACCTTGGGTCATCTCTGAACTGCTGCTGTAATACTCTGGAACACACAAAATACTCCTTCCAGAGAAAAGGAGATAGAAAAGAGACAAGGGAAGAGGCAGCACCATCAGGGCCATTAGTTCAGGTTCTACAGATGCACCTCACTCACCTGTGGCCCCCTACAGCCAGATAAAACCTAAAGAGAACAAGGGAGGAGGAGGTGGGACTCAAACATAACCCCCACCCTAGAACAGGAAGACAGCTGTTACCATTACCCAGCCACTTCAGCGAAGCTCCCCACTCAACTGGAGGAATAAGGCCCATCATTTTGGGGGGACGTTCACCAAAGACTCCTTGAGAAAATGCCCTCCTGCGGGACACAGGCCAGTACTTTGCCGCTGGCCCTGCTGAAGCTCTTGGTCTCTGCTCCACTCCACATCCCCTGGCCCCGAAGGGTGGAGCCCCCAGACACTGTGTCTGGCAGAACACAGAGTCAGCCACACAGGGACAGCAGAGGGCAGTGCTGTGAGCCGGAAGCCCCAGCGCTGGTCAGCACCAGCCAGAGTAGGGTTAACCTGGAGAGGAAAGACAGAAGCCAGCAGGAAGTGATGGACACTGGCCCAACACCACATACAGGTGCTCTCCCCTCTCCAGTGAGCAATGGGACATCAAGTCTACTAGGATGACTGAGACTTCACACCAGGATAGCTGCAGTAGAGAAGCCTGTTCAGCAATGCATGAAAGAAATCAAGAATCCCTGGTGGACCCTGAAGGGGTGACCACTTGTGACCAAAGGAAAAAACCCCTTGCCAATGCCCCAGCCTGAGCTCCTGTGCCAAGTGCTGGGTCATTTGTGAGTCCAAGAGCTCGCCAGGCTGCATCACAGGCCAAAGAGGAGGGACCTGTTTTCCTCCAGCTTTGCTTCCCTGGGAGGCTTCAGATGGTGAGAGCGAGGCTGGAGGTCCAGTCTTCCATCCCCGCACTCAGGCAGAGGTTCGAACTCTGAAGTCTCAATGTTAAGGGCTGATAGGTTAAGGGTGGACACTTAATATAACCATGGCCTCTAAGAGGTGGGCTGGCAGGAGGTCTTTCAGTTACTGGAGGAGTGTATCCTCCCAGGACAGTTCTCACCAGAGAGTAGGTTCTTTCAGCCATTTGGCCAGCTTCTCTCTGCTTCTGGGCTCACCAGGTCATCTCTCCTGCATACCCACTCCACCATGGCCAGCCTCTGCCAGACACCACAATAGTGCGACTGCACAACTCTGAAATGGGCAGAAATAAAATGCAACCTCCATGGTGTAAGCCAAATACACCTGCTCCTTCCCAAGAAACCCCTCCCAGGTATTTTAGTGACGGTAATGAAAGCTGACTCACATGGTCTCGAAGTCTCATGGAAGGAGTGAGAACCATCATGGAAGATGGCCCAAGTTCTTGGGCCCCTGCACCTGCATGGGAGACCCAAAACAAGCTCATGGCTCCTGGCTTTGGATCAGTCTAGCTCCAGCCATTGCGATCATTTGGGGAGTGAACCAGCAGATGGAAGAACTCTCTCTCTCTCTCTCTCTCTCTCTCTCTCTCTCTAACTCTGCCTCTCAAACAAATAAATAAAAAATATTTTTAAAAAAAGAAGAAAAGAAGAATTCAGCTCAGGAATCCAAGGTCGTGAGCTTCTGGGTACCATGGGGACAACAAGCCTGTCCACCCTTGGGTCACAGATTCAGGCAATTTGGCCTGGCATCAAATAAATGTCTCAGCTTGAGGGAATCTGTGACTGGATCCTATCCCAGTAGATGCTCTCTCTGCAGGAAGAACACTGTCCAGGGGGAATAATTAGATCCATCTTATGTAGGTGATCACTCTCTGCTCACTGAAAGGAAAGAGAAAAATCTATAACAGCAGGAATCCCAACAAAGGAGAGATTTGACTGTCTTTTGTCCTTTTAGGGTATAGTTGTAAAACAACAAAACCCCAAGCCAGCCTCTCTGTTCTTCCCACTATTGTCCAACAAACTGGGCAAGGACAATATTATGACACCCAGCAAAATCTGCTGAGACGGGGGACAAGAAGAAAACAATGATGGCAACTGTAGATACTGACCTGGAAGGAATACTACCGAAGGAGGCACACACCTTCAATGCTCACCTTGAACCCCACCCTGACCTAGCACTGGGGAAGTGCTAGCCAGCAGCACCTGTGGCCACAGACAGGCGCGTGACTATTCCCTCAGCTAACCCACTCCAAGTCTGGTTCCTTGTAAAGGACAGTCATACTCATTGGGTCAAAACTCACCTCACCAAAGTGAGATATGGTCTGACTACTACACAGCACCAGGCTGAGATGTTCCATGCTGTTGGGGAGGGTGGGGCACGTGGTGCCAGAGAACACCAAAGACAATCCTTGGCCAAGATTCTCTATGCAGAAACTTCCCACCAGGTGGCGTGCGTGCAGAAAGAGAGCTTAGAAACAGCTTGGGTTTCTCAGGTCCCCAGTTCCTCTGTTGAGGTTGAGACCGTGAACCTGATCCTAAACCTGATCGCTAGAGACATTTTTGGGCACTTGGATAGGAGTGCTGTTTACTGCAGAAAGACTAAGAAAATTAAAATTCAAGGTAACCAGGGTTTTGTTCTATGAATTAATGTGTGACTAGTAAAGAAAATGTTCTAATTTTAAAATAAGATGGGTATGTGTGTGAATATCTGGTATAGTGATTAAGATGCCACTAGGGACGCCCATATCCCATATCAGAGAATGTTGGTGTGAGTCCTGGATCCACTACCCACTCTAGAGGTGCAGAGGTGATGGCTCAAGTGTTGGGTCCCTGCCACCCACATGGGAGACCCAGATTAAGTTCCCGGCTCCTGGCTCCTAGTTTCAGCCTGGCCAACCCTAGCTGTCCTGGCCATCTGGGGAATGGATCAGCAGATGGCAGATCTCTGTGGGTCTTTTTCTCTATCTCTGTCTCCCTGCCTTTCAAATAAACATAATAAAACACAAGGTGGGAGGTTTGATTCCCTGAAGTTTCTCTCCTTACCTCTCCCTGCAGTGGAGGACAGTGTAAACTGCAGCTGGGCATCCACTTCAGAGTTTTACAACCTATGGGGGGAGGGGGCTGGTGCTGCAGCATGGTGGGTAAAGCTGCCACCTGTGGTGCCGGAATCCCATATGGGCACCACCAGGTTAAGTCCCAGCTGCTCCACTTTCCATCCAGCTCTCTGCTATGGCCTGGGAAAGCAGTGGAAGACAGCCCACATGCTTGGGCCCCTGCATCCCTGTGGGAGACCCGGAAGAAGCTCCTGGCTTCAGATCAGCCCAGCTCCAACCACTGTGGCCAGTAGATGGAAGACTTCTCTCTCTCTCTCTCTCTCTCTCTCTCTCTCTCTTTCTCCCTCCCTCCCTCCCTCCCTCCCTCCCTCCCTCTGCCTCTCTGTAACTCTGCCTTTCAAATAAATAAATAAATTTTTAAAAAAAACCTACAGGGGGAGGGGGTGGCCAGTGCTGTAAAGCTGCCACCTGCAGAGCTGGCAACCCACATGGGCACTGGTTCAAGTCCCAGCTGCTCCACTTTGATCCAGCTCCCTGCTAATGCACCTGGGAAAGCAGCAATAGATGCCCAAATTCTTGGGCCTCTGCACCAAGGTGGGAGACCTAGAATAAGCTCCAGGCTCCTGACTTCACCCTAACCCAGCTCCAGAGGTTGAGGCCTTTTGGGGAGTGAAGCAGCAAACAGAAGACCTCTTTCCCTTCCTCCCTCCTACCCTCCCCACCCCTCATTCTCTCTGTTATTCTGCCTTTCAAATAAAGATACCACTAGGGATGCCCACACATCCCATAAATAAATAAAATAAATAAATCTAAAAACAAAACCTGTGGGAGAGATGTTCCATTTCCAGGGCAGCAATAATGTGTGTGTGTGTGTGTGTGTGTGTGTGTGTTAAAATATTTCAGACATACTTAAAAGTTCCTCAAAAAATGGAATTAAAATATTAGTTTGTTTTGGTGCCAAAAATGTTTTAATCCCATGTACAGTTTTTTCATACTATGGATTTTCCATAAACTTTTTGAAGGCCCCTCAAATGCATGGGTTTCAAAACAATTTTTGCACCAAATCAATATTTTTAGATTTCATTTCCCATGCCCTTTTTGAAGTATTTGTGTGTGTGTGTATCTAGAAATAGTCTTAAGGGCATATAGCAAGTAAACATTTGTATAAAACGATCTGAAATTTGACAAGAACAGGGGATGTCTGTTGCATTTCAGCCATGGCCTGTCCCATCCTCCCCGCTGGCAGCCTGAGGTGGCAGAAACCCCACCCAGGTGTGTGCAGCCAAGAACAGAGCACTGTGTCCATGAGGCTCCACGCCAGGGGCTGTGGCATCCTCCTAGGAGGAGTGACTCAGCATTTCTTTCCCAGCCCAGCTACCTGCCACCAAGGCTGAATTCCCAGTGACTGTGGCAATAGTTGGGGGCACTCTTCTGCCCCCACTGTGAACAGAGGCTCCGCCTTGGGTGCAACACACTGAGAACATAGGGACATTCAACCCCCAGCCCCGGCTTCTCCAGAAAGCAGAGGTTCTACACTGGGAGAAGCAACCACCCAACCATATCCAACTCCTGATGCAGGGCTGTCACTCAGACAAGCTGCCACTGTCCCCACTCCCAGCCCTAGAACCGAAGCTCAGAGGATTTTCCTAGGGGGAAATGTAGTACATAAAGTAGAGGACACCAGGGTTGGCTGTCGTGGCACAGTGGCCTGAGCTACCATTGGGATGCCTGTGGCCCTACCAGAGAGCACAGACCTGAGTCCACCTCTGCTTCCAATCCAGTTCCCTCCTGATGCACCGAGAAGGCAGCAGAAAGTGCCCCACGTACTTGGGCTCCTGCCACCCATGGTGGAGACCAAGATGGAGTTCCTGGGTCCTAGCTTTGGCCTGACCCCACCCTAGCTGTTGTGGGAATTTGGGGAGTGCATCAGCAAATGGAAGGGGTGTGTGTGTGTGTGTGTGTGTGAGAGAGAGAGAGAGAGAGAGACTCTTTCAAATAAATAAATAAAAACCCTTAAAAATAGTATGACATGCAGAGCTCCAAAGCCTATCCCGAATGAATTGACTTCATTTGTAACAGAGTGTGAGGAAGTTGGCAACCTAAGGGAACTCAGAAAACAAAGAGGCTTGTGATAAAAAGCAATTAGGAGGGGACTGGTAGCTTCAGAGATACAGGCTGAATCACAGACCAGCTCATTTACTGGGCAGAAGCAAGAAAAGACACAGCTAAGGAGACCCCTTTGGGGTCAGAGCAAACCTCAAACCATACTCCTGTGAATGAGCCTGAATTTAATTGGATGAATGTCTCAATAAAGAAGTTTTTAAGAAAACAAAGCAATAGGAATAGCAGGGAAGAGACTGATTCTCTCCTGCTTGAAATAATTAAAAGCTGGAGAAAATGTACATAAAATAAAACAAACAAAAAAAAAAAAACACAACAAAAAAGAGGCTCTTAAGTCCCTAGCTGCTAGACAACAAAGAGCGGTCCCTGAAAGATGGGAAACCAACAAGGTAAGCCCTACAGTGGCCCCAGGTTACTGCACAGAGAATTTCCAGGCCAAGGCCAGGCAGGGAGTTTGTGGTCAGAGCTTGGGAGCCTAGGTTGAAGAAACACAGCTGCCCACAATCCAGGGCAACTGGAGAATGCCCAGAGCAGAATGCCTGAGAGAGAGAGCTGAACACAAAGAGCACTGTGCAGGCACACAGATCCGAGTATATGGCTGAGCAGAGGTCAGGGTATGCATGTGGGGAAACCACTGAGGCCAAGGGAAACTACCCAAAAGGATTAGAAAGAGAATCGTCCCCAGGGAAAAATCCAGGGCTGCAAATAACGTCTGCTCTCACCAAGACACATGGAGAACTTGGTAATTCATGGAGGATTGGGTACAGAACTCGACATAGTTTGCCAGAGT
This sequence comes from Oryctolagus cuniculus, assembly GCF_051225735.1. Taxonomy (NCBI): domain Eukaryota; kingdom Metazoa; phylum Chordata; class Mammalia; order Lagomorpha; family Leporidae; genus Oryctolagus; species Oryctolagus cuniculus. The sequence continues at coordinate 30,533,380 of NC_142887.1, forward strand.
TATGGAAAAAATTAACCCTAGATTTACTGCTCCTGAAGTCTCAAGCAAGCAAATAAAAAATCTTTTTTAAATATTTTAATTTATTTGAAAGGCAGAGTTACAGAGACAGAGAGAGAGAAAGAAGGGAGATCTTCCATCCACTGGTTCGCTCCCCAAATGGCTGCAAGGGCCAGAGCTGTGCCAGACTTGAGCCAGGAGCCAGGAGCTTCTTCCAGGTCTCCCATGTGGGTACTGGTACCCAAACACCTGGGCCATTCTCTGCTGCCTTCCCAGGAGCATTAGCCGGGAGCTGGACTGGACATGTGGCAGCCAGACTCAAACCGGCAACCATAAGAGATGCTAGTTCTGAGGCGGAAGCTTAAACACTATGTGTGGGGAGCAACCCGGACTAGACTAAGTTACTGGAATTAAGACTTATTCTATGCATCTGCTCTCCCACAAAATGGCGCTGAGAAGGGAGAAGCAGCTTCTACACAGCTGCCTCCAGTTCAACCAATAAACTGTAGGACCTGCTCCTGATTGGAGGAGAGCAGCGTACTCGGCGTGTGGGTAGCAGAGTTAGGATTGGCGGAAGAGGACTATAAAGGAGGAGAGAGACAACATGCACCAGGAACATCTAAGAGGAACATCTAAGGGGAACACCTGTGCAGTCCCCGAGAGAGCCGGCCGGCGGTGTGCCGCTCCCCCGCGGAAGTGGGGAATGTGGCAGGGGGAACCGCCCTTCCACGGAGGTGGAAGGGACGGTAGCCAACCCGGGAGGAACCAGCAGCAAACCCGGGGAGGGCCGAGCAGACGAAAGAACAGCGCAGGGTCCTGTGTCGTTCCTCCATGAAGACGGGGAGCGACACTATGCAACAAAGCCAGCCCAAAAATTCAAAAATCTTAAAAGACTGGAATAAATTAAACTGTGTTCAAGTAATTAAATCATGAACTAGAACAAAATTCAAGCACATCTTTAGGAATGCAAATATGTTTAGTACCTGATAATATTAACTATGTCCTGTATTCATCCACTCATCACCAAGCATACAAAGAAGTGGGAGTGGGGAAAATAAGACCTATACCTAGGAGACTATCACCCAAACTGACCCCAAATTGACACAGTAATAAATGACTAGACAACAATATTCAAGCAGTTATTATAATGCCAATCTAAACATTGAAGAGCTAGAGGAAAAATCAAACATGCTTGGTAAATATATGGGAGGTTTTTCTTTTAAAAAAGCTAATTAAACTTTGATAACTATCATCTATGTGAAAATACGCTAGATAGATCAGAAAATGAAGATTTAAAGAGTAGTGAACTTGAAGAAATCATTAAAAATTAACAGGTTAAAGGACTAGGAAAAATGAACAGAGCATCAGTGACCTATGGCATGCCTTCTAGTGGCCAAACATGCACACTGTTAAAATCTCTCAAAGAGAGGAAGAGGGGATTTGACAAAGATAATAGCCAACCTTTTTCTTAATTTGATTGAAACTATCTACCCACAAGTTCAGGCAGCTCAACTCACCATAATTACAAAAACATGAAGAAAATCATACCAAGGCATCATAATCAACAATTTTTAAGTGACCAGAAGAAAAAGGTTCACACTATGGACAAAGCAATGAAAATAAGCATGACAGAAGATTTCTCACAAAAACAGTGGAAGCTACAAGACAGTGGAGTAACATCTTTAAGGTACAGAAAGAAAAAAAGTTCATGTTAGATTCTTTCAAACTGTTCTTCAAACTGAAGAACAAAAATCATATGATTATCTCAATAAATGCCAAGAAAGCATTTGATTAAAAACAACACTCTTTCTTGAAGAAAACTCTAAGCAACTGGGAATAGAAGGAACATTTCTCAACACAATCAAGACAATTTATGACAAACACATGGACAGCGTCTTATTGAACGGGGAAAAGTTGGAAGCATTCCCACTGAGAGCTGGAACCAGACAAGGATGCCCGCTCTCACCACTACTATTCAATACAGTCCTGGAAGTTTAACCACAGCCATTAGGCAAGAACAAAAAATCAAATGGATACAAATTGGGAAGTAGGAAGTTCAATTACCCCTATCTACAGATGACATGATTCTATAAGAGGGAATCCAAAAGACTCCACTAAGAGAATATTGGAACTCACAGAAGAGTTTGCTAAGGAAGCAGGATATAAAATCAATACAAAAATCAACAGCCTTTGTATACACAGATATTGCCACCACTGTGAATGAATTTTGAAGATTAATCCCATTCACAACAGCTACCAAAAAAAATCAAACACCTTGGAATAAATTTAACCAAGGATGTCAAAGATCTCTAAGGTGAGAATTACAAAACATTAAAGAAATAAATAGAGGACAATACAAAATAGGGTAAAAATCTTCCATGTTTATGAATTGGAAGAATATCATCAAAATGTCCATACTTCCAAAAGCAATTTACAGATCCAATGTGATACCAATCAAAATACCAAAGACATTCTTCTCGAATATAGAAAAATGATGCTGAAATTCATATGGAAACACAGGAAACCCCAAATAGCTAAAGCAATCTTATACAACAAAAACAAAACTGGAGGCATCACAATGCCAGATTTCAAGACATACTACAGGGCAGTTATAATCAAAACACCCTGGTACTGGTACAGAAACAGATGGATAGACCACTGGAACAGAATAGAAAGCCAGAAATCAATCCAAGCATCTACAATCAACTTATATTTGACAAAGGAGATAAAATAATCCCTGGATCAAGGACAGTCTCTTCAACAAATAGTGGTGGGAAAACTGGATTTGCATGTGCAGAAGTAGGAAGCAAGACTCCTACCTTACACCTTACACAAAAATCCACTCAACTGGATTAAAGAGCTAAATCAATGACTCGATAGCTCTAAATTATTAGAGAACATTGGGGAAACCCTGCAAGACACTGGCACAGGCAAAGAGTTCTTGGAAAAGATCCAGAGGCACAAGCAATCAAAGCCAAAATTCACAAATGGGATTACATCAAATTGAGAAACTTCTGTACTGCAAATGAAACACTGAGGAAAGCAAAGAGGCAACTGATAGAATGGGAGCTGATAAAGTATTAATAACTAGAACATATAAAGAGATCAATAAACTCCACAACAACAAAACAAACAACCCAGTGAAGAAATGGGCAAAGGACTTAAGAAAACATTTTTCAAAAGAGGAAATCCAAATGGCCAACAGACACATGAAAAAATGCTCAGGATCACCAGCCGTCAGGGAAATGCAAATCAAAACCACAATGTTTCACCTCACCCCAGTTAGAATGGCTTTTATATAGAAATCATCAAACAACAAATGCTGGTGACAATGTGGGGAAAATGGTACCTTCATCCACTGGTGGTGGGAATATAAACTGAAAAAGCCACTATGAAAGACAGTATGGAGATACTTCAGAAATCTGAATACAGACCCACAATAGGACCCAGCCATCCCACTTCTAGGAATTTATCCAAGGGAAATGATATCAACATATGAAAGAGTTATCTGCACCCCCATGTTTATTGCAGCTCAATTCACAATAGCTACAGCATGGAATCAACCCAAATGCCCATGAACTAAAGACTGGATAAGAAATTATGGGATATATATATATATACACCATAGAATACTACACAGTTGTTAAAAATAGAAAATAAATGAAATCCAGTCATTTACAAAAAAATAGATGCATTTAGAAAATATTATAATTATTGAAATAAGCCAATCCCAAAGGGACAAATACCACATGTTCTCCCTGATCTGTGATAACTAATAGAGAACCTAAAAGGCAATCTATAGAAGTGAAATTGACACTTTGAGCAGCAATGACTTGACTAGCCCTTGTCTTGACTGTTGAGGAACAGTTTCTTTATATACTATTTGTTGAACTCTTTACTTAACATAGAATTAAACATATGTGTATAAAGTCAATTGAACATAGATTTCAGTAAAAAAAAAATAATAAGAGTGGGAATAAGAGAGGGAGGAGGAAGCAGGGTTGGCAGTATGGGTGGGATGTTGGGCATGGTGGGAAGAATCACCGTGCTCCTGAAGTTGTAAGTATGAAGTGTATGATGCTTGTAACTGTGAAGCTGTATAGTTCTGCATATATTCCAATGGAATTACTTCTAAGGGTACAGTTTAAAAACTTGCCATGCCGTGCTGGCTCTGTGGTGCGGCGGGTTAACACCCTGGCCTGAGGTGCCAGCATCCCATAGTGGGCACTGGTTCAAGTCCCAGCTGCTCCTCTTCTGATCCAGCTCTCTGCTATGGCCTGGGATAGCAGTAGAAGATGGCCCAAATCCTTGGGCCCCTGTGCCCATGTGGGAGACCAGAAAAAGTTCCTGCCTCTTAGATTCAGATCAGCACAGCTCCAGCCATTGCAGCCATCTGGGGAGTGAATCAGTGGATGGAAGACCTCTCTCTCTGTCTCTGCCTCTCTCTGTAACTCTGTCTTTCAAATAAATAAAATAAATCTTTAAAAAAAAAACTTGTCATGGGACCCCAAATCCCCTTAAACTGGGTGGTAAAAATACCATCTTAAGTGTTAAAGTGATCATATGGATAAGGTTAAGGGTCTGGTAGTAATAATAGATAAAATTAAAAAGGAGTGAATGCTCCAACTTTGGAAGCAGTCCCCACAGCAGACTCAAGGAATGACAATCGCTTTAAATAGCACTCTGACCTCAGAATCAGTCCTTAAGACATTCTGGTCTGGCTGAAAAGCCCACAGGAGCATTTCAGGCATGGAAAGCCTAGACACTATGGCAAAAAATGTCCTACATAAAGGACCTCAGTGGGTGAGACCCCAGTGGAAAGAAGTCAACTGGGACAGTGCTGTGGCTTACTGGGTAAAGCTGCTGCCTGCAGTGCCAGCATCCCTTATGGGTGCCAGTTCAAGTCTCGGCTGCTCCACTTTTGATCCAGTTCTGATACAGTCTGGGAAAGCAGTAGATGGCCCTAATCCTTGGGCCCCTGCACACACGTGGAAGATCCAGAAGAAGCCTCTGGCTCCTGGCTCTGGACCATCACAGCTCTGGCTGTCACAGCCATCTGAAGAGTGAACCAGCAGATGGAAAAAGAAAAGAAGTGGTCATCAATGAAGGAGGTACTTTTTCTGAAGGGAGGAGAGAACTTCCACTTTGCTCATGGCCTTGTCTAAATACTGACAGAGTTTGTGGTTTCAAAAGGCTTACATAGGGCCGGCGCCGCGGCTCACTAGGCTAATCCTCCGCCTAGCGGCGCCGGCACACCGGGTTCTAGTCCCGGTCGGGGTGCCGGATTCTGTCCCGGTTGCCCCTCTTCCAGGCCAGCTCTCTGCTGTGGCCAGGGAGTGCAGTGGAGGATGGCCCAGGTGCTTGGGCCCTGCACCCCATGGGAGACCAGGAAAAGCACCTGGCTCCTGGCTCCTGCCATCGGATCAGCACGGTGCGCCGGCCGCAGCGCACCGGCCACGGCGGCCATTGGAGGGTGAACCAACGGCAAAGGAAGACCTTTCTCTCTCTCTCTCTCTCTCTCTCTCTCTCACTGTCCACTCTGCCTGTCAAAAAAAAAAAAAAAAGGCTTACATAGCCTTGGCAGCTCATGTCAAGAGCCTCAGGTGATCACTGACGTCATACATAAGAGTGTTAATTGTTACATTAACAAGAGTCACTGAGCATTACCTTCCCACGCAGGACTTCTATCCTCAAAGAGTTGTATTATAATTATGTCTATGTGCTCTCAAAAGATGTATCATTCTTGGGTGCTTCTTTAAAGTTAATTAAGTTTCTAAAAAGAAAAAAGAAGAAGCGAAATTAACTTCAAGATACAATGACTTTGGCCAGCGCCGCAGCTCACTAGGCTAATCCTCCACCTGCTGCGACAGTACTCCGGGTTCTAGTCCCAGTTGGGGCACCAGATTCTGTCCCAGTTGCTCCTCTTCCAGTCCAGCTCTCTGCTGTGGCCAGAGAGTGCAGTGGAGGATGGCCCCGCATAGAGAGACTAGGAGGAAGCACCTGGCTCCTGGCTTTGGATCGGCGCAGCATGCTGGTCGTAGAAGCCATTTGGGGGGTGAACCAACAGAAGGAAGACCTTTCTCTCTGTCTTTCTCACTGTCTAACTCTTCCTGTCCAAAAAAAGATACAATGACTTTAAACAACCCTTGTCTCGACTGTAGAGGAATAGTTTTTTTGTATGTGTGCAAGTAGTTGAACTTTTTACTTAGTATAGAGTTGGTCTTCTATGTATAAAAGTTAATTGAAAATAGATCTTAGTGGAGAATGGGACTGGGAATGGGAGAGGGAGGAGGAGGAGGGGTGAGAGAGTGAGTGGGAGTGCAGGTATGTTGGGAAGAATCACTATACTCCTAAAGTTGTACTTAAGAAATACATGAAGTTTGTATTCTTAAATAAAAGGTTTCTTTGGATTAAAAAAATCTTTACCTACAAAAATGTCTTTCAAAAAAGAAGATTTTGAGGGCTGGTATCATGGCACAGTGAGTTAAAGCACTACATGCAACACTGGCATCCCATATGAGCTCTGGTTCTAGTCCTCTCTGCTCTGCTTCCAATCCAGCTCCCTGTAATGCACCCAGGAAAATCAGTGCAAGATGGCCCAAGTACTTGGATGCCAGCCACCCACATGGGAGACCTGGGTACTCTTGGCTCCAACCTGGCCCACCCCAGCCATTGTGGCCTTTTGGGGAATGAACCAGGGAATGGAAGATTCTCTCTCTCTCTCTCTCTCTCTCTCTCTCTCTCTCTCTCTCTTTCTCTCTCTCCCTCTCCCTCTTCCTCTCTCCCTCTCTCCCTCTCCCTCTCTCCCTTTCTCCCTCTCTCCCTTTCTCCCTCTTTCCCTCCATCACTCTGCCTTTCAAATAAATCTTTGAAAAAAAGATTTTTAAGACATACTAAAGCTGAAAAGACAATCACCAGACTTGCAATACAAATGAAAAATGTTAGAGAAAGTCATTCAAGCAGGAAGAAATGACATCAGATAGAAATTTGGACCTACACAAATGAATAATGAAGAATGCTGGAAATGGTAGCCATGTGGGAAAATGTAAAGATTTGTTTCATACTATTTAAATATATTTATTTTGATGATAAATATCACTAACTAAAATGTCACATTTATTACAAATATGAAGTAATAGTGTGTGAAAACAATTTCAAAAAAGATGAGAAGGAAGATAATGAAAGTGCACCTTTACAGAGCTCTTTTCCTGTATGTGAAGTGAAATAATATCACGTGAATGGAAACCAGGTTAAGTTTAACATCTATGTGATATGGGGCCAGCTCTGTGGCATAGCATGTAAAGCCGCCCACCTGCAGTGCCAGCATCCCACATGGACTCCAGTTCAAGTCCTGGCTGCTTCACTTCCGATCTAACTCTCAGCTATGGCCTAGGAAAGTAGTAGAGGATGGCCCAAGTCCTTGGGCCCCTGCACCCATGTGAGAGACCCGAAAGAAGCTCCTGGTTCCTGGTTTAGATAGGCACAGCTCTGGCCGCTGTGGCCATCTAGGGAGTGAATCAGCAGATAGAAGACCTCTCTGTCTCTGCCTGTCTTTCTCTCTGTGTGTTACTCTGACTTTCAAATAAATAAATAAATCTTTAAAAAAAATAAATAAAATGTATATGATAAATCCTAACATAACCACTGAAAAAACAAAACAGAGTTACAGCTAATTAGATAATAAAGGAGATAAAATGAAAGCATGCAGATACACATGCACACCCCAATTCAAGAGAAGGGAAAAAAAAAGAATGTATGGGGTAAATGGAAAACAACTCACATTTTGCTATATTTAGAACAAACATATCAATAATTATATTAGGTGAAAATGGTATGGATTCAGCATTGTGGCATAGATTAAGCTACCACTTATGACCCTGGCATCCCATACTGCAGTGCCAGTTTGAGTGCTGGCTGTTTTGCTTCTGGTATTCTAATGACATGGAAGAGAGTATCTGATTAAATAAGAAATTAAGATCAAGCACCTACTAGCTACAAGAAATGTACTTTGAATATAAAGACATAAATAGGCTAAAATAGTAGAAAAAAGATTTACTAACACTAAACAATGAAAGTTGAAAGTCATGTTAACCCAATATAGATTTCAGAACAAAGACTATTACCAGGTACAAGTAGGGTCATTTTATAACAAAGGCCAATTCACCTAAAGGATATAACATTTATATGTGTCACGCAATAGCACAGCTCTTGTTGGATATGCCAAAAAATTTTAAGACAATAAAATAAACAGTATTAAGAGGAACTTTCAACCACTCCATAGTAAATTTGATCAAAAGTTTCCTTTCATTGGTTTTAAAACATTATAAGATTAGTTGCTTGAAATTAAAAATAAATGTCCAACAGAATACTGTAATAATTTTTAACAGAATTTGAGTCAGTAACTTAGGCCATATCTAAAGCAGCTTGTATTCTTGTACCAAAAAGAAAAACATTTCAGGTGGAAAAATGACAAATGGAATTATCATTGCAGTCATGAAATTTCTTAGAAAATCATGAGAAAAATGCTTTAAAAGATATTTTACAAAAAATGAAAATTTTTTCAAATGAATTTCAAATAATTGTTCATATTTATATGTTTACTTTATATTTTTACTTTTAATACATTATATGCTATGCTTTTAATTAAATATTAATGGATTCAAAATTTGAAGTTTTGCAAGTACCTTTCTTTCATTTTAGTTGTCATGCAGTAAGAAATATTGTTCAACTGGGGCCAGCACTGTGGCGTAGCCAGTAAAGTTGCCTGCAATGCCAGCATCCATATGGAAACCAGTTCTAGTCCTGGCTGCTCCACTTCTGATGCATCTCTGCTGTGGCCTGAGAAAGCAGTGGAAGATGGCATAAGTCCTTGGGCCCCTGCACCTGCATGGGAGACCTGGAAGACACTCCTGGCTCCTGGCTTCGGATCAGCACAGCTCTGGCTGTTTTAGCCAACTAGGGAGTGAACCAACAGATGGAAGACCTCTCTCTCTCTCTCTCTCTCTCTCTCTCTCTCTCTCTCTCTCTGCCTCGCCTTCTCTCACTGTGTAACTCTGAGTTTCAAATAAATCTTTTTTAAAAAAAGAAATATTGTTCAATTAATAGTGTAAGTAGGGGCCAGCACTGTGGCACAGCAGGTCGAGCCCATGGTCAGGACAACAGCATCCCACATCAGAGTGCCAGTTCCAGTCCTGACAGCTCCACTCCTGACCTAGCTTCCAGCAAATATGACTGTGAAGGCAATGGCAGGTAGCCACAGTGCTTGGGCCTTTGTCACTCTTGTGGGAGACCCGGATGGAGTTCTAGGCTGCTGCATTTCACCTGGCCCAACCCTGATATCATGGCTATTGGAAGAGTGAACCAGTGGATGAAAGATCTCCCTGTGTCTCTCCTTCTCTCTTTGTAACTCTGCCTTTCAAATAAATAAATCTTTCTAAAAATCAGTTTTTACAGCAAACTATGAAAAAAAAGCATGAGTGGGTATGCTTGTGAAGATCATTCAGTATTTATGTGCAAGTTCTATGAATCTTCACCACTTACAGAACTGTTGAAAGAAGCAGAAGGCAATTAATTCTTTTAATGGCACTCTATACTTATATTTTCTCACTAATATGTACAGTCTATGAATAAGCTAAGTTAAAAGAACCAACGAAAGGAAAACTTTGTGACATAACCACCCATATATAAAAACTTATGGTGAAATTGAAACTTTTCATAATACATCAATAATGATTTTTACACATTCTCCCAAAATGAGTCAATATGCCAAAGATTTTTCACTGCAACTGACTGTATTATGTAAATTGGATGTAAAAAAAAAAAAAAAACAAGAAAAATCTGAACACTTTGTGATACTGATTAATGTAAAAATATTTTTTCAAATTATGTAATTGTGTTTAAGATTTATTTATTTTATTTGACAGGCAGAGTTACAGAGAGGCAGAGGCAGAAAGAGAGAGAGAAAAAAAGAGGTCTTCCATCCTCTGGCTTACTTCTCAGGTGGCCATAATAGCCAGAACTGTGCTGATCTGAAGCCAGGAGCCAGAAGCTTCTTCTGGGTCTCCCACATGGGTTTAGGGACCCAAGGACTTGGGCCACCTTCCACTGCTTTCCCAGGCCATAGCAGAGAGCTGGATCAGAAGTAGAGCAGGCCGGCACCGCGGCTCACTAGGCTAATCCTCTGCCTGCGGCGCCGGCACACCGGGTTCTAGTCCCGGTCAGGGCACCGGATTCTGTCCTGGTTGCCCCTCTTCCAGGCCAGCTCTCTGCTGTGGCCAGGGAGTGCAGTGGAGGATGGCCCAAGTGCTTGGGCCCTGCACCTGCATGGGAGACCAGGAGAAGCACCTGGCTCCTGCCATTGGATCAGCGCGGTGCGCCGGCCGCAGCGCGCAGGCTGCAGCACGCTGGCCGCGGCAGCCATTGGAGGGTGAACCAACGGCAAAGGAAGACCTTTCTCTCTGTCTTTCTCTCTCACTGTCCACTCTGCCTGTCAAAAAAGAAAAAAAAAAAAAAGAAGAAGAGCAGCCAGGTCTTGAACCGGTGCCCATGTGGGATGCCAGCACTGCAGGAAGCAGCTTTACCTATGCCACAGCACTGGCCCCTGAATTCATTGTTAATAATATTGAGCTAATACATGCTAGTGAATTTACTTGATTGGACAGACACAATTTTTAAACTGAAATGCTTTTGCTTCAAAGTCAAGTCAATGCTTCTAAAAAGATGAACCAGTTTTGGTATTGACTTCCAGGAAAATGAAATTTTGTCATTGAATTCATTTACAAGAAAACTTTTAAATATGTTTAGAACAACTTGCTATGTGAATCTACTTTTTCAACTGTAAATTTTATTAAGTCTCTATACAGATCAGGTATTTCTGACAGAAAGTTACCATATGAATTGAGATGTGACAGCAGTGTAAAACAGATACCAGACTTCAGTTATATTGGGGGGGGGGGGGGGGAATAATATAGGAAATCTCAACATTTTTACATTGATTACATATTTTTAATTGTGTTAAATAAAATATTCATGTTTCTTTTACCCTTTTAACTTTTTTTAATTTATTTGTTTTCATTTTTATTCTTACTTGAAAAGTAGCAAAACAGAGAGAGAGAAATCTTGCATCCATTGGTTCACTCCCCAAATGCCCACAACAGCCAGGGGCCCAGAACTCAACCCAGGTCTTCTCACATGGGTGGCAGACCCAAGCACTTAAGCCATCATCTGTTGCCTCCCAAGATGGACATTAACAGGAAACTGGACTACAGGAAACTGAATAACCAAGACTCGAACCAGGCACTCCAATATGGGATGCAGGAGCCCCAACCAGTGATATAACCACTGAGCCATATGTCCACCCTCTCTTTTACTTTGTTTTTTAATGTGGCTCATAGAAAATTTAAAGTACACCTGTGAATCCCATTAGACTTTCTATTGAGCAGCACTGTACTAAACGAGGGCCACATTATTTTGCTCAGGAAGCCCAACCCATAGATTTCTCTTTGTTTTCTTTTTTTTTTTTCTTTTTTCTTTTTTTTTTTTTTTTTTTTTTTTTTTTTTTTGACAGGCAGAGTTAGACAGTGAGAGAGAGATAGAGAGAAAGGTCTTCCTTTTTCCGTTGGTTCACCCCACAAATGGCCACTACAGCCAGCGCCTTGCAGCTGAAGCGCTGCACCAATCCAAAGCCAGGAGCCAGGTGCTTCCTCCCGGTCTCCCATGGGGTGCAGGGCCCAAGCACTTGGGCCATCCTCCACTGCACTCCTGGGCCATAGCAGAGAGCTGGACTGGAAGAGGAGCAACCAGGACAGAAATGGCGCCCCGACCGGGACTAGAACCCAGGGTGCCCGCGTCGCAGGTGGAGAGAATTAACCTAGTGAGCCGAGGCGCTGGCCCTATTTTGCTTTTTAGAAAGTTTTCATTTCTTTTTTTATTTGAAGATTTATTTGTTTATTGGAAAGGCAGGGATAGAGAGAGAGAGGAGAGAGAGACTTCCATCTGCTGGTTCACCTCCCAAGTGGATGCAAGGAACCGGCGCCCGTATGGATGCTGACACTGCAGGCTGAGGCCCAACCATCTACGCCACAGCGCCTGCCCCGACCATAAGCTACTGACTGGGCCCCAAAACAGTCTTCCTGACCCTTGTCAAAGACCCGGATGATTTGCTTACTGTGAGAATTAAATGGATTAATCTCTGGGAATGTAAAGTGCATGGGAGGAGATATGGCACGTAGAAAAAGCTGTAGCATACTAATTACAATAGTAGTTCTTAGTACTATCCTCCAAAAAATTTGTATAAGCACAATTTAAGGGACAAACATGTCAATGGGAGTAATGGCGGGCCCAGATTTAAATGCATGCATCACCAACAAAAGAGCAAAACTGCAGAACTGAGGAGCCTCTGAGGTCTTCCAAACAGGCCTGGGACTAGGACAAGCCAGTGAGGCACTTAACCTGGGCGCAAAATTCACTCGGAAGTCAGGAAAACGCAGTATTTTCACCAAGCAGAAACATTCAGACAGGAGCGGCGTCACTGACTTGGGAAACGCAGCAGACGCCAACATGGCTCGGAAAGACGTCATCACTATTCCGGCCCGCGTTCCGCCTCGGCCGCCCAACTGGACAGCCTCGCGTCCGGCCTAACAGCCATGCCACACCTTTGATTTTACTGCAAATCCGGAAGGCGGCCTTTGCGACCTGCGAGGCACTGGGCCGCAGGGCCTGACGGGACGCCCAGGCTGCCCCGCGGCCCTTCCCGAGGTGCCCTGCGGCGGCCGAGCTGGCGCCAGAGCTGAAGCCGTTGCCGCCTCTCCGGAGGTCAGCACAGAAATGCCCTCCGTGGTCCTCACGGAGCCTGAGCATCATTTTATTGTTTCAAACTGGACCGCCGTGGACATCGGCGTCTACAACACCGTGGACTCCGTGGTGATGGCGTTCTACTTGCTGCTGGTCCTGATCGTCGGGCTGGTGGTATGGCGGAACCCCAGGGCGGGTTTGTCCCTTCCGAACCAGGTCCTTAGCCGCATCTCGCATCAGGGCCCTCCGCACCCTGCCCTGTGCCGGACACTCAGCCTAGACCTCGCCACCCCGCCTCTGCCTAACTCTTCTTCCCTTCCCTGCCCCAAGAGTGTGGGCGAAAAGTCGGGTCTGTGCTGAACACGCATAGACTGTTGTCGGTAATCCCTACACTGCACCGTGTGACAGTTTACAGGGCATTTACATAAAATTTAAAGAAAGCAGAGAACGTGTCTAGGTTATGTACAAATTCTAGGCTATTGTGTATAAGGGACTTGGGCATCCTCAGATTTTGCTGCTCTGGGTGATCCCCCCAGGGGCACTGAGGGACAACTGCACTGTTTTTGGAACCGAGGTGCAGAGGGGGTTTAAGTAACAACCAGGAAATGATGGAGTTCAGGTCTGACCTGAGTCACCACTCTGCTTTGCTAGTAGGACTCCAGGGGGCATGTGTAACTTGGGACTCTAAATGTTCCTTCAGATTTGATTAAGGAGTGTTTAACATTTTCCACAAGGTTTTCTTAAGAGAGTAGAGACTACCTCTCTTTTACTGCCATTCTTTTTTATTTTAAGATTTATTTATTTATTTATTTGAAAGAGTTACAGAGAGAGAGAGAGACAACTTCCATCTGCTGGTTCACTCCCCAGATGGCTGCAACAGCCAGGGATAGGCAAGAGCCAGGAGCTTCAACCAGGTCTCCCTTGTGGGTGGCAGGGGCCAAAGCATTTGGGCCATCTTCCACTGCTTTTCCCAGTCTGTTAGCAGGGATCTGAATGGGAAGTGGAGCAGCCAGGACTCCAGTTGGCACCCATATGGAATGTTGGCTTTGCAAGTGGCAGCTTTACCTGCTCTGCCACAATGCCGCCATCCCCCACCACCACCACCACTCTTATACCAGAGCTTAACATGCCAGCACACAAAAAGATGTCATTGAACTCTTCTACCCAGGCCCAGATACTGCCCATGTTCCAACATAAAGTTAGGTTAGGTGCTGTGACAGCTTTGAGTGGTGTCACAGGAGCTCCACTGAGCAAAACCCAGGTGCCCTTCTGTAGCCCATGCCCGGCCTGCCTCACCAGACAGGAGTGGTAGGTGGCAGTGCCACCAGTGGCTACCACTGGGACAGTTTCTGCCCTGATGACCTTCACTTCGGGGTGTCTCACCAGGTCACGGACAGGATCTTCCCTTGAAGTCCAGTCTTGAGGATTACATCATCACAGTGGACCCACTGCTACAGGCAGATACAGTGCAGGAGACATGGACTGCATCCTATTACAGGACTTAAGTACCAGAAGAGAAAACTGGCCCTTCATTCCAAGTAGGAAGGGAAAAGCCAGTTTATTTATTCAGATGATTCAAGTGATTTTTTCCCCTCACTGGTCTCAATTATAAGAAATACCCTTCTAGGTGGCCTAGGCAGGGACTCTGAATAGTGAACAGCTGTTTTGTGGACATCTGTTTGGGGATCCTCCCCTAGTCCTCTTACTGAATTGGGAATCCCACACAACTTGATTTTGGCCCTACATGGAGCCTACATCTGGTCAAGGTCAGAGGACGAGTAAGTCATCTGGTCACTTCCAAAGGAAGCCTGCTGTCCCTTCTGTTCTGGGAGCCCAGAAACATGCATAGATACCCAGAATTCCTTGGTCCCTTTCCTTCTTTATGTTTTCTTTCCCTTGGTTCTTAAAAAAAATAGTATTATTTGAGAGGGAGAGAGAGAGAACGAGTAAGCAAGTGAGCTCCTGACTGCTTAATCACTGCCCAAATGCCTCCAGTGGGCAGGCTGGGCTGAGCTGAAGCCGGGAGCCAGGAACTCAATCTAGGCCCCCAATATGGGTGTCAGGAACCCACACACTTAAGCCATCACCTGCAGCTTCCCAGGGTCTGCATTGTCAGGAAGCTGGAGGCAGAAGTCAAACCAAGGCACTCTGATACGAGGTATGAGCATCTCAACCAGTATCTTTTTTTTTTTTTTTTTTGACAGGCAGAGTGGACAGTGAGAGAGAGAGACAGTGAGAAAGGTCTTCGTTTTGCCATTGGTTCACCTTCCAATGGCCGCTGCGGCCGGCGCACTGCGGCTGGCGCACCGCGCTGATCCGATGTCAGGAGCCAGGTACTTATCCTGGTCTCCCATGGGGTGCAGTGCCCAAGGACCTGGGCCATCCTCCACTGCACTCCCTGGCCACAGCAGAGAGCTTCAACCAGTATCTTAACCACTAGGCTGAATACCTGCCCCCTTGGCTCTTTATAGAAATCATATATGGTATGATTACTTACACAATATTACCTGCTCACTGTGAGAAGTAAACAATCCATAAATATGGAAAGAATAAGTTATTCTTTCCCCCATCCATCCTCATCCATCTGTAACCAGAGTCCTGTATCCTTCCTTCTCTTTCTCAGTGCTATTGTGAGTTATAGTCTCTCACACACACACACACACACACACACACACACACACACAAAATGGGATCATTTCATACACATTATGCTTTAGCTTACTTTCAGTTAATACGTTATGGAGAGTCTACAAATGAGTAGATACATATGTAGCTCGTGTTTTAATTAGCTGCATAAGAGTCATGCAAACGTGTACCATTCAGTTCTTTCCTACTAATAGACACTTTAGATTGTTGCCAAGTTTGTTTGATGTGTTGGCACAATTAACTTGGGTAGCATAGATTCCAAAAAATGGCAACTTCTGGGTCAGAAGTGTCTCATACACATATAAACACACACACACAGAGACAGACAGACAGAGGCAGACAGACAGACAGAGATTTTGAAAATGTAAAATGTGTGATTGGGGGGACAGTGTATGTTCCCATCTGCTAGTTTACTCCCTAAATTCCTAACAGTGGCTGGGGAGGGTGGGAGAGGCAGGGAACTAGAACTCAATCCAGGTCTCCCAAGTGGCAGGAACCAAACTGCTTGAGCCATCACCACTGGCTCCCAGAATCTTTAATAGCAGGAACGTGAAGTCAGGAGCCGGAGCTGTGGCTCATTCCCAGACACTCTGATGTAGGTTGTGGACATCCTAACTGGTATCTTAACCATAGGCCAACCACTCAGCCCTTTTTTGTGCATTTTTTCATCCCGTTGCTTCACTTGACTTTTGGTAACTTGTCTGTTATTTGAATTGTTAGTATGTTTTTCCCAAACTGTCATTTGTCTAGATCAGTGTTTCTCAAGCGTCAGGGCTAACAGGCATTTGGGGCTAGATATTTAATTCCTTGTGGTGGAGGGTCTGTCAGTGCATTGTAAGATATTTAGAACCTGATCCCTTCCCACTTGTGACTGTCAAAGCTGTCTCCAGATGTTGCCAGATGCTCCCTAAGGGGGTGGGGAAATCACCCCTGGTTGAGAACCACTGATCTTAATAGTGTCTTTTTGATATTAGAAATTTTATTAATTTTGCAGAAGTCAATTATTTTTCTCTTCCTTGTGATCTTCTAGATTTCCTGGCTCAGGAAATTTTTTCCCACTCCAAGATCGCACAAATATTATTCTAAAAATTTTAATAACATTTTTATAGATTTTTAAGTGGTTCAATCTCAGACCCTCTGGAATTTACCTTTATTATATGATAGATGAGAGGTGTTTTAATTTATTTTCTTCCCATTATTAAACAAACCGCCCTCTTCCCACAGGCCAGAAGTGTCCACGTTTGCACAGTTGGGCCTCCTTTCTGAAAACATTCATAAGCTTCTGACTGCTGAGCCCCACAGGGGCTGGGGAGTCTTACTCTGCCACTGGTGCCTTGGCTTTAAAAGATATTAACCCAGGGCATGGGGGCCTTGCACTTTTTTTGTTTGTTTTCTCTTTAATAATTTCAGCCCAGAAATCTTAGAGAAAGTTGGATGCATTTTCCACCCCATCAGCCTGGCTGCTGTGGTGTTGTATTTTCCAGAAAGAGAGCATGGAGGCTCCAACATCAGAATCAGCCCTTTAAGGCACTTTAGGTTGGCTGGAAAGCCCAGGGGGAACATATCAGGCATGGAAAGCCAAGACACTTGGGCAAAAGATGTCCTGCATAATGGACCCCTGTGTGGGTGAGACCCCAGTGGAAAGAAGGGGCCACCCAAGAAGGGTGTACTTTTCTCTGAAGGGAGGAGAGAACTTTGCTGATGGCCTTGCACAGCTAGTGGATCCAAAAGGCTTCCATAGGGGAGGCAGATCATCTCAAGAGCCTTGGGTGACTACTGATATCATACATAAGAGTCATATTTGTTAAATAAACAAGAGTCACTGTGCACTAACTTCCCACAAAGGACTTCTGTCTCACAAAGAGTGGTACCATGAAGCTCAATAGTAAAACTTGTTCTTTTAATATATTAAAAGGAGGATATTATCATGTCTCATAAGTAATAGTTATGTCTGAGAGTTCCAAAAGATCTATCAGCCCTTGTATAGACTGTTGAGGAACACTTCTCTCAGTTTTCTTTATGCCATTCGTTTATTTTTATTTTTATTTCTCAGATAAAACATGGGAGGGAGCAGGAAGCAGGGGAGAATGAGCGGGAAGGTGGGTACAGTGGGAAAAATTACTATGTACATAGTGTTGTATTTATGAGATACATACAAATGATAAATAAATAAATAAATAACATACATACATACATACATAGAGGAAGAAGTCAGGGGCATGTGCTTAAGTCACCTTCTTCCCCAGAATCTCTCCTTCTTGTTTGGTGCTTTTTAAAATTTTTTCTTTTAAAATTTATTTTATTTATTTGAAATGCTGATTTACACAGAGAGAGGGAAAGACAGAGATGTCTTCCATCACTGGTTCACTCACCAAATGGCTGCAATGGCCAGGGTTGAGCCAGGCCAAAGCCAGGAGCCAAGGGTTTCTTGTAGCTTTCCCACATGGATGCAGGGGCCCAAGGACTGGGCTGTCTTCTGCTGCTTTCCCAGGCCATTAGCAGGGAGCGGTCTTGTAAATGGAGCAGCTGGGACTTGAACTGGTGACTGTATGGGATGCTGGTACAGCAGGTGGTGGCTTAACCCACTACATCACAATGCCAGCCCCTGTTTGGTGCTTTTCCAATGGAAACAGAAAGCAATTTCTTTTGTCTTAAAATATTTTGTAAATTCCTTTTTAAAGTTCTAATGTGCCTCTACCAACACATTATTGATACCTTTCTTTAGAAGATCTTTTGGAGACATAGAGTGTTTGGCCTAAGCCTGGCCCAGTCCCAGCTGTTGTGGGCATTTGGGCCAAAAGATAGGAGCTCTCTCCTTGTCTGTCCCTCTCTTTCTCTCTGCCTTTCAAATGAAATGAATAAATAAATTTTAAAAATCAGCTATGGGGGCTGCCACTGTGGCACAGCAGGTTCAGCTACCACCTGCGACGCTGGCATCCCCTATGAGCACCAGTTTGAGTCCAGGCTGCTCCACATTCCATCCTGCTCCCTGCTAATGCACCCAGGAAGGCAACAGAGGATGGCCCAAGTACTTGTGCCCCTGGCACCCATGTGGAAGGCCTAGATGGAGTTCCAGGCTCCTGGCTTTGGCCTGGCTTCAGGCTGTTGGGGTGGCCACTTAGGGATTAAACTAGCAGATCGAAGATCTTTCTCTGTCTCTAACTTTGCCTTTCAAAAAAAATGAGCTATGCGCATAGTACGCCCTGGATAACTGTTTTCTGAGTGGATAAAGTAAGATTAACTTAATATGTGTAGAAGTTACTTGTTTAGTTTAAGGATTTATGACATGAAGAGATTGCCTGCTTAAATGTAGACAGGGATGGGTACAGTGGCATAGTTGGTAAAACTGCCACCTACAGTGCCAGCATCCCATACAGCAGACAGTTCCAGTCCTGGGTGCTCCACCTCCAATCCGGCTCCCTGCTAATGACCTGAGAAAGCAGCAGAAGATGGCCCCAGGACCTGGGCCCCTACACCCACATGGGAGACCTAGAAGAAGCTCCTGGCTCCTGGCTTCAGCCTAGCCCAGCCTCAGAAGTTGTGACCATCTGGGAAATGAACGAGCAGATGGAAGATTCTCTCTCTCTCTCTCTCTCTCTCTCTCTCTCTCTCTAACTCAGCCTTTCAAATAAATACAATAAAACAGAGAAAGAGAGAAAGAAAAAGAAAGAGAGGATAATGCAGACACCTGGTGGTGGCAGTTTTGCTTTTTCTACGGAAAAACAGTTTTATCAACCAGCTGTCCTCTTTAGGTCATAACTCATCTTGGGAAATCCAGGAGAGTCCCAGCATTGTCTTCTGGCCCTAGCAGGTCTGGGAGTCAGAGCTGGGGCCCCTGAATAGAGAACAACTGAACACATTGGAAGGACCATGGCATGGCCATGTAACTTCCCCCCTGGAAGAAGCGAGGTGCGTATTTGGATTTGCCATTCCTGATTGATCTACACACTCAGTAAACTGTTTCCCTCCCAGGCTTTGCCAGAAACCATGGCACTGGCTAATTATTTGGAGAAAGACTTAAAGCAGTTTTGTCCTTAAGGGATGTCGAGGAAGAGACAGGGCCATGCAGTCTTGTAGCTGGAAGAGATTGTATCTCCAGCTCTGCAGCCAGAGGCATGGGTCTCAACTCAGGGGCATGGGTTCTGTCCTTCAAATGAAAGAAGGGAGGTGTGGATTTGCTAAATGAAGGCCATCTCCTTAAGAGACCTGTGTCTTTGGAGCAGTTTAGTCTCTTGTATTCCACTGGGATTTATTATTATTATTATTATTGTATTTTAGGCTGTGCTGTTCCGCAGACGTGCGACAATAGGAGACTTCTTCCTGGCTAGCCGAAATCTCACATGGTTCCCGGTGAGCAAGCCTCACATGTGGCATTCCACTCTGGGGGCCACATCTTAGCTGTTTATTACTTTAATTTACATGTTTTTACTTAGAATAATTTTAAGTTGTTAAATCTGAAATGCCATTTAATCAGTAGTTCCCATAACTCTTTTTGTTAAAGATTTTATTTATTTATTTGAGAGGTAGAGATACAGAGAGAGAGGGAGAGACAGAGAGAGAGAGAGAGATCTTTCATCTGCTGGTTCACTCCCCAAATGGCCACAATGGCCAGAGCTGGGCTGGCCAGGAGCCAGGAACTTCTTCCAGGTCTCCCACAAGTATGCAGGGGCCCAAGGACTTGGGCCATCTTCCACTGATCTCTCAGGCCATAAGCAGAGTGCTGGATTGGAAGAGGAGCAGTCAGAACAAGAACCAGTGCCCATATGGGATGCTGGCACCACACATGGAGACTTAGCCTACTATGCCACAGTGCCAGCCCTTCCCTTAACTCAAGTTTCTTAATTAAATATTTCCATTCGTCAACTCAGTTTAGTTCAATAACCATTTATTAGGTACCCAGTAAGTATAAGGTGCTGTTCTAAGTTTCAAGACACAGAAAAAAATAGGTAACTCCACCCTCTGGAATGGGAGTTAGGTGCATATTGGTCTAATCAGAATACATTAGTCAGTACCGCACAGTGAGTCTGAAAGGAGGTGCGCATGTAAACTCAGGCTTGCTGGGTAGAGGGAACACTTACTGAGAGATAGGATAGGTCCTGGAGAGGTGGGGTTGTTCGAGCAGGATTTGGAGGTGGAGTAGCTGTTTTCCAGGTAGATGAAGTGTGAGAACATTCCAGCAACGGGAGCAAAAGAGGCCAAACATGGAGGTGTGGAATAGCACAGTGCTGACGGTGGGGGCAGGGTAGAAGTCTAGAAATATGTTTTGTTTGTATATTAAATATTTATTTGTTATACAGAATTATTCCATCCAAGAATGGGACTCACAGTCCCCACAGCGGTACAAGCAGCTTTCTGTCCATGGGTAGGGGTCAGGGGGGCATCCTAGGGAGAAAGATGGGAACTGTGCCAAGCCTGAGCCATCTTTACAGTTTATTATTGTTATGTAAAAATCTACACATGGTGTCCACATAAGAATGTAAGGTACAAATAGGAAATTGTGCAAGAACCAAGCCCTTGTTTAATCGTTTATTCTTTGGCCTCAGATGTGAAGTCTTGTGGCACGTGTACGGTTTTCACATGGGGCAACTTCTCCTGCAGAGAAGCCCGGTCTCGGGAGGACAGACTGCCTTCCTTTGAGGGAAGAGGAAAGTGCAGCCATAAACAACCTAAAGAAACGGCCTTCCCCAGTAATCTGGGAGCTTCGAGGAAATGCTTTTTCCTGGTGTGAGCTTTCTGAATCAGGCTTCAATTTTTTTTTCTTTGTAAACCCAGTTGAGGAAGAGATTAATGTGGGACTCCTACTTTATTTATTTATTTATTTATTTATTTATTTGGATGAGGACCCTTATCACCAGGATCTCTTCCTTGGCTACAAGGCCTCCAGTCTTTTTTTTCTTTTTAAGATTATTTATTTGAAAGTCAAAGTTACAAAGAGAGAGGGTTCCATCTGCTGGCTCACTCCTAAGATGGCCACTATGGCTGGGGCTGGGCCTGTCCAAAGCCAAGAGCCAGGAGCTTCTTCTGGGTCTCCCTCGTGGGTGGAAGGAGCCCAAGCATTTGGGCCATTTTCTGCTCCTTTTCCCAGGCACATTAGCAGGGAGCTGGATCGGAGGTGGAGCAGCTGGAACTTGAGCCGGCATTCATATGGTATGATGGCATCACAGGTGGCGTTTTACCTGCTATTCCACACCAGTCCATTTCTAGTCTTTTGTCTGAACTTGTCTTTGACCTTAAAGTCATGTTTCCAGCACCCAGAAAAATGGGAACCACCATCCTGTGTCTTACAAGATTGAGACACTTGAGGGAGTTTTCAAAAGACATCAACACAGTTTAATGGTTCCCAGTATTTACATATCAGTGTTACAATTTATTATTTTCTTTGCTGTGACTTTTCAATGTAATTGCTGCTTAATGAATAAATTGTATTGTAGCATATTTAAAGGAAATTGGAATGAAAGAAAAACCTTATCACTCTTCTTTTTGTATTTTTATTCAACCAGCAGATAGCTGATAGGTATCAGTGGAACCCATGTTGGAACCCATGTTTGCCAAGAACCCCAGTGACCTCCACAGCACTTATTCCCATGCCCACTTACTCCCATTTGATACATGCATATTCTGAACTATGTCTAATTCGTGCATTTTACCTTGGATAGTTATTTTTAAAAAATTCCTTTGTTGGGGTCAGCGCTGTGGCATAGCCAGTAAAGCTGCCACCTACAGGGCCAGCATCCCATAGGGGCACCAGTTTGAATCCCAGCTGCTCCACTTCTGATCCAGCTCTCTGCTGTGGCCTGGGAAAGCAGTAGAAGATGGCGCAGGTCCTTGGGCCCCTGCACCTGCATTGGACATCCAGAGGAGACTCTTGGCTCCTGGCTTCAGATCTGCGCAGCTGTGGCCATTGCAGCCATCTGGGGAGTGAACCAGTGGTTGGAAGACCTCTCTCTTTCTCTCTCTCTCTCTCTGTCTCTGTCTCTGCCTCTCTAATTCTGCCTTTCAAATAAATAAATGAATATTTTTTAAAAATTATTTTGTTTAATGCTTTTGTTCTTGCATAATACTTTATCTTGTGTTAACATTGTCAGTGCCATGTTCTTTTGTTTTCATTCACCTAAAAGGCTTTGTTGTTTGAAGCCTTTTTAAAATTTGCATTTTCATTTAAAAGGCAGAGGAACAGAGGGAGAGCTTCCATCCACAACAGCTAGGGCTGGGCCAGACCAGAACCAAAAGCCAGCAACTCAGTCCACATCTCTCACATGGTGGGTAGAGAACCAACGACCTAAACCATCATCTGCTGCCTCCCAAGGTGTGTGTTACCAGGAATCTGGATTGAAAATGAAACCCGGGGGCCGGCACTGTGGCATAGTGGGGTAAAGCCCCGGCCTGCAGCGCCGGCATCCCATATGGGTGCCAATTCAAGTCCCGGCTGCTTCATTTCCAATCCAGCTCTCTGCTGTGGCCTGGGAAAGCAGTAAAAGATGGTCCAGGTGCTTGGGCCCCTGTACCCACTTGGGAGACCTGGAAGAAAATCCTGGCTCCTGGTTTCAGAATGGCTCAGCTACGGCTCTTGGGGCCATTTGGGGAGTGAACCAGCGGATAGAAGAACTATCTGTATTTCCCTCACTCTGTGTGTAACTCTACCTCTCAAATAAATAAATAAAAATCTTAAAAAAAAAAAAAAGACACTCAGGGCTGGCGCTGTGGCATAGTGGGTACAGCTGTCACCTGCAGTGCCAGCATCCCACATGGGCACCACTTCGAGTCCCAGCTGCTGCACTTCTGATCCAGCTCTCTGCTATGGCCTGGGAAAGCCCCAGACGATGGCCAAAGCCCTTGGGATCCTGGCTTCAAATTAGCCCAGCTCTGGCTGTTGCAGCCATCTGGGAAGTGAACCAGTGGATGGAAGACCTCTCTTTCTCTCTCTCTCTCTCTCTGGCTCTAGCTCTCTCTGTAACTCTTCAAATAAATAAAATAAATATTTTTTTAAAAAGTTCTTGCAGTTGCAAGGCTAGAGTCCAACTCTAATATAAGATGTGAGCATCCCAAGCAGCATCTTCATTGCTACGCTAAATGCCTGCCCCTCAACATTTCTTTTTTGTTTGTTTGTTTAAGATTTATTTTATTGGCCGGCGCCGCGGCTCACTAGGCTAATCCTCCGCCTAGCGGCGCCGGCACACCGGGTTCTAGTCCCGGTCGGGGCGCCGGATTCTGTCCCGGTTGTCCCTCTTCCAGGCCAGCCCTCTGCTGTGGCCAGGGAGTGCAGTGGAGGATGGCCCAGGTGCTTGGGCCCTGCACCCCATGGGGATACCAGGAAAAGAACCTGGCTCCTGGCTCCTGCCATCGGATCAGCGCGGTGCGCCGGCCGCAGTGCGCCGGCCGCGGCGGCCATTGGAGGGTGAACCAACGGCAAAAGGAAGACCTTTCTCTCTGTCTCTCTCTCTCACTGTCCACTCTGCCTGTCAAAAAAAAAAAAAAAGATTTATTTTATTTATTTGAAAGACAAAGTTACAGAGGGAGGTAGAAACAGAAAGAGGTCTTCCATCCACTGGTTCACTCCCCCAGATGGTTGCAACAGCTGGAGCTGGGCCGATCCGAAGCCAGGAGCCAGGAGCTTCCTCCAGGTCTCCCACGCGGGTGCAGGGGTCCAAGGACTTGGGCCATCTTCTACTGATTTCCCAGGCCAAAGCATAGAGCTGGATAAGAAGTGGAGCAGCCAGGACTCAAACTGGTGCTCATATGGGATGCCAGCACTTCAGGCTGGTGCTTTAATCCAATGCGCCACAACGCTGGCCCCTCAACCTTTCTTAATAACTTAGTTTTACATGTGTCTCATATCAAAAGCATAATATTTATTTTTTGTGATTTTTTAAGGTTTTCTTTCTTTCTTTCTTTTTCATTTGAAAGGCAGAGTTTCAGAGAGAGAAAAAGATCTTCCATCCACTGGTTCACTCCCCAGATGGCCACATCAGCCAGGGCTGGACCAGGCTGAAGCCAAGAGCCAGAAGCTCCATCTGGGTCTCCTACATGGGTGACAGGGGCCCAGGCACTTAGGCCATCTTCTGCTGCTTTCCCGGGTGCAGCGTCAGGGAGCTGGATTATAAGTGGAACAGCAGGAACTCAAACCAGTGTTCATATGGAATGCTGGCGTTAACAGGCAGCAGCTTAATTCACTGCCACAACACCAGCCCCAAGAGTCGGGTTTGGATTTTTTGCTTGTTTTTGAAATATTTGTTTATCTATTTCAAAGGCAGAGTTACAGAGGGAGAGGGAGGGAGAGACACAGAGAGCTCTTCCGTCCACTAGTTCACCCCCAAAATGGCCACAATGGCTGGATCTGAGCCAGTCGGGAGCCAGGAGCCAGAAGCTTCTTCTGGATCTCCTACAAGGGTGCAGGGGCCCAGGCACTTAGGCCAGTTCCTAAGGGAGCAGAACCAGAAGTGGAGCTGCCAGGACTTGAACTGGCACCCATATGGGATACCAGCATTACAGGCAGCAGCCTCACCTGCTACGTCACAACACAGGTGCCAAGTTTTGGTTTTGAATGGAGTGGTTACTTCCACTCCATTCAAAAGTTATTATTGCCTTGGGAGGTATTTTGTTCCTTTTTAAATGCCTCTAGGAATTTCTTTTATTTTGAATGTGACAGTTGCTGGCTGTAACAAAACAAATGTTACAGTTCAAGTACAGAACTTGAAATTTTCTCCCTACTTCATCTTTATAACCATAATTCTAGTCCCCAGAAGAATTTTGTTCTATATACTGCCAAAATCACTATCCTGCATATCTAAATGTGTCCACAAGTGTCATAGACATGTAGAATTAATGAGATTTGTAGTATGTATTATCATTTTTGTCACATAATAGAGCTACCTTATTTTTGTATGCTACATTGTATTTCATCATATTCATGTACCTTGTTTTAACTAGTGTCTTACAGATAATAAGGTTATTAATATTTCTTAATTATTTCAAACAAGTCACATGCAAATACATCAGTGGACACTGTGGAGAATGGCAGCATAAGACTGGCTGTCTGGAGTAGGTGTGTGGGGTAACAGTGAAGATGCTCACATCTCTTACCAGAGTATCTGGGTTCAAAACACTGCTGTGGCTTTTGACCCCAGCTTCCTGCTGTGCACATCCTGGGGGGCAGCGGTGATGGCTCAAGTCATTTGGTTCCTGCCACGCACATGGGAGACCTGAAGTGAGTTGCTGGCTCCCAGCTTTGGCTTGGCCAGTCCTGGCTGCTGTGGGCTTTCATGGAGTCAATCAGCAGGTGGAGCTCTGTCTGCTCTGTCTAAAAGGAAGGCAGTCAGGCTATCTTCTTCACTTTCTGCTTCTTCACTTGTCTTCTAATTAATGGTAGGAGCTGTATAGAAGCAGCAGGAATGGGAATTGTACCCAGGGGATTAATGCCTTCTGAGAAAATGTGAAGTTCCATGGGAATTTACATTTGTGAAAAATGTATTCTTACAGATGGACTAATAGTTATGATATGTAATCATCTCTTGTTTTTCAGATAGGTGCGTCCCTTTACGCCACAAATATCAGCAGTGGTCACTTCATGGGCCTGCCTTGGAAAGGAGCAGCTTCGGGGATTGCTATTGGTACCTTCCAGTGGATCGTGAGTAGCTCTCTTTCACAGCAATCACCCTTCACCTTTGTCATTGTCCAGCTGAAACTCATATACATAAACACTTTACATGGGGCCAGCACTGTGGCATAGGGGATTAGCCCACTGCCTGTGATGCTGGCATCCCATATGGGCACTGGTTGAGTCCTGGCTGCTCCACTTCCCATCCTGGTCTCTGCTAATGTGCCTGGTAGAGCAGTGGAAGATGGACCAAGTCCTTGGGGCCCTGCACCCACATGGGAGAACTGGAAGAAGATCCTGGCTTCAGCCTGGGCCAGCCCTGGTCATTGTCACCACTTGGGGTGTGAACTAGCAAATGAAAGATATCTCTCTCTCCCTCCCTTGCCCCCTCCCCTCCCTTCCCTCCCTCCCTCCCTCTCTCTCTCCATCTCTCTTGGTAACCCTGCTTTTCACATAAATAAATAAATAAACAAACAAACATTTAAAAAAAACTTTCAACCTGGAGTAAATATTGAAGACTTCTTGAGAAGTCACAGAGCAAAGGAACCACATTTTTTTTCTTTTTCAAAAGGATTGTCAAGTTTACATTCCAAGGCTATAGGAAGACAGTAAAGGAACAACTGCTGGGGCCAGCACTGTGGTGTAGTAGGTTAAGCCTCCACCTGTGGTGCTGGCATCCCATTTAGGCGCTGGTTCAAATCCCGGCTACTCCATGTCCGACCCAGCTACCTGCTGATGGCCTGGGAAGGCATCGGAGGGAGGCCCAATGCTTGGGCCCCTGCACCCATGTAGGAGACCCAGAGGAAGCTTCTGGCTTAGATTGGCCTAGCTCCAGCCATTGTGACCTTTTGGGGAATGAACCAGCAGATAAAAGACCCCTCTCTCTCCCTCTCTCTCCCTCTCTCTCCCTCTCTCTCCCTCTCTCTCCCTCTCTCTCCCTCTCTCTCTTTCTCTCTCTCTCTCTATATATATATATAATATTACATAAAATATATAATATATGTATATATTTTATATATTTATATATAAATTTCTTTTTCTACCTGTAACTCTGCTCTCAAGTAAATAAATAAATAAACCTTAAAAAAAGAAACAAATGCTAGGATATTAGTCAGGTAGAGAAAACATGATTTCAAAATTTAATTAAATGCATATATGTACATTTGTGTATGTTAATTATATTATGTGTGTATGTACAGATATATACACATATATCTGTATGTGTATGTTTTGTCTTTTGCACAGTGTATCAAAAATGGGCTCTGCTAAGCACTTTGAGATACTCAGCTACAAATCTAAATGTTTACTACAGATCTCCTAATTAATCTTCCAGAAATACCAGGTTTCAACCATAAATTTTATGGAATGTTAGATTTATTTCATATTCATAGAATAGATTTATTATAGGAAGTCTGGATTATAAATAATTTGTCAGTCTTGTGTTACTAATCGCTCTATAAAACATTTGGCTTTTTTTGATAAATCTGAAAACTCCATACTCTCTGAGCCTCATCTTATTTCTTAGAGACTATAAAGAGCAAAGAGTGAAAACCTAATAAGGATCCTTGTTCTTATCACCATACACCTCCCAGAATTTTCAGACGTCTCCTGTCCTCTTACATTCAACTCATTGTACCTTTTCTTTGTAGAGAAAGTCAGAGCCTAACTCATTACTTCATATCAATTGCATGAAATTTTGGTATCGTTTCTCTCTTTTTCACGGAATGGTTCTGATTTTGTTTCTCTTTTTTGAAATCTAGCTTTCAGATTTAATTATGAGCTACCTTTATTCCTTTCTGGAATTAGGAAAATAATAAATCAAATCTAATAACCTTGAAAATTGGTATTAATGAGTCCCCCAGAATGGACCCTCCTATCACGAAGATCGTGCTGTGCCCGTAAGTTAGGTTCATGGTGCTGGGCACTGCATGCCGGGCCTGCTTCTCTGAGGTCCCACTGTAACGAATGCTAATGAGCTTGCATCTGACTTAGGAGCTGCCTGATGGGACCTGACTCAGCAATTGTTCTTCTCGGTTTCAGTCTGTAATTCAGCTCTGTGTTCTTGGCTGGGTGATTCTTCCTGTTTACATCAAGGCTGAGGTGAGTGCTCATTGTCAGTTACGGGGTTCTCTGCAGTAGTTGTCTTCCACAAATTGCCTGTGTACTAAAAATGTCCTGGAGGGCGAGGTAAATTTCTGCCTCTTGATGCCTGTACTGACTTCCGTAATGCCTGAGAGGTCTCCTTTCTGCCTTGAGTAAACAGAAGGCAATAATTGTCTGCTGTTTCACTCTGGACCTTATTGGAGTCCACTTCTTCAGGCCTGTATAGAAAATGTTTTAAAACTTCATTTCTAACATCAGACCTTGGGGCCGGCACTGTGGCACAGTGGTGAGGCCACTGCCTGCAGTGCCGGCATTCCATATGGGTGCCAGTTCAAGTCCCAGCTGCTCCACTTCTGATCCAGCTCTTTGCTCTGGCATGGGGAAAGCAGTAGAAGATGGTCCAAGTCCTTGGGCCCCTGAACCCACGTGGGAGACCCAAAGGAAGCTCCTACCTCCTGGCTTTGGATCAGCAGCTCCAGCCACTGCAGCCATTTAGTGAATGAACAAGCGGATGGAAGACCTCTCTCTCTCTCTCTCTCTATCTCTGCCTCTCTGTAACTCTGCCTTTCAAATAAATAAAATAAATATTTTTTAAAAAAGAATCAGACCTCAAAAAAATGGAGAGGGCCAGCACCATGGCTCACTTGGTTAATCCTCCACCTGTGACGCTGGCATCCCATATGGGCACCGGTTCTAGTCCTGGTTGCTCCTCTTGCAGTCCAGCTCTCTGCTGTGGCCCAGGAGGGCAGTGGAGGATGGCCCAAGTCCTTGGGCCCCTGTGCCTGCATGGGAGACCAGGAGGAAGCACCTGGCTCCTGGCTTCGGATCAGCGCAGCACCAGCTGTAGTGGCCATTTGGGGAGTGAACCAACGGAAGGAAGGCCTTTCTGTCTCTCTCTCTCTGTCTATAACTCTACCAGTCAAATAAAAAACATTAAAAAAAATGAAGCGAACAACTACAATAGTCCCTTAGTATCCATGCAGCAACGGTGCTAAGATTCGCACTCCCTCCCCACTATGGAGGGAGCAGCAGAGCCTCAAATTGCTTATAGAAAATCTCAGAGTCTACAGCCATACCACCCTGAATGCGCCCGATCTCATCTGATCTTGGAAAATCCCAGAGTGCTTGTCTATATGCTATACACGGTGCACATCCTCCTGAAAGCTTTAAATGATTTCCAGCTTACTTAAATAAAATGTAATATAAAGTAAATGCTAGGGGCTGGCACTGTGGTGTAATGGATAAAGCACCGCCTGCCGTGTCAGCATCCCATGTAGGCGTTGGTTCAAGTCCCGGCCACTCCACATCTGATCCAGCTCTCTGCTATGGCCTAGGAAAGCAGTAAAAGATGGCCCAGGTTCTTGGGCCCCTGCACCATGTGGGAGACCCAGAAGAAGCTCCTGGCTCCTAGCTTTGGATCGGCACAGCTCCGGCCCTTGTAGCCAACTGGGGAGTGAACCAGCAGATGGAAGACTGACCTGTGTGTGTGTGTGTGTGTGTGTGTGTCTCTCCCTCCTCCCCTTTTCTCTCTGTGTAACTCTGACTTTCAAATAAATAAATTTTTTAAAGTAAATGCTATGCAAATAGTTGTTTTACTATTTTGTTTGGAGAATAATGACAAGGAAAAAGTTTATACATGTCTAATACAGATGCAATTTTGTGTATGTATGTGTGTATATATATATACACACACATGTATGTATGTATGTATGTATGCAATTTGTAGTTGGTTCCATGTACAGATGTAGAACTTGTTCATTTACAGGGCCAACTATATGTTAGTGACTGGAAGATATAATACCTTGAAAAGATCTGTTCTCCGATCCATCATGAGAAGTGGGATACACAGCAGACTCATAGAATGGCAGATGTCCTAAATAGCACTCTGGACTCAGAATCAGCCCTTAAGGCATTCGGATCTGGCTGAAGAGCCCATGAGAGTATTTTAGGCATGGAAAGCCAAGACACTCTGGAAAAAAAAAAAAGAAGAAGAAGAAGACCTAAATGAAAGATCTCTGCGAGTGAGATCCCAGTGGAAAGAATGGGCCATCAAAGAAGGAGGTACCTTTCTCTGAAGGGAGGAGAGAACTTCCACTTTGACTATGACCCTGTTGGAATAAGATCGAAGTCGGCGAACTCAAAAGGCTTCCATAGCCTTGGCAACTCATGACTAGAGCCTAAGGAGATTACTGACGCCATAAACAAGAGTGTCAAATTGTTAAGTCAACAACAGGAGTCACTGTGTACTTACTTCTCATGTGGGACCTGTCCTTAATGTGTTGTCCAATGTGAAGTAATGCTATAACTAGTACTGAAACAGTTTTTTACACTTTGTGTTTCTGTGTGGGTGCAAATTGATGAAATCTTTACTTAATATATACTAAATTGATCTTCTGTATATAAAGATAATTGAAAATGAATCTTGATGTGAATGGAATGGGAGAGGGAGCGGGAGATGAGAGGGGTGCGAGTGGGAGGGAAATTATGGGGGGGGGGGGAGCCATTGTAATCCATAAACTGTACTTTGGAAATTTATATTTACTAAATAAAAAAAAGTAAAAAAAAAAAAAAAAGATCTGTTCTCTCCTTCTCTCCATATTGGTCTGTGCATGGGATGTGATTCCAAACAAAATCCAAACAGGATTTTTTTTTTTTTTGAGGAACTCAACAAATTGATTGTAAAATATAGGTAGAAGAGAAAAAGTGTGAGAATAGCAAAGATCGGGCCGGCGGCATGGCTCACTAGGCTAATCCTCCACCTGCGGCACCAGCACCCCAGGTTCTAGTCCCAGTTGGGGTGCCATTTCTGTCCCGGTTGCTCCTCTTCCAGTCCAGCTCTCTGCTGTGGCCCGGGAGTGCAGTGGAGGATGGCCCAAGTGCTTGGGCCCTGCACCCACATGGGAGACCAGGAGAAGCACCTGGCTCCTAGCTTTGGATCAGCACAGCGCGCCAGCCGACTATGACCATAGCGGCCACTTTGTGGGGGTGAACCAATGGAAAAAGGAAGACCTTTCTCTCTGTCTCTCTGTCACTGTCTAACTCTGCCTGTCAAGAAAAAAAAAAAAGAATAGCACAGATAATGCCTATCAGAGGAAAAGAAGAAAGAGTTGCCCTACTAAATATCAAGACTTACTATAAATCTGTAATATTAAATGCCATATAATATTGTCGCAGGAATTGGCTCACTGACAAGTGGAAGAAAGGGAAAGTACAAAAACACTCATAGCTGTGGACATTGACTTGTGACACTGATGGCCCTGCAGATCACTGTGGCCAGAAGGGGTGGGTAATTATCATATAAACAAAACTGGAGCCCTACAAAAATAATTTTAGATTTATCAAAGACTTAAATAGGACAAAAATTTTAACTTTGATAAGAAAGCCTAGAATATCTATGTCCTTGAGATGGGGAAGATTTTTAAATAAAACTTGTAAATCCCAGATCCCTGACTGACCACTAACACACATGTGCATATATGAGACCCTGGAGAACTCAAACAGAAAAAGGAAGGAACAAGAGGGAGGTCTGGGCCGGCGCCGCGGCTCACTAGGCTAATCCTCCACCTAGCGGCGCCGGCACACCGGGTTCTAGTCCCGGTTGCCCCTCTTCCAGGCCAGCTCTCTGCTGTGGCCAGGGAGTGCAGTGGAGGATGGCCCAGGTGCTTGGGCCCTGCACCCCATGGGAGACCAGGAAAAGCACCTGGCTCCTGGCTCCTGCCATCGGATCAGCGCGGTGCGCCGGCCGCAGCGCGCCGGCCGTGGCGGCCATTGGAGGGTGAACCAACGGCAAAGGAAGACCTTTCTCTCTGTCTCTCTCTCTCACTGTCCACTCTGCCTGTCAAAAAAAAAAAAAAAAAAAAAAAAAAAAAAAAAAAAGAGGGAGGTCTGTGTGAAAGACAGAACTCCACCTGGTGAGTTTTGTGAGTTTACTGTGCCTTTAACTGACTACATGCCCCAACCCATACAGTGTAGGCAGAAGTATTTCTGGTTTGAGTTATCAGAGGACAGAATTGAGGATTGGCAAAGCATCTGAAAATGTAGTGGAGAGATCCACAAATAAGGGAACCAAAAAGAGGGTTAACTCTCCAATCTAGGTGTGAATTTTGCCCAAATCCTTGGCTGACTACCAAACCTCACAGGTGCAGAGGCAACCTCCTGAGGGCAGCTAAACTAGCAAGCAACTGGAAGCTGAAAAGCAGGCAGAAACATGAGCTCTGCACATCACAGACGTGGAGGAAATGGCTTGGAAGATTTTGCAGTGTGAGTTCTGACAAGTTAATTGTCTACTGAAACAAGAAATAGCAATCCCAATGAGAACAAAATAAGGTTCCAAAGTGCTACATTATATTATCTATGATGGCCAGCTTTCCACCAAAAAATTACTAGACATACAAAGAAAGGAGAAAATAATTGCAACATACCCTCCAGCAGAAAAAAAAAACAAACCAATAAATAGAAACTGGTTCTGTAGGGGTCCAGATGTTAATAATGGACAAAATGTAAAGGAAAACGTGATGTTAATGAATGAGTAAATTGGGGCTGTCAACAAAAAAACCAAAACTGCAGAAAAGAACTAAATGGCAATTCTGTAGTTGAAAACAGAGGAATTGAGATGAAAAATTCACAAGTGGGCTTAACAGAAGAATTAAGATGGCAGAAGAGAAGATAATTTTAGTATAATAACACTCAGGATTTGATGTTGGTGTGTGGCATAGCAGGTAAAGCTGTGTCACCTGTGATACCAGCATCCCATATGGGTGCTGATGGCCTGGGAAAAGCAGTGAAAGACAGTCCAAGTGCTTGGGCTTCTGCCACCCACATGGCAGACCCAGATGAAGCTTCTAGCTCTCCCTCTCCCTCTCCCTTTCCCTCTGTAAATCTGACCTTCAGATAAATAAATAAATCTTTAAAAAAAAACTCAGAGACCTGTGGTACCATATCAAGCAGTCCAAATACATGTAATCAGAATTCTAGAATGAGTAGCAAGAGAAGGAAGCAGGAAAAATGTTTTGAAGGATCAATGAGTGAGAATTTCCCAGATTTGGTAGAAAATACTAATTTACAGATCCAAGAAGTTTAACAAACACCTATTAAAATAAGCATGAAGTCTCTCCTAGTTTCAACATAGTTAAACTGCTGAAAGCCAAAACCAAGGGAAAACATCGAAAGCAGTAAAAGAAAAATAACCCATTAGTAATTGACTTTTCATCAGAAACAATAGAGACCAGGAATCATTAGAATGACACATTCAGAATGTTGAAAGAAAGAAAAAACTGTCAACCAAGAATTCTATATCCAATGAAAGCATTCTTCAGAAATCAAGGTGATTGAATAGCTACTAATTTCTTAACAACACAAAAAGCACAAACGATAAAGAAAGAAATATTTATTGGACTTAGTTGAAATGTAAACTTTTACTCTTTCAAAGCTATTGTTAAGAAAATGAAAAGATAAGCTAGAGTCTAGGAGGAAATATTTTTACAAAACTTTGTGGCCAGTGTTGTGGTTTAACAGGTTAAGCTGCCACTTGCAATGCCAGCATCCCATGTTGGAATAGCTGGTGTAAGTCCCAGCTAGTCCACTTCCAATCCAGCTTCCTGCTAATGTTCCTGTGAAGGCAGTGGAAGAAGGCCCAAGCACTTGGGTTCGTGCCACCCACATGGGAGACTAGGGTGGAGTTCATGGCTTCTGGTTCCTGCCTGGCCCAGCACTGTCTGTTGTGACTGTTTGGGGAATGAAACAGCAGATGGAAGATCTTTCACTCTGTCTCTCCTTCCCTCTCTCTCGGTCAGTCTACCTTTCAGATAAATCTTTTAAAAATGTGAACAACACTTGAAGCAGAATTATTGGATGAGGTAGGTTACAGTTTATCTGTAATAAAACACATATCCAGAAAATACACTCATGTTTTTTATTGTTTGAGAGATAGAGACACAGACAGCTCCCATCCAGTAGTTTGCTACCCAGATGCCCACAGCTGTCAGGAGGTGGACACGATCCAGGTCTCCTGCATGGGTAGCAGGAATCCAGTAATTTGATCCAACACTGCTGCCTCCCATGGTCTGCACTGGCAGGAAGCTGGGGTCAGGAGCTCCAACTGGAAATTGAACTCAGACACTCCAATGTGGGATATGGTATCTAAACTACTTCACTAAATGCTTGCTCTTACTTTTATATTTTTTAAAAGCTCACAACTCAATAAGAAGAAGGTTTAACAGATGTTTCATTGAAGAAAATAATGCAAATGGCAAAGTCACATGAAAAAATGCCATTATTAGCCATTAGGAAAATATTAATCCAGTAAGATATAAGTCCACACTCATTTATATTCTTATGTGCTGGTTGGGTGCAGCTTCAAGAGGAGACTCAGTAGAGGCTTAGGAAAAAAGAAAAGTTAATTATTGCTATGGTTTAAACATGATTTGGCTCCCAAACTTACACTGGACTTTAAGCCCCAAAGTCATAAGTTAATGATACTAAGAGGGTAGAAATTTAATCCAATTGTAATATTTAGGAGGTGGGCCTAGTGGGAGGTCATTAAGTCATTGGCAGCATGCCCTCAAAAGGTAGTTCTCACAGGAGGGTTGGTTGTATAAAGCTGAGTTAGGCCTAGTCTCTCTCTGTCTCTCTGTTTCTCTCCTGGCTCCCTCTCCTTTTTCCCCTCCCTGCTTCCTGGCTCACCATGTAGTCATTCCTCCACACTTCACATCCTCCAGCTTCAATAGATGCCTAACCAATGGACCACCCAGTCTTGGACTTGAACCTCTAGAACCCTAAGCAAAAATAAACCTCTTTCCTCCATAGGTAGCCTGTGTCAGCTGTTTCATACAATATGAAAAGTAATGAAAAGCTGATGAATCAAATTATACTCAGAGGTCCTCAAGACATCAGGCACAGCAGGCCACGCCATGCAAGGCCATGGGTGAAAGACATCAGAGTGCTCAGGAGGCAGAAGACAGGAGTAAAGGGAGGGGTTTAGGCCACTGTCTTTTTTGGGGTTTCTGCAGGAATGGCAAGACACAGAAGAATGCACAATTAAGGCTAGTTTGAGATATGTTAGTGGGCTTTGGACTGGAGGGTTGGTCTCTGGTTGCCTGGCACCTGTTCCTGGGATAATTAAGTCAGAAGAATATTGTGTCCTGGTGTGCATGGGCCAGAGAAGGGAAGTTTGACTCTGGATTGGTTAGTTTGCCTTTCAAAGGCGTGTTCCTGCCTTTGTTGTCTTTAAGAATTGGCTCATGAGAAGGGCAGTCTGCCAACCAGAAGGGTTTTTTAAGATATCAAAACATCATTATATACAGAGAATTTAAAAATACTTACAGTATACACCCTCTAGAATGGCGAGGACAAAAAGACTCAAACTACCAAGAGTTGGAGAGGTTGTGGAGCAAGAGGGGAGCTTGTATGTGTCTTGAGCTACATTAGTCATGTTGGAAGACGATTTGGCAGTCTCGTAACAAATTAAACCTTATCACCCAGCCATTCTATTCCTAGGCCTTTACTCCCAAGAAACCAAAACCTAATCCACACACAGATTTGTACATGAAGTTTCATAGCAATTTTATTCATAATAGCCAAACCTAGAAAGAATCTAAACTGCAATCAGAATGAACAACATGGGGTATGCTATACCACTCAGCACAGGAGTGCAGACATGCCTCACATGCATGAGTCTCAGGATCATGCCAAGTGAAAGAAGTTAGACTAAAAGAAGATCCATTTTGTGTAAGCCTTTATGTTTGAATTTCTAGAAAAGACAGATCTGTGGTGACAGCTCACACCTGTCGTCTGGGACCAAGGTAGAGGGAAGGGCTCAATTGAAAAGTCAAGTGGCTTTGTGGGGACTTTATGGGGATGTTAAAAATGCTTTTTCTTGTGCATATGGTAATGATTAAACATTATGCAAACTCATCCAACTGTACACTTAAAATGGGAGAACCTCACTCTGTAAATGATGCGTTGACACTGTTAAAATTTTTAAAATAAATAGTGGAGTGGGTGGTCTAAGTTTGAAAGATGTGTTTGCCTTGAAGTACAACCTTTGCCATTGTGAAGCCATAAGACCAGGAGAGCCACCTCAGAATGTGACCATATTTTGAGATAAGGTCTTTACGGAAGTAATTCCATTTAAATGCGGGCCCTAATCCAATATGACATTGAAAGAAGAGGAAATCTGGGCACAGCCAAGCACAGAGGGAAGATGATGTGAAGACATAGGAAGAAGACACCTGCCACGAAGCCAGGAGAGTCTGCCTGCCATGACACTTCCATCAGAGCCCTCAGAAGAAGCAAATCTTGTCAGCACCTTGAACCTCCAACCTCCGGAACTGTGAGAAAATACATGTCTGTTGTTTAAGCCGTCCAGCATGTCCTGTTTTGTTACAGCAGCCCTGGCAGCATAGGGTGTGTACTAAGCATAAAACAGCTGAGAATCCTAGAGCCTTCTTGAGACAGTGAGCCATTTAGGGCAGTACATAATTTTGAGCCAAGTGGAAAGTGAGAATAATAAGAGCTGTAGGTGTTCAGAAGAGGGTATATGGTCACTGTGAAGCCCCCAGGAAAGTCTTAAAGCAGACGGAATTTGAGTTAGCACTGAAAATACTACATGCAGAGTCCCGCAGACAGGAGCCCACAAAGACAAAGCCAAAGGCACAATGACAGTCACTCACCGAGTGTTTACTCACCTACACGAGCCAGGCAGTCTGCAAGGCCATTGAGCATAACGAACAGAGAGGACACAGTTCCAGCCCTTGTGCTGCTCACAGCCCGAGACAGTGGAGAAACAGAGAGGGGTCGTTTGGCGCATCATAGCTCTGCTGGCACAGAGCCCAGGTCAGAAGGCTGTGTCAAGTTTCGTCTCCCTGATAGCCTGTGCTATCTTTGTTCTATGTGACAAAGCCCTTACTCTGGCTCTGCGACTGTTCCATCCAAGTGTCTGTCCTCATTAGACGTGTTCAACTAGCTGGATTCCCTTCTGCATTTTGCATATTGCACAGAAAGCTGGGTGCTAGGCTTCTTGAAGACAATGATATTGCCTCACCTTCCCTAGCCCTCCAATCTTAACAGGTGTCACAGGCGGCAACCACTAGGCCCTGCCCACCATTGGCTGGATCTCTGACACTCAGTGAGCCAGCTTCATTCCCATGGATCTGCCTCTTCTGCCTTCGCTGTCTGATGGTGACTTCGCTCATTGTTTGTACAGGTGGTGACATTGCCAGAATATTTGAGGAAGAGGTTTGGGAGCTTCCGGATCCAGATTCTCATCTCTGTTCTGTATTTATTCCTCTATGTCTTCAATAGGATCTCGGTGAGTTATGCAAAAGACTGCCCAAGAAAGAGAATTAAAAGTAAATCAGAAGGCAGGATTTAGGATCATGCTAGATTTATTCTAGCAGTTTACTCTGAGACCTCATAAATTACTTGTCGGCCTCTGCTGACTAAGCCACAGAAGAGGGAAAATACCTCAATAATACGTGGCTGTACCAGATGTATAAGCTACAGGTCTCTCCTCTGTATTCCCAGAGCTCCTTGCCCTCCCCCATCTCATATCATTAGATGGGCCTGGCCCAAATGCTGTGGTGTCTGCAACTAATTGACCTTGTCCTTAGGTGATGTACTAGGAACAACCTGGAAGTTACCATCAGCCTTACAAGAAAACTTAAACCCCTTGCTGTGTCTTTCAAGGGTGTTCACCTGCCTCTCTGGCCCAGGGCCCTTATCTCCTCCCCTTTCCTCGCCCTACTCTAGCCATGTTGCCTGCCCTCTTGAGTCTCTCAAATCAGTAAGTTTATTTCCAGTTGAAGCTGAGTGGAAGAAGTAAATAATAAAACTACAGATGTTGGTGAGAAGAGAGCCTATGAGCCCTGTGAAGTAGATGTTGAGGCAGCCCTGCAGCATGTCTAGAATGTTCTTTCTCTGGATTTCTGGGTGACTGGCTCTTTGTCACACCTTGGAGGAGAAACAACTAGCTCCTTGGAGAGGCCTCCCAAGGATGTGCCTGGTCAGTTTCTATTCCATTACTGTTTCGATTGTCTTAGTCATTCTTACACCAGGTGAGAGTAAATGATTTGTTTACTTATTGTCTGTAGTCTCCACTGCAGTGCAAACTTCTGGAAACCAAGGACCTGGTCCGGCTTGTTCATTGCTTAAGGCCCATGCTGAGCACACATTGAGCACACAGGGCGCTGGATAGATACATGTTTCTGAATAACTGAGGGAGGAGAATGTATTGTTGCTGTTTCCTTCATGAAACACAAGCTCCTTGAAGACAGCAACTGAGTGGCAGCATCCCTGCGTCTTCTGACTCCTGAGTGTCTTGGCACTCAGTGAACATGTGGTGAATGAGTGGACAGATGAACCTCTGCCCACTGGGTCCCAGGCTTTGGAGACCAGGATCACAAAACAAGAGGCTAGCCAGATAAATGATGTGCAGATGTTTGGAGATCAGTGCCCACTAAGCTGGGGGTCACCAAATCCCATTCGCAGGCCAATCCAGCTAATGAGCTGCTTTATACCGCCCTTCAGCTGGAGGTTGGTTTTTACAGCTGTCAAGGCTTTTGAAAAGCAGAGATGGTCTGCGGCTGGTGACAGCGTTTGCAATCTGGCCCTTTACAGAGAAGGCTCACTGGCTCCTGAGAAGCTGTCCCATTGCCTCTTCCCGGTGGCAGGACTGTAAGGACAACTCTTTGAGCATCCATCCCTGTCTGAGACTCCAGGGTGGAAAAGGCTACGTTGTGTTAATTGAGTGAGTTAACGTGAAGGTATTGACCTTGGCTAGACTCATAGAGCCCAAAACTTGAGTAGGTCTCACTTAGAGCCCACTGGTGATAGAGTGGACATGGTAGCCAAAGATGACTTCTCGCAAGTAGCTTCCAAGGTCAAGTTCTTTCTGGGCTCCTTGTTGATTCAACTGGAAATAGAAGTGCAGCTTGTTGACTTTGTACTCATTTCAGCTGGAGATCTGCCACAGTGCCATGTTCCTGAGGATGATCTTGGGCATGGACGTGTACCTGGCCATTCTGGTCTTGCTGGCCATTGCTAGCATTTACACCATCACAGGTGAGGTTGCTGTAACCATGCAGGGATGTATATGATAGAAATGCTCGAGTGCTTCGTGAAGTTGGAGAAGACAAGGAGGCAGCAATCTCCAGCTTTTGCATTTCCCCACATCTGTAGATAACATTGCCGAGGTCTGAGGGGGGATGAACAGTGAAAATCCCCAAGGCTGGGGTACTGAGTGGTCCGACCACTAGACATCAGACCACTAGCAGGGGCTCTGCGTAGGGTCTGACAGACAACAGTGATAGTGTTTGGGGCAGACAGGGCCTGACGCTGTAGGCAGACAAGTAACAGAGAGGGAGCACAGGAAGGGGATGAGAGTGTGGTCAGGCCTTCAGGTGGAATATTTTATGTAGGCACTTCTGGCCTAGGCAGCCTCTTTCTAGGTTTTGAGAATGGGAGCTCTTGTCAGTGTTTTTTTTTTTCAGCCATGGTACAAATCTTGGATGCTGGAGTGTGTCCCTGGCATAGTCCAAGTAGAGACAATCAGGGTAGGGAGCGTGCTTCTCAGAGTATATCTCGTCACATTTGGAGATGTGGTTGTCACAACAGGGCCCAGGGGGTACTGTTGGCATCTAGCAGTTTGAGGCTAAAGATGCTGCTGTTGCTTCCAAACTGAACCTTTGTGATGAGAGATGTCCATTTTTGCCAGGGAACACTTCCAGGTTTTATTCACCCAAAAAGTGGGCAGCAAAGGGAAATTGGGACATAGGCAAGCAAGATAAGAATCCCTCAAAAGATCCTGAAGATGTTCAAGAGAGAAAACGGGATGTACCAAACCTAAATATAAGCTGTGAGAAGTACTGAGTGAAAGGCATAGAAAGTCTGAATGTGACGTCTTGGGGAAACATGGCACGTGAGGTAGGTTAATGCAGAAGCAACTTGCAGCAGACACAGGCAAGTGGACTTTCCTTTCTCTGTCTTTCAGGTGGATTGGCAGCTGTGACTTTTGCCAATTGTTTACATGCTAGCATTATGGTTGTGGGATTATTTTTGTTAATGTGCTATGGTAAGTAAACTGAAGAAGATCGGGGACTGCGGGTGGAATCTTTGAAGCTAAAGCTGTCTGGGGCAGATTGAGGAGACTGTGGCCCTCTAAAGCCAAGGTCATTATTGAAAGTCTTACAAAAATTGGAAGGAAACTTCTGCTCACTTCAGTAGAAAGAGAAGTGGAGGAGCAGGAGTGGAGATGAGAGACTCCAGTGCTTTGGTTCACCACACTCGTTCCCACCGTGGTGCCTTTGTTCATGCTTCTCCTCTCCAGTAGAGGGTCCCTTTGGTCTACCTGATTCAGCCCAGCTGTCAGGGTCGGTGGAAGAGCCATCCCTGAGGTGTGATTCCATCATTCTTCTATCAACCCATCTTTCTTCTCTCAACTCACATCACTTCCTTTTTTTTTTTTTTTTTTTTTTTTTTTTTTTTTTTTGACAGGCAGAGTGGACAGTGAGAGAGAGAGACAGAGAGAAAGGTCTTCCTTTGCCGTTGGTTCACCCTCCAATGGCCGCCGCGGCCGGCGCGCTGCGGCCGGTGCACCACGCTGATCCGATGGCAGGAGCCAGGAGCCAGGTGCTTTTCCTGGTCTCCCATGGGGTGCAGGGCCCAAGCACCTGGGCCATCCTCCACTGCACTCCCTGGCCACAGCAGAGAGCTGGCCTGGAAGAGGGGCAACCGGGACAGAATCCGGCACCCCAACCGGGACTAGAACCCAGTGTGCCGGCGCCACTAGGCGGAGGATTAGCCTAGTGAGCCGCGGCACCGGCCTCAACTCACATCACTTCTACACAACTTAACATTTTTTAAAATACAGTCAACCATCTATATTCATGGATTCTACATCTATGGATTCAACCAACCACAGATCAAAAGTATTTGGGGAAAATATTGCACCGGTCCTAAGCACTTGCAGAATTTTCTTACTTGTCATTCCCTAAGCAATCCAGCATAATAACTGTTTACATAGTGTTTTAATGATATTAGATAGTGTAAGTAACCTAAAGATGATTTAAACTCTACAGGAAGAGAGGCATGAATTATAGGCAAACAATGTGCCATTTCATATAAAGGATTTGAGCATCTTTGGATTTTGGCATCCAGGGGGCTTCCTGGAACCAGTCCCCACCCAAAACTGAGGAGCAGAGTACATATCTTAATCACTCACTGATTGCTTCACATAAGTAAATGATACTCCCCAGATCTAAAACTTCTAAAGAGCCAGAACCATTGTGTCCACACACATGCAAAATGCAAACTGATGCATTAAGTCCCTACTAGATAAGTACTTACTGAATTATAACAATGACATAATAGCTGCTATGAATTGAGTACCAGGTACCATACAGGCGTTTGTCTATATTGCCTCATTTAATGGGATCAGTTGCCAGCAGCCTGCTTACTTTTGCTATCCTCATCTTACAAATGAGGAAACTGAATCTCAGTCAAGTACCTTAGTCACAAGACACACCAAGAGCACAACACACCCTGATCCGGATCTTCCTAACACCAAAGCTGAATATATGAGCTATCGTACTTCAGTGCCTGTAATGGCAGGTGATACCTTAACCTGGAAGTTTCTTCAAACGCAAGAGTATGAGCTTCACAACTTGGTGTCACCCATCATTCCATAAGTTAGAGATTGGTCTTGCAGACATCTGGAAGGAAAAGCTCTTGGCTCTGGTGGTAAAATGTTCCTGGAATGCTATGTGAGCACTACTGAAGGATTATGGTTCCACAGGGCATGTTTTTGGGCCCCACTGACTGAGAACAGATAGAATCACTGGTCCTTGGTCTTACCATTCAGTTACCATTAGTACTCCATGCAGTATACTCAGTGCTCTGTTGCTAGGACAA
This sequence comes from Oryctolagus cuniculus, assembly GCF_051225735.1. Taxonomy (NCBI): domain Eukaryota; kingdom Metazoa; phylum Chordata; class Mammalia; order Lagomorpha; family Leporidae; genus Oryctolagus; species Oryctolagus cuniculus. Next base: position 30,575,417 of record NC_142887.1, read on the forward strand.
CAAAATACATTTCAACCATAGTCCAAGTAATTGGTTTATTTTTAACTACACTGGGAAGCAGTGACTGAGCAACGAGCTATAAACTATAAAACACGGTACGCTATTGTGTTTAATTATGTGCTAGTATTAAATAGAACAAATTTAGAAACATGCCAAGTCTACCCCACCAGTTGATAATGTCATCCAAATAAAATAAACTTTAGAATTGGTGCAATATTCCATTTAATGGAATATTGCAGAATTCTATATAATTCTATATTTTTCACTGAGAAATTTAATGGTATTTTTAATTTAAATTCTCTGGTTAGCTTTTTGTTAACTTTACAAAATAATAAAATTATCATTTTCTTTTTAAAGTATACAATATCATATATCCAATTGAATGTTGTCCTTCAAAATTCGTCATTATGGGAACCCATGCAAGTATATTTTGATTTTAAGTAAGCAAAAGGGCACACAGTGAAATACTGGTCCCACCAGTGCCTCAGTTCTATTCCCAGAGACAACCAGGTCTATGTTTTGTATGTATCGTTCACATATGCAAATGTTTTAAATGTATGAGATAATATATTTTTTAAAGATGCATTTATTTATTTGAGAAGCAGAGTTACAGAGAGGCAGAGGCAGAGAGAGAGAGAGGTCTTCCATCCACAGGCTCATTCCCCAGATGGCCACTTTAGCTGGAGCTGGGCTGATTCAAATTCAATAAACAGGAGCTTCTTCCAGGTCTCTCACATGAGTACAGGGGCCCAAGGACTTGGGCCATCCTCCACTGCTTTCCAAGGCCACAGCAGAGAGCTGGATCAGAAGTCGAGTATCCGGGACTCAAACAGGCACCCTACATGGGATGCCGGTGCTGCAGGTGGTAGCCTTACCCGCTACGCCACAGTGCCATAGAGTAGCAGGTAAAGCCATTGCCTGCAGTGCCGGCATGCCATATGAGCTCCATTTCAAGTCCCAGCTGCTCTGCTTCTGATCCAGCTCTCTGCTGTAGCCTGGGAAAGCAGCAGAAGATGGCCCAAGTGCTTGGGACCCTGCACCTGCGTGGGAGACCCAGAAGAAGCTCCTGGCTCCTGGCTTTGGATCAGCGTAACTCCAGCCATTGAAGTCATTTGGGGAGTGAACCAGCAGATGGAGACTCTCTCTCTCTCTCTCTCTCTCTCTCTCTCTCTCTCTCCCTCTGCCTCTCTGTAACTCTGCCTTTCAAATAAATGAATAAATCTTTAAATAAAAAATGTTTTACAACCAGTTATTCTCCCACTGGTACTATATTCCGGTCACATTTTCTATGTCACTGAGTAGAGATCTGCTGCATTTTTCTCTTTTTAGATTTTAATAAACTTTTTAACTGAAAAGTACACAAATCAGAGTTCAAAGACTGATAAAAGATCAAAGTAAAACCACTCTGGTACCTATCATCCAGGTCAAGATGTTACACTTTTGTTTCCTTCCTTCCTAGACTAAAATTGCTGTTTTTCTTGCCTTATTACACTGGCTAGGACCTTAGTATAGTGTTGACTAGAAGTGGAGACCACAGGGTAGGTTTGGGGACAGTAGTTTAAATGCCACTTCAGATGCCTGCATCCCATAATGGAGTGTCTGGGGTTGAGTCCACTTCCAGGTCTAGCTTCCTGCTAATCTGTACCCTCGCAGGCTGCTGCTGATGGCTCAGGCACTTGGGGCCCTGCCATCCACATGGAAGACTTGGGTGGAACTCTGGCTCCCTGGCATCAGCCCGGCCTAGCCTTGGCTATTGAAGGCATTTGGGGAATGAACCAGGAGAGGAAAGATCCCTCGCTGTCTGTCTCTCTCTCTCTCTCTATGTCATTCTGCCTTTAAAAAAAAAAAAAATTTGTTTAAAATCAAAAGTATGTATTCCTTAATCAAATTTCATAAAGACTTTCCCATTTTCTTCTAATACCTTAGTAGTTTCATGTTTCACCTTTTTAAAAAATCCTTATGAATTTTACTTTTATAAATGCCATGAAGTATCTTTATTAGTTTTTAGTTACTCAGTATCCTGTCATTGACTAGTCGTGGCTGCAAATGACCCTAAACCCATTTCGATTATCAAGGCTATTTCAAAGGAGTATGGTTTAATATGCCAAATAAAATTTGTTTATTTGTTTAGTTAAACAGGCACAGTAGTGACTTTTAGAAAAAAAATGTTTCCTTTAATGTTAAAAATTTGTACCACTTCGGATATTGGGGAAGAAATGCCATAGACTCTTGAGGAAAAATTCAACAATGAAGTTTTATAAATATCTTGTTGGCATTGCATGAAATTCATTCATGTCATAGTCAAGATTCTTGAACTAATTTGTGGTGATAGTTCAAACCTAGTGTAGGCAAACACATACTTCCTTGGTTCACATAGCCAAAAAGGCCAAGAGCACACTACATTCAGGCGTAACTAGATCCAGGGTTCTGAATGAGGGGCCGGCACCGTGGTGAAGCAGGTCAAGATCCTGGCCTGAAGCACCGGCATCCCATATGGGTGCCAGTTCTAGTCCCGGCTGCTCCTCTTCCAATCCAGCTCTCTGCTGTGGCCTGGGAAAGCACTGAAAGATGACTCAAGTTCTTGGGCCCCTGCACCCATTTGGGAGACCGAGAGGAAGCTCCTGGCTCCTGGATTCAGATCAACACAGCTCCAGCCATTGCAGCCACCTGGGGAGTGAACCAGTGGATGGAAGACCTCTCTCTCTGCCTCTACCTCTCTCTGTAACTCTGTCTTTCAAATAAATTAAAAAAAAAAACAGGGTTCTGAATGAACCAAGTAGATGTAAGAGCTTCAAATTATCATGGTCCCTGAGAGCCTGGTGGAGGGAAGCAGTCATCTCAGTCCCTTCAGCGGAAGAATCCTAGAGCAAATTCTGATTTGCCCAGCCTGGATCTCATGTCCAGTCCTCATATATCCGTTTTTGCCCAGCACACAGGGAATGTGGGCCAGGCCTAAGTCCCATGCTGGACTGGAATGGGAGGCAGTTTGACTGGATCCCCCCAAACTACCCAGAATGGGATCCAACTGGAAAGAGAGATTCTGCGACCAGAAGCAGGCAGAGAGAGGTTGCTGGGCGCACAAACACCAAGGCCTGTTCCTCTTAGCACATAAGGCCTGGACTGTGTCACTCTGATGTACTTTATGGATGAGACACAACCAATCCCAGTGAGTCTGGTTTTGCCATCTCGGTTCTTCAGTCGTATGTGAACACTCTGTTTAAGGAGCTGACGAGTGTGATCTTTTTCAGCCTTTGTTGCAGTGGGAGGATACCAGGAGCTGCTGAATAAGTACTTTGATGCCATCCCCAGTGTCATCAGTGATGGCAACTGGACTGCCACACCCGAGTGCTACCTCCCTCGCCCGGATGCTTTCCACATTTTCCGTGATCCCGTCTCTGGGGACATCCCCTGGCCAGGACTCCTCTTTGGTGTCTCTTCCCTCACCTTCTACTTCTGGAGTGCGGATCAGGTAATTAGAGGCCTTGTCACTAAAACCACTGCTCATGGGGTCTTGGGGGTGTGCCCGACATTCCAGGCCCCAGCACAGTCCGCAGATAGAAGGAACTGTGGACCTGTCCACTCCGTGGTCAGATTTCCCCTACCAATTTGTATTTATTGCCCAAATAGCGTTGTAAGAAGTTCCATGGAAATGCGATTTTCAGGGTGGTTGTTTGACACAGTGGTTCTTGGGATGTCTGCATCCCGTATTGGAGTGCCTGGGTTTGAGTGTCGGCTCCACTTCTGATCCCAGCTTCCTGCTCACGTGCAGCCTGGGAAGCAGCAGATGAAGGCACAAGCAGCTGGGCTCCTGCCAGCCACGTGGGAGACCTGGACTGAGTTCCCAGCTCCTGGCTTCAGCCATTGCAAATAACTTAGGGAGTGAATCAGTGGGTGGAAGATTCTCCCTCTCTCTCTCTCTCTCTCTCTCTCTCTCTCTCTCTCTGCATTTGTCTCTCTCCCTTTGAAATAAAATAAAAATAAATAAATACAAATTAAACTGTTTCTTCCACAGCCCCATCTACAACATATCAACTCTTGAATTTTTTCCCGCCTATTGTTGTCTAAAAAGCACAATTTTGTTGGAAATGAAAAATGGTTTTTTTTTCTCTGCTTGTATCAGTGATACGTTCTTTTAAAATATCATTATAGTGAAATGTACATCAGAAGAATGATGATGATGCATCTATGTGACCATTACCCCAGTTAAGAACCAGCACATAGGGGCCAGTGCCGGAGCGCAGTAGGTTAATCCTCCACTTGAGGCACCAGCATCCCATATGGGTGCCGGTTCTAGTCCTGGTTGCTCCTATTCCATGCTTGGGAACACTTCTCCTGGGAACACTGGGAACCTTCTGCTGTGGCCTGGGAAGGCAGTGGAGGATGGCCCAGGTGCTTGGGCCCCTGACACCTGGCTCCTGGCTACGGATCAGCATAGCTCTGGCCATTGCGGCTGTTTGGGGAGTGAACCAATGGAAGGAAGACCTTTCTCTCTCTCTCTCTCTCTCTCTCTCTCTCTAACTCTACTTGTCAAATAAATACATAAAAATCTATAAAAAAAAAAAAGCAGCAGCACATTCGTCATTACCTGAGAATAAAAATGCCACATCCTCACTGGCAGAGAGTCACACTATAAAGAAAAGTTCAAACATGAAATCACCAAAATCCCATCAGAAAGTGATACACAGTATCTTAGTGAACCTGCTGCCAGAAGCCTTTTAGTGCATAAAGCAAATAGGCATGTATGCATTATTTTACATAACTAGAATTATGCTGATGCTGTTCTCTGACATCTCTTGGTTTTCTTTTAACTCATAAACATGTTTCAAACATCTTTTCATGTCAGTAAACAACTATAAACATTTTCCTTTTTAGGGATTTTTAAAATTTTTATTGGAGAGGCAGAGACAGACAGATAAAATAAAAAGTGCTCCCATCTATCTGCTGGTTCTCTCCCCATCCCCAGATGCCCACAGATGGCCAGGGCTGGGCCACACAGAACTGGGAGGCAGGAACTCAATCCAGGCCTCCCGCATGGGTGATGGGAACCCACCCACCTGAGCCATCACCTGCTGCTCCCAGAGTGCACATGAGCAGGAGTGGGGCTGGGACTCACACCCAGGCACTCCACATGGGTGCACGTGTCCTGACAGCACCTACCCAGCAGCCTGAGTGTCCACCTCAAGACCTCATTTCAGGATGGTAGCCCCTCTGCTGTGTATGGCTACCAGAACAAAGTCAGCAGTGAGTTCACGGGTGTGATTTCCAGTGTTCACCATCACAGTCCCTGATACTCCATTCTTGGGTGTGATCTCTGTTCCACCTGTCTGACCCCTAGTGACCTTATATGCTTGGTTCTTCTGATAAGTAATGCTTCTTAAATGACATGTCCTAATTCTTTATCATTTATGTACAGAAATGCAAATTTTTTAAAGATTTATTTATTTATTTATTTGAAAGAGTTACACAGAGAGAGGAGATGCAGAGAGACAGAGGTCTTCCATCCGGTGGTTCACTCCCCAATGGCCGCAATGGCTGGAGCTGTGCCAATCCGAAGCTGGGACCCAGGAGCTTCTTCTGGGTCTCCCACACAGGTTCAGGGCCCAAGGACTTGGGCCATCTTCTACTGCTTTCCCAGGCCACAGCAGAGAGCTGGATCGGAAGTAGAGCAGCCAGGTTTTGAACCAGTGCCTATATGGGATGCCAGCCCTTCAGGCCAGGGCGTTAACCCTCTGCACCATAGCGCTGGCCCCGCAAATTTAAATTATTTTGTCAGCTACCTAGATACTATCATTAATTCTAAAAACTTTATATAAATTTTAATTTACATGGTATATCATCTATGAGTAATGAAAAGCTGAATCTTTGTTTCTCTCCTTGAGCCTTTAGCTTCTTTGTCTTTTCTCAGGTGCCAGCTTGGATGTCCACATGTAACAACATTAGCTGTAGTCAGAGATGTTAGTACTCCCTCTGCAAGCAACCATGACAGAAAAGTCAGAGCCCTCCAGAATCCAAGTGGTGCAACTAACAGGCTAGGTTATACAGTGATATCAATTTGTGTATCTTAGTTGTATAAAATTTTCTATACCAAGCAAACAAAAAATAAACATTCTTTTCAAGCACATTTACATTTTAAAAAATTGGCCATAATTAGGCTATAAAAGAGGTTTTAGATTACTAATCAGTAGATAGATATCAAACACTGTTCAGACTAATGAAAATTAGAAAGTAAAAACAAAAGAACAATTTCTAAAATCGCTTGAATCTGAAAATTAAGTAGCATGTTATTAAGTAGCTTGTGGACTGGAAAGTCAAAAAATTACATTTAGAACTGAATGGCAATGAAAACACTGCGTGTCATCTTTTTTTAAAAAAGATCTATTTAGGCCGGGGCCACGGCTCACTAGGCTAATCCTCCGCCTTGCAGCGCCAGCACACCGGGTTCTAGTCCCGGTCGGGGCGCCAGATTCTGTCCCGGTTGCCCCTCTTCCAGGCCAGCTCTCTGCTATGGCCCCGGAGTGCAGTGGAGGATGGCCCAAGTCCTTTGGCCCTGCACCCGCATGGGAGACCAGGAGAAGCACCTGGCTCCTGGCTTCGGATCAGCGCGATGCACCGGCCGTAGTGCGCCGGCCGCGGCGGCCATTGGAGGGTGAACCAATGGCAAAAAGGAAGACCTTTCTCTCTGTCTCTCTCTCTCACTGTCCACTCTGCCTGTCAAAAAAAAAAAAAAAGATCTATTTATTTGAAAGTCAGAGCTACAGAGAGAAGAAGAGGGAGAGAGAGAGAGAGAGAGAGAGAGAGAGAGTCTTTTATCCTCTGGTTCACTCTCCAATTGGCCACAGCAGCGAGAGCTGCACTGATCCGAAGCCAGGGTCCAGGAGGTTCTTCCAGGTCTCCCACGTGGGTGCAGGGACCCAAGGACTTGGGCCATCTTTTGATGCTTTCCCAGGCCATAGCAGAGAGCTGAATGGGAATTGGAGCAGCTGGGACTCGAACCGGCGCCCATATGGGATGCTTGCACTGCAGGCTGCGGCTTTACCTGCTACACCACAGCACCGGCCCCTGCATGTCAACTTTTAGGGCATATTGCAAACAGTACATTAAATGTACATTTTGGGAGATGTGAAAAGTTAGCTGTAATAGCTAAACATTGAAATCTAGAAATTGCATAAACAGCAGTAGACCAAAAAAGATTAAAAAGAAGACAGATATATAAGGAGAAATAAAATAATAAATACAATTAGTCAGCTTCTGCTACTGTAATGAAATGCCCAAGGCAAACTAACTGTATGAATTAAGCAGGTTTATTTAGCTCACAGGTTTGGAGGCTAAAAGCCCAAACAGCATAACCTGACTCTGGTGAGGGCTCCACGGCACATGGGTTGTGGAAGAAGGGATCACATCTCAACACTGGAGCCAGAACAAGATGGAGCTTGCACAGTCCCTTCTGAGAGTAGTGCCCCCAGTTGACCTCGGGACTTCCTACTGGGCCTCGCCTCTTAAAGGTCCTACCTCCCAAACATGCCACAGTGCGGGCCAAGCCTCCGACACATTAATGAACCTAAGGCTGGACGGGGCGGTGGCAGGGGTGGGGATAGTGATAGAGATCAGCAAAGTGCACAGTGAACAAGTACAGATGGTCAGGAAACCAAGACCTGGTTCTTTCAAGACTGATGAGGTAGACATCTTCTAAGAGAATGGGAGAAAAATGAGATGCTTAAAATACCAAACAGAAAGCAGGGAGCAAAAGCAAAGAATCTTTTAGAAATTACTTTTAAATATTATGAATGCATGTGTATTGATACATTTCTTTTTTAAAAAAAGATTTATTTATTTGAAAGGCAGAGTTACAGAGAGAGGTAGAGGCAGAGAGAGAAAAGTCTTCCATCTGCTGGTTCACTCTCCAAACAGCTACAACAGCCGGAGCTGCACTGATCCAAAGCCAGGATCCAAGAGGTTCTTCCAGGTCTCCCACATGGGTGCAGCCATCCTCTACTGCTTTCCCAGGCCACAGCAGAGAACTGGATCTGATGTAGAGCAGCCAGGACTCAAACCAGCGCCCATATGGGATGCTGGCACCACAGGCAGTGGCTTTATGCGCTACACCACAGTGCCGGCCCTTTGATACATTTCTAAACCTATCTTCAATGGATAAATTCCTGGGAAATTATATAATAGCATTTTGGGCAAAAGAAGAAATTTTGGATGGAAAAATAAAGCAATTAATGACTAGAAAATAGTAATCAAAGCATCTCTCCCAGAGCTCTAAGCCCAGATAGCTTTACTAATAAAGTCTACCAAATTTCTAATCTCTTACAAGGTGTTCCAGAAAATAAAGAAAAGCTAAAACTGCCCATATCATTTTATGATTCCATAGTAATCTTGGTTCCAAAGCTGTATGAGAAAAATACAAGAGAATAAACTTAAGAACATTGTTTCAGATATCATAAATAAAATATTCATTGAATTAGGTAATTCTTAACTGTTACATTGTGATTGAATCAGGTTTAATTCAAGCAGTCAAGGATGATTCAAACAGAATTTGTATTATTACAATTTGTCTCAGTAAAGGCAAAGACAGCATTTGATAAAGTTCAATACCTACTTTGATAAAAGTTTAAATCACAAGAGAATTGGACGGGAACTTTTTAAAGAAAAAGATACTTATTTGCTTATTTGAAAGGCAGTTGCAGGGAGGGGTCAGAGGAGAGGATACAGAGAGAGAGGTCTTCCTCCTGCTGGTTTACACCCCAGATGGCTGCAACAGCCAGTGCTGGACCAGACCGAAGCCAGGAGCCAGGAGCTTCTTCCAGGTCTTCCACATGGGTGCAGGGGCCCAAGTACTTGGGCCATCTTCCACTGCTTTCCCAGGTGCATCAGCAGAGAGATAGATTGGAAGCGGAGCAGCCAGGACCCAAAGCTGCACCCATATGGGATGCTGGCATTCCAGGTAGCAGCTTAACCTACTATTCCATAGTGCCAGCCCTGAGAACTTTCTTTACTTGGTAAGAATTATGTACCTGAAAATTCCTTATGGAGTTAAGAAACTTCAGATGCATTCCCTTAGCCATCAGGAATCAGAAAAGAATACTCACCATGAGAAATATTAAGTTTAATATAACACTAGGAATCATGACCAAGCTCTAAGAAATAAAAGAAAAAGAAATGCCATGATTGAGAAAGAACAGAATTGTTACTGTTTGCTGATAATATGATCATCTGCCTAGGGAAAATAAAAAGGTAGAAATAATAGGCAAATTACAAGAATATGAGCTCTGCTAATGTTGCCATATACAGGATCAACTGGGAAAAAAAATCAGTAACATTTGTCTACACCAGTACTAACCTGATGCTGGGTGCTTTACAGAGGAAAACGGTGTTATTTTGCTCACAGATTTGGAGGCTGAACATTCATGATAGGACAGCCCCATCGGTCCAGCCTCCAGTAAGGGTCCCCTTGACTGATAACATCACGGTGGGACCACTCATGAGATGGGGAGACCACGTGGTAAGACTGGAAGCCAGAGCCAGGCTTACTGTTTTGTTTTTGTTTTTGTTTTTGTTTTGACAGGCTTACTGTTTTATAACAACCCTCTCAAAGAAATACCCAAGGTCTTGGGAAAATCATCCCACCTTGTGCCAGTGATCTAATCACCTTGCTCTTGGCTCTACCACTAAAGATTTCACCACTTCCCAACTTCCCCACACTGAGGACCAAGTTTCCAGCACACGAGCCCTTGGGAGACAAACTTAAAACCATATCCAGAGATCATAGCTGATGATTACAGGCAATTTACAGAAAAGGAAATTCAAACAAGTGTAAATGCTAACAAGCATATTAACTCAAAGTTATCAGGAGCAGGCAAAGTAAAACCACAATGAGACTGGCAAAAATTAGCTCTATCATGCCCGACACTAGGGGACCAAGAATGTTCCAGAGCCCCTGTGTGCTTCCAGTGGATTCCACAGCAGTGCAGTCTGATCTAGAGGATAATCTGGGAAGATCTGACAAAATTAAAATACTGTTTTCTAAGCTTCCTGGAGTCTTCATAAGACATCCTCACACAAGTACATCAGGGACTGAGTGTAAGACAGGCGTGTTGGTTCCTGCACAGTGGGTATGTGCAGTGGAGGTAAAACTGCAGAGCACTGTGCAGCCATTGGAAACAGTGAACGAGATGGATCTTTAAAATGTGGAGTGGAAGCTGAGTAGTCTCTGTTTTGCAGCTGTCTGTTTTCATTTATTGTTTGAATTCATTCCCACCTCCTTAGAGTGTATATTCATTGTGCTGTTTTACCTAGGGAAAAAAAAAAACTTTATATGTTTCTCATCTCTTCTTTTTTCGACACTTTATAAGTTGCCCCTGAGACTTCCATTTCTGACAATAGGTAAACTGGATTTCCTGAACTACCTCCCAATCACAACTCCTAAGAATGCTGGGTAAAATGTAGCAAACATCTTGCAATAGCCCTAGAAGAGCTCATCTCCATCAGCTGAAAACAAAGACTTGCAATTATGAGAGCCGGGCTGACAGTGACACTGGCAGTGCCCTGACAGCATTCGCCAGGCTTGCTTTTCAAAGACGTAGGCTTGAGTGACCATGGGAGAGATCAGAAGAGCCTTCGGTTAATGAGAGATGACAGGTGAACTCCCCCTGTAGGACTTGGACTCTTGAAAGGCTAATGCCTCAGACAAAAGGCCAACTAGAGAAAAAGATCTGCCCACCAGCAAGGAGAAGCAAACGGAAAAGTCTTTTCTGAGAACTCGCAGTGACAGGCAGGCCTTCCTGTGTGTGTGGCTTTCTGATTTATGTGTGTGACAAATGCCACACGAATGAATGAACAGAAAAGCACACAAAATTTGTTCAAGCCATACCTGGCAGGAGGAGTAACATGTTCCATCTGCAGGAACGCACCGTTACTATGGCTTAAATGTTTGTGTCCTCCACCAAAAATCCTTGCCAAAACGGAAGCCCAGTGCAACAGAATTAAGAGGCAGGGCCTTGGGGCCAGCGCTGTGGCATAGCGGGAAAAGTCACCACCTGCAGCACTGGCATCCCATAGTGGGCACTGGTTCAAGTCCCAGCTGCTCCACTTCCAGTCCAGCTCTCTGCTATGGCCTGGGAAAGCAGTAGAAGTCGGCCCATATCTTCCCATGCACCCATGTGGGAAGACCAAGAGGAAGCTCCTGGCTCCTGGCTTCGGATCAGCACTGCTGTGGCCATTATGGCCATCTGGGGAGTGAACCAGTGAATGAAGACCTCTCTCTCTCTCTCTCTCTCTCTCTCTCTCCCTCTCCCTCTCCCTCTCCCCTCCTCCCTCCCTCCCTCCCTGTCCTTCTCTCTCTGTGTAACTCTTATTCTCAGATAAATAAATAAATCTTTTTAAAAAAGAGGCAGGGTTAGGAGATGATTAGTGCCTTACAGAAAGGCTACAAGGAACCTGCTAGGCCCTGTTTGCCCTTTCACCCCTTCTTCTGTGTGAGGACAGTGCTCAGAGCACTCGCTTGGACCAAGCAGAGATTGGGCCCTCACCAGACACTAACTCTGCTGGTACCTGGATCTTGGATCCTCCAGCCTCCAGAAGTGTGAGAAATAAATTGCTGTTGCTTATAAATCCCTCAGAGTGACTGTTAGAGCAACAGAAACAGACTCTGATATCCCTTAACCAAGGTCTTACAGGATGACTGTAAATAAATCCCTGCGCAACTCAAGCTGTTCATCACTGTAACAAAATACCTAAGGCAATCTGTTTATAAGGAAAAGAGGTGATGTGGCTCACGGTTTTGGAGGTTTACGGGCACGGCAGTGGCATTGACCCAGTTCTCACGAGGGCCATCACAACTGCATCACATCATGGCAGATAGCAAAGGTCAGAGCACGTGTGAGAGGAAGGCTCCCAGCTTGAGACAAGAAGCAGAGAGAGACCCAAGGGTCAGGTTCAGGCTCATAGAACAACTTGCTCTCACAAGTGCTACCCAGGGTCCCATGAGAACTAACCTTGGTCCCTTTCACAGGCATGCCCCCAATTCACCTAGGACCTCCCACTAGGCCTACCTCTTAAAGGTTCCATCAGCTCCCAGACTACAACCCTGGAGACCAACCTCTCTTAGCATACAAACCACATCTAAACCATGGCAGACCCTAACCCCAAAATAGAAAACACAGAACAATCAAGCCACCATGAACAAGAAACAGACCTAGCACCTCCAAACTTCAGAAACTTGCAGTCTTGGATAATAACATAACAAAGCAAAGTGTTGAAAAAAAAGGGGCTGGCGCTGTGGCGTAGTAGTGGGTAAAGCCACCACCTTCAGTGTCAGCATCCCGTATGGGAGCCAGTTCAAGTCCCAACTGTTCCACTTCCGATCCAGCTCTCTACTATGGTCTGGGAAAGCAGTGGAAGATGGCCCAAGTCCTTGGGCCCCTGTACTCATGTGGGAGACCTGGAGGAAGCTCCTGGCTCCTGGCTCCTGGCTTCAGAATGACCAGCACCAGCCATTGCAGCTATCTGGAGAGTGAACCATCGGATGGAAGACCTCTCTCTCTCTTTTTCTCTCTCTCTTTCTCTCTGTCTCTTTCTCTTTCTCTCTCTATCTCTGCCTCTCTGCAACTCTGTCTTTCAAATAAATAAATACATCTTTAAAAAATAAAAATAGAACTGAAAATATTAATAAAATTGTATCAAAAGGGATCAGTTAGATTTGAAAATTCAAACTTCTAGAAATGAAAAATGCATTTATAAAAATATAAAACTCAACAGGTATTAGAATAGCAGACTAAACACAGCTGATGGAGACAAAAAAGATAGAAACTGGAAGAGAGAACTGAAGAAGTTATCCAGAAAACACAAGAAATGAAAATGTGAAAGAGAAACAAAGTAACATGGAAGATCAGAGTTCCAGGAGAAAAGGAGAGAAAAGCAACTTTTGAAGAGAAAGTGGCTAAAAATTATCACAGTTGTTAAAACAGCAGGAACCATCAGATTCAGGAACCACAGTGAATCCCAAGAAGAAATATTAAAAATCTGCACAAAGACATAGAATAACAAAAGTCCAGGACATCAAAGACAAGGAGAAGAGTTTGAAAACCACCTGAGAGAAGAGTACTTAGAAGACAGTCACATGTACAAAAGACTTCCCAGCAGCAACAATGTAAACCCAAAGGAAGAGCTGGCTTTTTTTTTTTTTTCAAAGTATAGGAGGAATGCTGGGAGGATAGCCAGTAGATCTCCCAGGAACCAGCATTTGCTACATGAGGGTTCTTCCTCTTCCTGTTGTTAAAATAATGCACTTGAGGAGGCAGTGTCGTGGTGCAGTGGGTTAAGCTGCCACCTGCAGCACCAGCATCCCATATCATTGTGCCAGTTTGAGTCCCTGAAGCTGTGCTTCCAATCCAGCTCCCAGCTGATGAACCTGGGAAAGCAGTGGAAGATGGTCCAAGTGCTTGAGCCCCTGCTACCCATGTGGGAGACCAGGATGGAGTTGCAGGCTCCTGACTTCGACCTGACCCAGCCCTGGCCATTGCAACCACTTGGGAGCATACTAGCAGCTAGAAGATTCATATTCTTCTCTCACTCGCTCTCGCTCTCGCTCTTGCTCTCTCTCCTTTTCAAATATTTTAAGAATAATGTACTTGGAGAGTAAAGAAAATATAAAGAAGAAGATGAAAATTCTGTCTGTTAATTCTCCCTTCTTAGGTTAGCCACTGTTACCACGCTGGTTTCTTCCTGTGGACTTTCCCCTCAGCATCAGGTCATGGTGTGTGATATTTTTCATCCTGTTCCTTTTAGTCACCATCACACTGGGGACATTTTTTCACTTTACCTAAGTGTTATTCAAGAGCATAATTTTTCTTTTTTTTTTAATTTATTTGACAGGTAGAGTTAAAGACAGTGAGAGACAGAGACAGAGAGAAAGGTCTTCCTTCCGTTGGTTCACTCCCCAAATGGCTGCCATGGCCAGCGCTGCGCTGATCCGAAGCCAGGAGCCAGGTGCTCCTTCCTGGTCTCCCCATGTGGGTACAGTGGCCCAAGGACTTGGGCCATCCTCCACTGCACTCCCGGGCCACAGCAGAGAGCTGGACTGGAAGAGGAGCAACCAGGACTAGAACCGGCACCCATATGGGATGCCGGCACTGCAGGCAGAAGATTAAACAAGTTAGCCACGGCACTGGCCCCTCAAGAGCATAATTTTTCTTGCATTGTCTTGATGCCCTGGCCCATGTTTCTTCGCTTTCCCAAGTGTTTCTCTACCTGCCAGTTGTAGCGTTCTGTGCAGCCCGAGAGCTTGCTGTGCCTCCTCTCACCCTGAGACCACGAAGTGGGTCCTAAAACACCTCTTGAGAAAGTTGACCTTTTAAAGCTCTATGATAGTTTATTTCAGTTCATTGTTTTGCCAGAGAGACAAAGACAGAGATCTTCCATCCACTGGTTCACTCTCCAAAAACCCTGCAACAGCCAGGGCTGGAATGAGCCAGAAACTCCATCAGGGATCCAAGTACTTGAGCCATCACCTGCTGCCCCCCAGGGTGTGCATCGTGGGGAGCTGGAATTGAAATGGAGGCTGATGGGCCAGCGCTGTGGTGCAGTGGGTTAAGCTTCTGTCTGGAGTGCCAGCATCCCATATGGGTGCTAATTTGAATCCTGGCTGCTCCACTTCCAATCCAGCTCCCTGCTAATGGCCTGGGAAAGCAGCACAGGATGGCCCAAGTCCTTGGGCACCTGCACCCATGTGGGAGACCTGGAAGAAGCTCCTGGCTCCTGGTTCCTGGCTCCTGGCTTAGGCCTGGCCCAGCCCTGGCTGTGGCGGCCATTTGATGAATGAACCAGCGGATGGAAGGTTTCTGTCTCTCTTCTCTCTGCAACTCTTTCAAATAAATAAATCTTTAAAAGAAAATAAAGAAATGGAAGCCAAGACTCGAACCTAGGCACTGTGATATGGGACCCAGGCATCTTAATCCCTGTGCCAAACACACAGCCCCATTTCGGTTTAGAGGAATGTGATCAATCTCAGTTCTGGGCCCACCTTTGCTTCAACTGATGTCACCTTCATTGTGCCCAACAGAGACATCTGTGGCCTCAAGAAAGGAGTCTCGTCCTTGCCAGGGGACAGCTTATAAGCACTCTGCTGCCCTAATTGGCACTCAGCGAGCAATGAGGCCAAAGTCACATGTACCACCCCCTTCCCCTCAGGCAGCTGTGCACTGGACAAAGCCTGCTCTCTGTTCGCACACTGCTCCCCGGCCCCAGAGATGTCTGGATGAAGGGAGAGTAGTTTAGAAAAAACTCGCCAGGGGGCACATCCTTCTGCTACAGCGGGTCACAGCGGTCCTCTGTGTGCTGAGACAGCCCAGGCTTGCTTCGCTCCATAAAGCCACCCCCAGCCTCACCTGCCCGTGTGTCTTTGGCAGGTTTTTGTCCAGCTATGCCTGGCAGGGAAGAACCTGAGTCACGTAAGAGGTGGCTGCCTTGTGTGTGGGTACCTGAAGCTGGTGTTACTGTTCTGTCTCGTGATGCCCGGAATGATCAGCCGCATCCTGTTCCCAGGTAAACCCTTTTTGATATGATGTATTTGAAAGGAAGAGACAGAGACAGAGACAGACGGGCCTCCCATCTGCTGATTCCTTCCCCAAATGCCTACAGCAGCCGGGTCTGGGTCAAGTCAAAGCCAGGAACGCTGTCCGGAGCTCCCAGCAGATGAGTGGCAGGGCCCAGGTGCTTCCGCCATCACCGCTGCCTCCCAGGGTGTACATTAGCAGGAAGCCAGAATCAAGAGCAGAGCTGGGACTCGAACCCAGGGACTCTGAGAATGGATGCAGTTGTCCCAAGAAGTGTCTTCACTGCTGTGCCAAACCACCTATCCCAGGGCGAATTCTTGATTCTGAACCTGATCAGCCTGTCATCTCTTACAGACCCAGAGAGCATGTAGGGCTAGCTGGTCTCCCTGAATATACCAGTGACATGTTGTGCTCCTTTGGGTGAGGATTGAGATAGACATTATGGACAGAGAGGAATTCTAGGGAGGTGAACTTGGACGGAAAAGAGCAGATCAGCGTGCTTTTCTCCCTCAACCCCTATCCCGCCGTGACCTGGTACTGTCAGCAGGAAAGTGAAGTTGCGCCCATCACATCACAGACATCACCATGCTGTGCCTGCCCTGTGCTGGGAAATCACGGATTCTGTCACTGCCTCTCATAGTCCCAGAGGTGGCCCTGCCTGGCCTCGGGAGGCACTCTGTGGGGAGCTCAGTGTAATCCCCCAAAATGGGCCTGATTGTGAGCCAGGCCCACATTCGGTCCATTAATCGCTAACTCTCCGAACCTTGGAGATGAACCGGACGAGCACTTGACGCTGACAGGTGCAGCCATGGGGACAGAGCTGGCGACTTCCAGGGGGAGTCTTCTGCTCCAGTGCTTTGAGAAAGGCCAAGTAACATGAAGAACACTTCGGAGTGTTGAGGAGCACGTGCAGGAGACGTGTCTTGCCCTAATCCATCCTGCAATCTGCCTCTTCTTTTAGCGTAATTCCCAGCTTTGGTGTCCAGCTGTCAAGTGATGCTTTGTTACATCCCTTAGGTGCTGCTTCCTTGTGGGGTACAAAGCAGGTCCCTATGCTCTTGGAGACCTGGAGCCCCAAGTCATTACTCACCCCTTCAGGGCCAAGGGAGTCAGGTTACAAACTGCTCCTGTGATAGTACCAGAATGGGTAGTCTGTCGGCTCTCCTGACACCATATGGGGTCAGTGAAGCTTTCCAAGGCCAGCTGACATGCTCTGGGCCGTGCCATGAATACGTGGAAGCACTAATCCATTTGCCTCCCACCAGCCCTTCCCTCCAGGAGCTGGAGCTGTCCCGAGGGGACCAAGAATCTCACGTCTGTGTGTGAACATCTGCTTCCCTTACCCTGAGCCCAGACTGGAGAGCTTGAAGGTCCACGTGTTGATATGATGGTCCCTTCCCTTTGCAGATAAAGTGGCGTGTGTGGTGCCTTCTGAATGTCAGAAGTTCTGCGGGGCCAGTACCAACTGCAAACCCATTGCTTATCCAATGCTGGTGATAAAACTGCTGCCCAGTGGTAAGAAAGGGGCCCTGCCACCGAGGGCCGTAACCCTCTGTGTCCCCAGGGAGCCTGTGCTCTCAAACTCTAAATGACTGATCAAGAGTCGGGGCTGGGGTGGCTTTCCCTACCCATCAGCCCCTGGTTCTGGGTGGACAAGATGTCAGCACTGTAGAGGGAGCCTTGTTGGCCCTGGTGGAAGCAGCGTGATCTCCCTCGTCCCTCTCCATTCCTCACACACCCAAAGCCCCATCCTCTCAGAGGCACAAGCTGCACGTGCCGTTGGCACTATTCACTTCACCTGCTTAGCTCTTTCCTGGAGAAAATGAGCTCCACACGCTGTGCTAGGCTTTGTTCTAGGCCAAGAGAATAGAAAGGCGAGCAGCATCCAGTCCTGCCTTCTGAGAGCTCACTGTCCAGCGGGACGGGCAGGAAGGTACCCAGCAGTCAGATGTGCGCTGCGAGGTGACAGTGAGCCCATGCATTTATCCCACCTCCTCGTCCCCAGATCCCAACGAAATGACCAGATATTGCAGCTTACAAAACCAATTCCAGTCTAGCTCTGGAGAATGAGTTGGAAAAGTTGAGACAGTCCCAATAAAATACAGTATAGATGGAATCAGATTGAGGGAGACCCTGACTGTCTCACAGTGCAGGGAGTAAGCTGTCTGGGCTCCCCAGCCGAGCCCCAGGAAGTGCCTTGTCTTAGAACAGCCAGGGCTGCAAGTGAGCATGGGAGCAGCAGGCAGGCAGGCAAACCCAAAGACCCCGGTCTTCACCTGCCTCACGCAGCCCAGTGAGTCCAGCTGGGGCACTACTGCCCTGGGCTTCCAATTGAGGAATTGATTATCCTCGCATTCACCCAGAAACACACAGAAATCTCTCAGTGGAGCAGGTCAGGTACCTTCGATATGGTGACCCTCCAGGAGACGATACAGGGTTATTTGATTTCTAATTGCCATTTGTATTTTAACATTTGCTCTATCTTGGGCATTGTTCTAACCCATCTACGTCATTTCATCTTAATAGCAGCTCTAGGTGGCTGTTGCTGTGCCCACTTTACAGGTGAAAACACTGCGGCCCAGGGAACTGCATCCCTTGCAGCTGCAGCATCTGGCTTCTCATTATGAAATGGAAGGCGGCACAGGCATCCAGCCCACAGGGCTGAGGATGGCGTGGGCTGATGCTTGTCCTGGCACAGAGTAACCACTCAAGGAGTATTAACTCCCATTAGCATACAGAGACACCGCAGGAAGCTATTAAGTTCTTGTCACAAAGCAAGAAAAAGCATCATGGAATCATCTAAGATGAAATTCCATTTCAAATAAAACTGAATGTGTTCTAGGAAAAAAAAAAAAGTAGTATTTGGAAGAATTCCTCAGGCGGCCTCAGTCACTTCCTGGCACTGTCAGAGAGCTGGAGGGCCAGGACATGTCCTCTCTCCTCCAGGTTTACGGGGCTTGTTGCTGTCCTCTGTGTGCGCCTCCTTCATGTCCTCCCTGACTTCCGTCTTCAACAGTGCCAGTGCCCTGTTCACACTGAACATCTATGCCCACATGCGGCCCATGGCCACGGAGAAGGAACTCATGATAACAGGAAGGTGAGGTGCTCCTCTCGTCCCAGCAGTCCCCGGAGTCAGGGCAACAACGCCCACAATGCATCATGGGAAAGACTGAGGCCGTGATACAGGATATACACCTATCCCGTGTCTACACCATCCTGCTTGGGTTTCTGGTTGTTTTTGCTACAGTTGTACAATGAAGATGTATTGCTTTGATTATCACAAAAGAAAATTGTTTTGTTCACTTGAGAAAAAAAAGGGAAAGTAATGATCGCAGTGATAAAAGTGAGCCTACTTTCACTTCCCACTAACTAGTCACTAGGGGGACATGTGCATCCATTGTCTCCTTTAGTCCTATCCATAGCCATTAAAGGTAAGCTTGACTGTTCTCATTCTCATGGTGCAAATGGGGAAACAGTGGCTAAAGGGGAGAATTGATCTATCCGAGATCACAAAGTAAGTAGGGGAACTTGTTTGTTTCAAGACCATGCTATTAACCTTGATGCCACGTGGCACCTGCTAAGTTGCTGTCTTTAAAAGATTTACTCCATGGCCGGCGCCACGGCTCACTAGGCTAATCCTCCACCTTGCGGTGCCAGCACACCGGGTTCTAGTCCCAGTCGGGGCACCGGATTCTGTCCTGGTTGCCCCTCTTCCAGGTCAGCTCTCTGCTGTGGCCAGGGAGTGCAGTGGAGGATGGCCCAAGTGCTTGGGCCCTGCACCCCATGGGAGACCAGAAGTACCTGGCTCCTGCCATCGGAGCAGCGCGGTGCGCCGGCCGCAGCATGCTGGCCGCGGCGGCCATTGAAGGGTGAACCAACGGCAAAGGAAGACCTTTCTCTCTGTCTCTCTCTCTCACTGTCCACTCTGCCTGTCCAAAAAAAAAACTTACTCCATAGGGTTTGACATTGCCACACCTGGGCCACACACCTTTATTTAAAAAAAAAAAAAAAGATTTATTTATTTAAAAGTCAAAGAGAAGAGAGAGAAAGAGAGATCTTTCATCCACTGGTTCACTCCCCAAAGGGCTGCAATGGCTGGGGGTTGGACAGGAGCCAGGAGCTTCCTCCGGGTCTCCCATGTGGGTGCAGGGGCCCAAGCACTTGGGCTATCTTCTACTGCTTTCCCAGGTGTATTAACAAGGAGCTGGATCAGAAGCAGTTGGGACTGGAAGTGGTGCTCATATGCCCACACTGCAGACGGCTTGACTTGCTGTGCCCACAGTGCCGGCCCCAGCCTTTAACTTGGCCATGTATGTCTCAAACACTTCTTTTTTTTTTTAAAGGAATAACTCCTCCAGTTCTTTCTTTAAAGATTTATTTATTTATTTGAAAGACAGAATTACAGAGAGAGGTAGAGCCAGAGAGAGAGAGAGGTCTTCCATCCACTGGTTCACTCCCCAAATGACTGCAACAGCCAGAGCTAAGCTGATCCGAAGCCAGGAGCCAGGAGCTTCTTCCAGGTTTCCCACATGGGTGCAGGGGCCCAAGGACTTGGGCCATCTTCTACTGCTTTCCCAGGCCATAGCAGAGAGCTGGATTGGAAGTGGAGCAGCCAGGACTCGAACTGGCACTCATATGGGATGCCGGCATTGCAGGCCGCAGCTTTAACCAACTGCGCCACAGCGCTGGCCCCTCAAACACTTCTTTATCTTGACTTAGGTGCATATTGTTTATCTACTTTATCTAATCCCTGTAGGTGTTTGAGTTTGCTTTTATATTTTCATTAGCCTGCTTTGGTTGAAAAGGCATTTGTCTGAGAAATTTTTTTTACTTTTTTTTTTTTTTTTTTTTTTTTTTTTTTTTTTTGACAGGCAGAGTAGACAGAGAAAGAGAGACAGAAAGAAAGGTCTTCCTTTTCCGTTGGTCTACACACACACCCCCCAATGGCCGCTGCGGCTGGCACACTGTGGCCAGTGCACTGTGCTGATCCGAAGCCAGGAGCCAGGTGCTTCCTCCTTATCTCCCATGTGGGTGCAGGGCCCAAGGACTTGGGCCATCCTCCACTGCCTTCCCAGGCCACAGCAGAGAGCTGGACTGGAAGAGGAGCAACCGGGACAGAATCCGGCACCCTGACTGGAACTAGAACCCATATGCTAGGGGCTGGCGCCGTGCCTCACTTGGTTAATCCTCTGCCTGTGGTGCCGGCATCCCATATGGATGCCGGGTTCTGGTCCAGGTTGCTCCTCTTCCAGTCCAGCTCTCTGCTGTGGCCCGGGAAGGCAATGGAGGATGGCCCAAGTTCTTGGGCCCCTGCACCTGCATGGGAGACAAGGAAGAAACACCTGGCTCCTGGCTTCGGATCAGCACAGCACCAGCCATGGCGGCCATTTGGGGAGTGAACCAACGGAAGGAAGACCTTTCTCTCTGTCTCTCTCTCTCACTATCTATAACTCTACCTGTCAAAAAAAAAAAAAGATATTAGTGCTAAAACCTAACAACTATAGCATAGAAAAATAATAAAATTAAATACTAATCTCATTTTTAAATATCAATGCAAAAATGTTAAAGTAGTAGACATGAACCCCAAAATATGTTAAAAGAATGGTAAAGGTGGACATTGTGGTACAGCATGTTCAGTCACTGCTTGGAATGCCCATGTCCTCTATCAGAGTGCCAATTCGAGTCCCAACTGCTCTGTTTCCAATCCAGCTTCCTGCTAGTGCATCCTGGGTGGCGGCGAATGATGGCTCAAGTGCTTGGGCCACTGCTACCCATGTGGAAGACCCATAGGGAGTTTCTGTCTCCTGGGTGGCGGCGAATGATGGCTCAAGTGCTTGGGCCACTGCCACCCATGTGGAAGACCCATAGGGAGTTTCTGTCTCCTGGCTTTGATCTGGGCCAACTCTGGCTATTGTAAGCACTTGGGGAATGAACCAGTGGAAGGTTTCTATCTCTTCTCTTCCTCTCTCTTTCTTTCTCTCTCTCCCTCCCCAAGTAGATGAAAATAAATAAGCATGTTAAGAAAATACTACATGGGCTGGCATTGTGGCATAATGGGTTAAGTAGCCACCTGTGACACCAGCATCCTATACCGGAACTGATTTGAGTCTCGGCTGCTCCACTTCCAATGCAGCTCCCTGCTAATGTACCCGGAAAAGCAGCAGAGGAGGGCCCAAGTGCTTGGGCCCCTGCACCCATATCAGAGACCTGGAAGAAGTGCCTGGCTCCTGGCTTCAACCTGGCCCAGCACCAGCTGTTGCAGCCATTTGGGGAGTGAACCAAAAATGGAAGATCTGTGTGTGTATGTCTCCCTCTTTCTGTAAGTCTGACTTTCAAATACATAAATAAATCTTTAAAAACAGAGATGGGGCCAGTGCTGTGACATAGCAGGTAATGTGTGATGATTCTGACTGCTCACCATCTTCACCAATCTTTTAACATCTTTGAGCTACATCAGCTGACCATATACTGTGTTCTGGATCTATTTTTGGACTCCATTTTTCTGCAGTAATCTGTCCTAATGCTAGCCCTAAAGTGTCTTGATTGCTGTCCCTTTACCATAAAAGTGTTAAGTAGGTAGATTTACAGTTTCGATGTGTCTTCTCCAAAACTCAGAAGTGAAATTTAATGGCCAGTGTGGCAGCTTAAGTAGTAGGCCTCTAACAGGTGGTGTGGCCATTCAGCTTCTCCTCCCATGAATGGGATTAAGGCCCCCATGAAAGCAGCATTAGGTTCTCTCGCCCTGCCACACTCACCAGCCCATACATAATCCATAACTTTGGGACATCTCCATTCACTTGGACCTTCCTGATTTCTCTGTTTTCTAGTTTTCAGTGTGTATATCTTGCACCTGAATTCATTCCTAAGTATTGTATTCTTTGAATTGTTTTCCTTGTTCTTTACCACAACTATAAACCTCCCTTTAAGCCCTGCTTTAGCTGCCTTTCATAAATTTTGATATATTGTATTTTCATTTTTATTCAGTTCAAAATATTTTCTAATTTCCTTGTGCTTTCTTTGATTCATGGGTTACTTGGAAGTGTGCTGTTTGATTTCCAAGTACTCGGGATTTTCTTTACTGTCTTATTATTGATTTCTGACTTCCTTTCACTGTGATCTAAGAATATCCGCTCAGATTTCAATCTTGAAATTTATGATACTTTGTGTTCATACTGAATTTTTGTCTCCCTCTTCCAGAGTGTATTTGTGTATTTCTGTGTGTGTACACACACTCAAGTATTTAGTGTCTTCTATATGAAAGAAGGATATTAAAATCTTCCATTACAGGTTGGGTGTTTAGCCTAGCACATCCCATATTGGAGTACTGGAGTCTGATAGCTGGTTTCAACTGAGGACTGCAGCTTCCCGCTGGTGCCTTCCCTGGGAGGCAGCAGTAAGGGCTCAAGAAGCTGGGCTCCTGCACCCTCATGGGAGACCTGGATGGAGCTCCTGGCTCCAATCTTCATCCTTGGCCCAGCCCTGGCTGTTGTGGGCATTTGGAGAGTGTGACCCAGTGGATGAAAGCTCTGTTTCTCTTTCTCTCTCCACACCACCCAACAATACATTTTTTAAATTAAGTCTTCAGTTATGATTTTGTAGTTGTCCTTCCCTCCTTCCCCATAGTACTTTTTGTTGCTTCATAAGTGTTGAAGTTCTGGTATAAGGCACTTACACATTTATGCTTATTCTTGCTTCTTGAGGAATTAACCCATCAGTCATGGTGCAGTGTCCCCTTGTGTAAATCTCTGAGTGTGCCCCTTCCCTTGACGTTTGCATTGTTATTACTTTAGCCCACACCAGCTTTCTCATGCTTAGTAATTGTCACATCTTTTATTTTTAACCTATGCATGTATTTGGAGTCCCTTGTAGAGCAAATATAGCTGGATCATGATTTTTTAATTTAGTCTGACAATTGCTGCCTTTTAATTTGAATGATTGGTCCATTTATATTTTCTAAAGATTTATTTATTTTAAAGGCAGGAGAGAGAGAGAGAGAGAAAGAGAGAGAGAGAGAGAGAGAGAGAGAAGGGAAGGGAAGGGAAGGGAAGGGAGGGGAGGGGAGGGGAGGGGAAGGGAGGGGAAGGGAGGGGAAGGGAGGGGAAGGGAGGGGAAGGGAAGGGAGAAGAGAGACAGAAATCTTCCATGCACTGGTTCACTCCTCATAGCTGGGGCTGGGGCTGGGCCAGGCTGAAGCCAGGAGCCAGGAGCTTTTCTGGGTCTCCCAGATAGATCCAGGGCCAAGCACTTGGGCCATCCTCTGTTGCTTTCCCAGGCCATTAGTAGGGAGCTGGAGCAGAAGTACAGCAGCCAGAACTCAAACCGGTGCCCATACGGATACCAGTGTTGGAAGCAGCAGCTCATCCCACTATGCCACAGCGCCAGCCCCAGGCCATTTACATTTAACAGCATCATCAGTGTGGCTAGAAATAAAATTTAATATTCTATTTTAATTCCTTTTTGTTCTGGAAATTCTTATATATGTTCTTAACCTATCACACTACTTTATGTAATAAGTAAGTCCTTTCCCACATTTTCCCCTTCCATCTTTTGGATTATATTTTTTTAAGATTTTATTTATTTATTTGAGAGTAGAGTTACAGACAGTGAGAGGGAGAGACAGAGAGAAAGGTCTTCCTTCCACTGGTTCACTCCCCACATGGCTGCAACGGCCAGAGCTGCACCGATCTGAAGCCAGGAGCCAGGAGCTTCTTCCGGGTCTCCCACATGGGTGCAGAGGTCCAAGCACTTGGCATCTTCCACTGCTTTCCCAAGCCACAGCAGAGAGCTGAATGGGAAGAGGAGCAGCCAGGACTCGAACCGACACCCATATGGGATGTCAGCACCGCAGGCAAAGGATGAACCTACTGCGCCATGGCGCCGGCCCCAGATTATTTCTATCATATTTTACATCTGCATACATTAGAGACTCCAACACATAGTCATATAATTTTTTTGCTTTATTGCCTTTCTTTTATAAAAAAAATACTTTTTTAGAGAGAGAGAGAGAGAGAGCCCCCACCACTGGTTCACTCAACAAATGCCTACAGCGGCCCAGGCTGGGTCTGGGCCAACACCAGGAGCTGGGAACACAATTGACATCTCCCATATGTGTGGCAGGAGTCCACACCTGAGCCGTCCCTGCTGCCTCCCAGAGTCTGCATCGTGAGAAGCTGGAGTCAGGACCCAAAGCTGGGTGTCAGACCCAGGCATTTTAATACAAGACGTAAGCAGCTTAATTGGTGTCTTATTTGCTAGCCAAATCTCACCCCTTATTGACTTTTAATGAAATTAAGATACGGGATAGGTGTTTGGCCTAGTAGTTAAGTGCTGTTTGGGACACTCATATCACATATCCGAACACCTGGGTTCAGACCCTGGCTCCACTCTTAAGCTGAGTTCTCAGCTAATGCGCACTCTGGCAGCCAGTAGGTGCCAGCTCAAGTAGCTGGGTCCCTGCCACTCCCATGGGAGACCCAAACTGAATTCCTGGCTCCCAGCTTGGGCCTGGCCCAACCTCAGCTGTTGCAGGCATTGGGGGTATAAATCAGCAGATGGGAGCTCTCTCTCTCTCTCTCTGTGTGTGTGTGTGTGTGTGTGTGCATGTGTATCTCTTGCTCTTAGATAAATAAAATAATATTTATTTAAAAATTAAAACCTGGGGCTGGTGCTGTGGTGCAGTAGGCTAGACCTCCACCTGTGGCACGGGCATCCCATATGGACACCGGTTCTAGTCCCAGCTGCTCCTCTTCCTATCCAGCTCTCTGCTATGGCCTGGGAAAGTAGTAGAAGTTGGCCCAAACGCTTGGGCCTCTGCACCCACATAGGAGACCCAGGAAAACTCCTGGCTGCTGGCTTAAGATTGGCCCAGATCCAGCTGTTGTGGCCATTTGAGAGTGAACCAGTGGATGGAAGGCTTTTTTCTCTCCCTCTCTGTCTATAACTCTACCTCTCAAATAAATAAATAAAATATTTTTAAAAAATTGAAAACTATGATGCCAGCATCCCTTATAGGTACTGGTTCATGTCCTGGCTGTTCCACTTCTGATCCACCTCCCTGCTAATGTGCCTGAGAAAAGCAGTGGGCGGTGGCCCAAGTGATTGGGCCCATGTGCCCACATGGGAGACCTAGATGAAGCTCCTGGCTTCAGCCTGGCTCAGGCCTGCCTATTGTAGCCATCTAGGGAGTGAACCAGTGCATGGAAGATCTCTCTCTCTCTCTCTCTCTTCATCTTTTTCTCTTCCTTCCCCCTGTAACTCTGACTTTCAAATAAATAAATATTTTTTAGAATTAAAAGCTAAAACTGAATGCAAAATTAAGATTAAAAACTGTACAACATTTTCTGTTTACCCATTTATTTTAATTGCCTCTCTGGTGCTCATCATTCTTTTAGGTTGAAGTTTCCATGTGGATTCCTTTTCACTCTGAAGAGCTTTCTTCAGCATTCCTTATTAGGTCTGCTGGTGATAGTTTTGTTTATCAGCAAATGTTTTTATTTCACCTGTATTTGGGGGGGGGGATATTATCACTGGCCACAGAGTTCTGGATTGACTGTTTTTCTATTACTAGTTTTTGTTTTTAATTTTTTTATTTATTTATTTGAGAGACAGAGTTACAGAGAGAAAGAGGGAGAAACAGAGAGAAAGGTCTTCCTTCAGCTGGGCTGAACAGAAGCCAGGAGCTTCTTCAGGATCTCCCCCTTGGGTGCAGGGGCCCAGTGACTTGGGTCATCTTCTACTGCTTTCTGGATCAGAAGAAGAGCAGCTGGGACTTAAACCAGCACCCATATGGTTTGCCAGTGCCACAGAGAGAGGCTTACCTACTATGCCACAGTGGCCAGCTCCCTCTTTCACTAGCTTTTTTTTTTTTTAAGATTTATTTATTTAATTTTAAAGGCAGAGTTGGTGTGGGGAGGGGTTTTCCATCTGAGGGTTTGCTCCCCAGATAGTCACAATGGCTGGAGCTGGGCCAATCTGAAGCCAGGAACCAGGAGTTTCTTCTGGGTCTCCCAGGTGGGTGCAGGGGCCCAAGGACTTGGGCCATCTTCTACTGCTTTCCCAGGCCATAGCAGAGAGCTGGATTGGAAGTGGAGCAGCCGGGACTTGAACTGGTGCCCATACGAGATGCCAGCACTGCAGGCGGTGGCTTTACCCACTATGCCACAGTGCCAGCCCCCACTAGTTTTAAGATGCCATTTTATTATCTTCTACCCTCTTGTTTGTGATAAGAAATTAGCCATTATTCACACTGCTGCCCTCTTAAGTAATATATTTTGTTCCTTTGGCTTTCAAGATTTTCTCTTGTATTTTCAACAGTGTCACAGTACTGTGTGTGTTGTATGCATGTGTGTATCTCCTGCTTGGGTTTTGCTGAGTTTCTCAAATTTGTAAATTAATAGTTGTCATAAAATTTCTGCAATTTTTTGCATATTTTTCTATTCCAATCTCTTTCTTTGTGATTCTATTGATATGTATATGAGCCATTTGATATCATTCAACAGATCACTAAGGCTCTGTTTATCAATAATTTTTTTCTGTGTTCTTGAGTTTAGTTCTGTCTTTGTGTTTATTGGCTGTTTTTTCTGCCAGTTTCCTAACCATGGGTGTGGCCACCAGTGAATTTTTCAGTTCCTATAATGAACTAAAATTTAAGTTTGGAAATTTGGATCTTTTTAAATATTTTACGGTTTCCAGTTTTCTGTCATGATGTCTCATCTATTCAATGATAACTATCATTTCCTATTAGACCTTTAATATAGCTGTAATAGCTGCGTTGGAGTCCTTTGCCCATTGAAATGTGTGTGAGGCAACTTGGAATCAGTTTCTATTGATTGCTTTTTTTTTTTTTTTTTGCCCACTTTTTTATTTCTTCACATGCCTAGTAAATTTTATGGATAGTAGACATTGTAGCTAATCATGTGAAGAGTATCAATTTGTGTCCTAGAAGTCAGATAAATTACTAGCTCATCACCTTACACTTAAAGATCTGCTTTTTACTTGCTAGGTGGGCTGTTTCAGTTTTGCTCTTAGTCTTAGGGCAAGTTTTTTTAAGTATTTATTTGAAAGGCAGAGTTGCAGAGAGAGTGAGTAAGAGACAGAGATTGTCTGTCTGCCGGCTCACTCTCCAAACAGCCACAATGGCCAGGGCTGAGCCAGGCAAAATCTAGGAGCCAGGAACTCCATCCAGGTCTCCCCCATGTGTGGCAAGGGTCCCAGCACCTGGGCCATCTTCTACTGCTTTCCCAGGTGCATTAGCAGGGAGCTGGATCAGAAGTGGAGCAGCAGCCGGTTCTCCCAGGTGGCAGCTTAACCTGCTGCTCCACAACACGTGCCACGCGGCAGACTCTGAACCCTGGGATGCAGTCTGTACTCCCAAGTCGTGAGAATCAGGGAAAGCCTGAGGTTAGTTCTGTAACCCCTGTAGCTTCATGGGATTCCAGCTCCAGTTTGTGTCTCCCCAACAATAAACAGCAGCTGAAATCTTTGCTCAGCGGTTGCTCATTGGTGGATTCTGGAGATTCTCCCACACATGTAGAGTTCAAGGGGCAGCCGGGGCCAAGGGAGCTTAAAGATGTGCACCCCTTGCTCTATGGCTCATTTTGGAATCACTCCCAAGACTTTGATTCACTCTGACACCCCAGCCTTTGTCTTCTGTCGTCTCAGCTCAATAAGAATGGGGCTTGTAGAAGATGCCCCAAGGGGCTGGCGCTGTGGCACAATAGGTTAACACCCTGGCCTGAAGCACCGGCATCCCATATTTGTGCTGGTTCGGGACCCAGCTGCTCCACTTCCGATCCAGCTCTCTACTATGGCCTGGAATAGCAGGAGAAGATGGCCCAAGTCCTTGGGCCCCTGCACCCACCTGGGAGACCCAGAAGAAGCTGCTGGCCCCTGGCTTCGAATCGGCACAGCTCTGGCCATTGCAGCCATTTGGGGAGTGAACCAGCAGATAGAAGACCTTTTTCCTCTGTCTCTCCCTCTCATTGTCTATAACTCTACCTCTCAGATAAATAAATAAAAATCTATTAAAAAGAATGGGGCTTAACTTCCAGCCACCCCATGTCACGAAGTCCAGGGAGGACCCTCAAGAGAAAAGCTGGGTACGTGGAGACGTCACCTAGGATGGTGCCTTTCTTTCACGGGTTGAATCTCTCCCGTTTCTGCCGGCTCTGGCTACTCTTCAGTGTCTTGCTGTTGTTTTTATAGCTGACCCAGAATCTCTCATCGTCACCCACGGCTGGTTAGTCCAGGGCAGCTATTCCATCCCTGCCAGAACCGGAACTCACTTTTCTGGCCCTTCTTCAACTATCGATGGGTTTTTCAAAGTTACATTCACCCTCTCAAAATTTAAATTTTCAGCCCTTGTTGACATAGCAACTAAGATTTACTCACCTTTGTGGTGAAAGTTGACCTAGTGTAATTTTCCATGAGGGGGCTTCAAAAAGTTACAGAAAACTTGCATTAGTTTTGATTCCAATGTTCTGTAAATTTTTGAAGCCCCCTTGTGTATGGATGCACGTTAACATTACTTATTTAGAAAAAGTAATGAGCATTTGTAGCATTCCCCCTAATTCCTTAAAATTTTCACCAACATTGTCTGGATTTAGCTAGCTTAAATATTTTTAATGTTTATTTTTTCATCTACTTAAAAGGCAGAGTGAAAGAGAAAGAAGGGTGGTGGGGGGAGCTTCCATCTGCTGGTTCTGTCCTCAGATGCCCACAACATCGGAGGCTGGGCCAAGCCAAAACCAGGAGCCCAGAACCCCATCCAGGTCTCCCATGTGGGTGGCAGGCACCCAAGTACTTGAGCCATCATCTGCCTTCTGGGGTGTGCACTAGCAGGAAGCTGGAGCAAAAATGGAGTAGCCGGAACTCAGACCACACACTCCAGTATGGGATGTAGGAGTCATAAGCAGTAGCTTAACCCACTGTGCTTTAATATCCGCCTCAACTTATTGAAGTCTTTAAAACCATGTGCCATAGTAATCTCTCTGAAATGTTTGCAAATGTGGTATATGCCATGTACTCTATATCTTAAGATTAACGGCCCTAACTGTAGCCTCCAAATTTGGTGAAAATGTATTCATTATGCAGTAACAAATAGATACTCAGAAGTTGAGAAGTGGGCAGTTGGCATACTAACGAGATGCCAGGTAGAATGTCCCTGTGCCACATCAGAGTGCCACAGTCCAACTCCTGGCTCCAGCTCCTGATCCCAGCTTCCTGTGAATATAGACCCTGGGAGGTAACAGGCAACAGGCGATGGCTCAAGTACCTGGGTTCCTGCCACCCATGTGGGAGACCTGGGCTGAGTTCCATACTCTGAGCTTTGGCCCCCAACCGTCACAGGCATTTAGGGAGTGAACTGGCATATGGGAGCTTGCTCTGTCTCTGTCTCTGTCTCTGTCTCTTTCTCTCTCTCTCTCTCCATCTTTATTTTCTCTGTCTTGCAAATAAATCAGCAAGTATTTTAAAACAGAAGTAGAAGAAGAAGTCATCATCATCAATGACATTTGTCCGCAGCCCTGTGACATCCATCTGTGTTTAAGGTCACCCCTGGCTGCTCTGCCCTCACACTCATAAATGGGCACCTGAATCTAAGTGAAGGAACAGTTGAGTCAATCATTTATGGGTTTGTAGATATTTTTTGGCAGGGAAAAGAACCTATCCAACTCTCATTGATGTTGATTTCAATTCACAGGTTTTTTGTTATAATCTTGTTTGCTGTCACCATTGTCTGGGTCCCTATTATGAACACGCTCCAGAGCGAAACACTCTATGAATACAAGCAGGCAGTCAGGAGTTACTTGACACCACCCATTACTGCCATCTTCCTACTTGCCATCTTTTGCAAGAGAGTCAATGAGAAGGTGGGTGTCGGCACGGCCACCACAGGGGGTGGTGGGAGGGGCTTTGCTTTCACACTGGCATAGGCTTTGCAGGAGTCGCCCTAGGAGGGTGTTCTGCGCTTCCGGAGTTCCCACTGTGGGGTCGTTTGCTCCCTGAGAGATTATTTCCTCCTCGATGGCAAACCTGGTCCAAGCTCCCTCTTGTGCATGGAGGGGAAGGGAGAGCTCTCATTCGCTGTCCTGCCTTTATGATGTAATCCACGCTCACCCATGCCTCAGATGGTGCAAAATGGCCCTGATTCTCCCTCACTCGCTCATATTTGGCTGTAGGAAGATTTCCTTCTGTTGCTCATGGATGCATTGTGCTCAGAGACTTCATCCTGCACAGAAACAGCCTCCTCCCACCTTCCCTCCTGAGGTGATGATTAGTTTGAGCATCCCTTTCAGCCACACTGAAGTTCAAATGAAATCCCAGTTAATGGTTTGATCATTGCATCCTTAAGACTTCGAAAGCACAATTTGCCCAAAAACAAATGTTTGAGTCTTAAACCTTCTTTTGTGAAACAGCGCAGAGCAGCAGAGCCTTCCCCAGGTCCCTGCGCGGTGCTGAAGGACGCTGTGACCTAGCGCTGCCTACCTGTGGGCCTTGGCCTCTCCGTGCCAGGTCCCAGCCACTCCAAACAACCTGTAGTTCTGAGGTCCTTCTCCAGCCACTCCCCACCCCATCGTTTGCATGGACCGTTTGCTTTGCCAGAAATATCTGTTTGCTCCCCCACACCTGGCCAGTGCCTTCTTCCAGACTCATCTCAGGGGCTCCGTTCTCCAGAGCAGGGGTGGAGAACGTTCAGCCCGCAAGCCATGTAAAGCCCTGCCAGGGCAACCACAGGCGAGACTCAAAACTCAATACATCCACAGCATTTTGTGATTTTGTATGGCCTGCAAATGATGTTACAATTACCCAAATGGCCCTTGGCATAAAAACGCCCCCTCCCCCCGCCCTCTCTAGACCAACTGGCTGGAGCAGGACCCCTGCTCCTGCTGCGCCCTCTCAGCGGGATTCACTGTAGCCAGGCATGCGCCCCGAGGACACCAGAGCTGCTGCTCTGCTCCGCTGGAAGGCACATGGGCAAGCCGAGCAGGAGTCAGGGGATTTTGCCTCCCAGGCACGATGCCGGCCTCAGGGTCTGGGAGCCCAGCACCAGGGAAAATGCTGGGGGCAGAGTCTAGTCGTGGGCTTCCTGCCACCACGCCTAAGGCCAGAGAACTCTCCAGGCCTCTCCCCTGCTATGGCCGGGGGCTCCTCATCTGGCTTCTGCCCTTTGCCTTCAGTAAGTGAGTCCTGCCTTCAGGTCCTACCTCGACGTGCTTGCCTAT
Organism: Oryctolagus cuniculus; assembly: GCF_051225735.1. Classification (NCBI taxonomy): domain Eukaryota; kingdom Metazoa; phylum Chordata; class Mammalia; order Lagomorpha; family Leporidae; genus Oryctolagus; species Oryctolagus cuniculus. The sequence goes on from NC_142887.1 coordinate 30,607,191, forward strand.
ATACAAGGGGCTTTCAAAAGGTTCATGAAAAATGAATGTTATGGGGAAAAAACTATGCCTGAATTTCAATATTTGGGGCACCAACATAAGCGTATCCTTTACTTCCATTTTCCATGAAGGTTTTGACCTCGCACTGTGTCCTCTGTCTCCTCTGCCATCCGTGCCCCTGAGTCAGGCCCAAGACCGGTCCTCACTCTCACAGAGTAGAGGTGCAGGTAATGGAGGTGGAGGGGACAGACAACACCGCTGAGGAGGCTGAGGTTTCTGACAGTCGTGTGGTGCTGTTTGGGAGAGAAGACAGGGAAAGGGCTCTGGTGCAGTGGTTGAAATGCCACGTGCGACACTACCTCCCGTTTCAGAGTGCCTCGTCCCAAGTCCTGGCTCTGCTCACGATGCCAGCCTCCTGCTAATGTGCACCCCGAGAGGCAGCAGGTGACGGTTCCAACACCTGGGTCCCTGCCAGCCACGCGGGAGACCTGGATTGCATTCCCATTAACTAAGGAGGTGGAAAAAGACCTCTCCAAAGAAGTGACCTTGAATCTGAAACATGAAGGGCAAGACAGAAATACCAAGATCTGGGGAAGCAGACAGATGGGCAAGGGGGAAGACCCCAGCCAGAAACAGAAGGGCAGGCTGGAGGTGTGGGAAGATGGCCGTGATGACCGGAGGGAGAAGACCAAGGAGATAGAGCCGCTGGGCTGGGCTGGGCTGGGGGTGGGGGCGTTGAGGTCTGATTGTGTTGGACGTGGTGGGACGTCATTGGAGGCTTTAGACAAAGGCATGGCATCCCCCAAGGGGAGCCTGGAGAGAGCACTCCATCTCCTGTGAGCAAGCAGGGGACCAGGCAGGGCCCACCTGCTCCTGAGAAGAGCACAGGCCGGGGTTAGGTCTGGGTTGCCGTGGAGATGGTGGCGAGAGCTGGGATCCCAGATTCCTTTGGGAGGCACAGCCAACAGGATCTGGTGAGAGGCGGGACAAGATGGAAAGGAAGGCGGCAGGGATGGCACCTGAGATTTTGACCTGACCAGCCAGGGAGACAGAGGGGCTACTCAGAGGACTGTGGAATACAAGACTCTTTTTTTTTTTTTTTTTTTGACACATTTATTGAGATGCCCGTTCATTATCTCACTCAAGAGTTGTTTTTTTTTTTTTCTCAAGGACTTTCTTTTTTTTTTTTTTATCTTTTATTTAATGAATATAAATTTCCAAAGTGCGACTCATGGGTTACAATGGCTTCCCCCCCAATACCGTCCCTCCCACCCACAACCCTCCCCTTTCCCACTCCCTCTCCCCTTCCATTCACATCAAGATTCATTTTCGATTATCTTAATATACAGAAGATCAGCTTAGTATACCTTAAGTAAGGATTTCAACAGTTTGCTCCCACACAGAAACATAAAGTGAAAAATAATAGATGATTTTTTTTTAATGATGATGAAATCAGATCAGACCTATTGTCATGTTTAATCCCAGTGAGAGTCAAGTTGGGAATTGATAATTTCTTTCTTTTTTTTTTTTTAACAGAAGATCAGTTTAGTGTACATTAAGTAAAGATTTCAATCGTTTGCACCCCCATAGAAACACAAAGTGAAATATACTGTTTGAGTACTCGTTATAGCATTAAGCCTCAGTGTACAGCACGTTAAGGACAGAGATCCTACATGAGGAGTAAGTGCACAGTGACTCCTGTTGTTGACTTTACAAATTGACACTCCTGTTTATGGCATCAGTAATCTCCCTATGCACCAGTCATGAGTTTCCAAGGCTATGGAAGCCCCTTGAGTTCTCCGACTCTTATCTTGTTTAGACACGGTCATAGTCAAAGTGGAGGTTCTCTCCTCCCTTCAGAGAAAGGCACCTCCCTCTTTGAAGACCTGTTCTTTCCACTGGGATCTCACTCACAGAGATCTTTTTGCCAGAGTGTCTTGGCTTTCCATGCCTGAAATACTCTCATGGGCTTTTCAGCCAGATCCGAGTGCCTTTAGGGCTGATTCTGAGGCCAGAGTGCTATTTAGGACATCCGCCATTCTATGAGTCTGCTGTCACTCAAGAGTTTTTAAATCCTCTGATTGACCCAAGAGAGTGCAGGCGTCTCAGGCCTGGCATGTCCTCACTGTTGCAAATTCTGCTTCTGTGAGGTCCTGGGATGGCCTCCCCAGGACAAGTTTAAGTTCAGTGGCCTCGTCAGGAGAGTGAGAACGAAGCCAGTCGGTCTCATGGCGTCTCCCTCGCAGGTGACTCTGTGGACTCCCTTCTTTGGCAGGGTGCCTTCTGGGGGCTGATTTTGGGCACTGTGATGGGCTTCTCTCGACTGCTGGTCGACTTCATCTTCAGCCAGCCCTGGAGCTGCATGCAGAAGAGCAGGTGTCCTGCCTTCCTCTGCGGCGTGCACTACCTCTACTTCAACTTGATCCTCTTGGCGATCAGCCTGCTCAGCATGCTGGTGATCTCCCTGGCCACGGACCCCATTCCCGACAAACACGTGAGTGCTGCTGGGAGCCCAACCCCAGGGTCCCCAGGGTCCCCAGGGTCCCTGCCTTCTCTCTGGATGTGGGCAAGCTGGGGGTGGGACTGGGGCGGGTCAGAAACAGCCCCAGCACACGGAAAGGACCCTGCCTTTAAACACAGAGCTCAATGGACAGCTCTTCAAAGAGCTGCCGATTAGGTATCCATTCAGATTGAGGAATTTGGCTCTGAAAAAAATGCAAAGTTGCCCTGGCAGTCTTGAGGTCACTCACCTCCACGTGTGAATTATTGTAATCCCAGCAGGCCTAGCAGCTGCCCACCTGGAGGGGATTAAGCCAGCGGGAGGGGGAGGGGCAGTGGTACTGGCAGCTGCCCCTGAGTCACAGCTTAGACGCACAGCCAACCTCCCAGCAGGCAGCTGTCCGGCATGGAAGTTGTTTTTTGTTTTTGTTTTTGTTTTTTACAGGCAGAGTGGACAGTGAGAGAGAGAGACAGAGAGCAAGGTCTTCCTTTTGCCGTTGGTTCACCCTCCAATGGCCGCCGCAGCCGGCGCACCGCGCTGATCCGATGGCAGGAGCCAGGAGCCAGGTGCTTTTCCTGGTCTCCCATGGGGTGCAGGGCCCAAGCACCTGGGCCATCCTCCACTGCACTCCCTGGCCACAGCAGAGAGCTGGCCTGGAAGAGGGGCAACCGGGACAGAATCCGGCGCCCCGACCGGGACTAGAACCCGGTGTGCCGGCGCCACTAGGCGGAGGATTAGCCTAGTGAGCCGTGGCGCCGGCCCGGCATGGAAATTTTGAGGCTCTGTTAGAAAGCCTGGGCTTGGCCGGCTCCACGGCTCACTAGGCTATTCCTCCGCCTGTGGTGCCAGCACCCCAGGTTCTAGTCCCAGTCGGGGAGCCGGATTCTGTCCCGGTTGCTCCTCTTCCAGTCCAGCTCTCTGCTGTGGCCCAGGAGTACAGTGGAGGATGGCCCAGGTGCTTGGGTCCTGCACCTGCATGGGAGACCAGGAGGAAGCTCCTGGCTTTGTATCGGCGCAGCATGCTGGCCGCAATGCGCCGGCCATAGCGGCCACTTAGGGGGTGAACCAACGGAAAAAAGGAAGACCTCTCTCTCTCTCTCCCACTCTCTCTCCCACTCTCTCTCTCACTGTCTAAAACAAACAGAAAGCGTGGGCTCAGGGAAGTTGGGTATCTCACCCAAGGTAACAAAACTAGTGGACCTGACCGTAACCTGGCTCTGAAGCCCCACTGTGTCACCTACTCCCACACCTTAGCAGGACAGGGAGTTCCCACCCCACCCCACCCCCACAGACAGCAGCAAGAAGGAGGGTCCTGGAAGTCTATCTGAAGTTGGGGAGTCTCCTCAGAGGCATGGGTATGCAAGGGCTGGGTGCCTTTTCTACAGTGTTGCCCTGGATCTGATCAAAGTTGGGATTCCATCATCAAGGCCAAATCTCAGGGGCAGGGAAACTTGGAAGACTGCCAGCCTCGGGGCTCCCAGCCCCCCAGTAGACTTTGGGTTTCCCCTCTGGCCACTCTCTGTGCCCGGCTTCTATTTAGCTGTTGGAAGAAGGGCAGAGTGAGTAGGGAGAAGTGGTGGATGCTCACGCCCTACTGTGATTGGTCCCTGCCTTGGCAACCACAGTGCAAGGGGGTCTTCCCTGCTCCCAGCACCTTGAGATGCTAGGAGTAGGTAGCTGGCTTTTGTGTTCTGTTGCTCAGGGTCTCTGAGTTTCAGATCATCTTCCTTTCCTGCTGCTCGCATCATCTCAACCTTGTGCCCATGCCCTTTCTCACTTAGCCGAGTGTGTTTTGAGCCACTCCCAGCTGCCTAGCAGCCGCCAGTTTCCTAAAAATGCATGGTGGCTGCCGAGAGGGAGGGGGACATGAGAGGGAAAGTAGCATCCATGGGCCAGTGACCATGTGCCAGGCACCACAAACCCCATCCTGGGGCCAGGTGCATCCACCCTGAGCTGAGCCACAGCCCTCTCTGGGGTCCAGTAGAGGCTTCTAGAATGTCTGAAGCTCTGGGTCCACCCTGCCATGCTCCTCCCAACAACAGCCACCCCCCACCATGCCACCAGAAGTAGATGGGGCGAGGGGTACTTCTGCCTGAAAGGGTGCGTGTTCCTAGAGCCTCACAAGGGAAGGAGCCCCAAGCTCAATGGCCTCCAACTCCTTGCTTTACCCTGAAGGACAGTGAGGCCCAGATGGGTTGAGTCACCCTTTGCCAAAGGCACACAGCCACACGGTACCAGAGCCAGGACTGAAACCCAGACTTCCTGGCTCCTCCACTTTCCCATTCCACATTCCTCCCACCTTCTGTTAGAGTCCCACAGCCAGATCTCCTCCCAATCCATGGGGGCCCTGGTGCCCAGCCTCTGCTGGTCCCGCCTGGTGGTGACACACCCTTGCTCTCCCCCAGCTCCACCGGCTCTGCTGGAGTTTGCGCAACAGCCAGGAGGAAAGGGTGGATCTGAAGGTGGAAATGCGATGGAAGAGACTCTCCAAGTCCCCGCCGCAGCCTGGTGAGAAGGAAGATCCGTGGCCTGGGAGGGGCCCTGCGTGGAGCATGGCGGGTGACATGGCCTGCACCCCCAAAATACGCTCTTATAGGCAGAGTCCCTGTCTTTCATTTTCCCTACAGTACCTCCTGAGATGGTGACTCCAAGAGCATATCTTGGGCAGGAAGGAGGGCCAGCAGACATGCTGGCAGGCCCCTGGGGGTCTGAGATAGGGAGAGGGGACGCAAGGTCGAAGCTGGAGCCAGAGGACCCCAGGTGATGAGCAGGAGGCAGCAGAGGCAAAGACAGCAGCAGTGCTGAGCATCACAGAAACTTTCCCAGGGGCAGGGGTGGTCCACTGAGGCGAATGTTAATGGGCAGAGAGAGGTGAGGCCTGAGAACCAACCCTCACAGACGCTGTGCTGTGCCTCCTGCAGAGCCAGCTGGAGGAGAGGCCAGTGGCACAGGAATTCAAATCCAGAGGGCTCCTTGGAGAGGGCAGGAAGGAATGGGGAGAGAGAGAAAAGCAGCCCCACCTAAGACAGCACCAGAGTCTGGGAGCAAACTGGGTCTCAATCTGAACAGGAAGGCAGAGAGGGTTCCATGGGGAGGCGGAGGCCCTGGGGCCTCCAGAGGGCCAGGAGGGAGCTTTTGGCAGCTGGGGTCAGAAGGGAGCGTTCAGGGCCACCAGGGAGGTGACCTGTACTGATTGGGCCCTGACGCACATGGGGATAAATACGATAATGAGATTAGCCTGAGTCCCCGGCAGAGGTGGGGATGAGCCTGAGAGTCTGGTGGGGGAGGGAAGGTAGCAAAGGGCCTGGCTGAGAAGAGCAGGGTCTGGGGCCCCCTCTCCGCACCTGCCTGGAAGGTGCTCAGGGCACCCTCCTGACACCTGCAGATGGAAGTGTGCGTCTGGCTCCCAGTGCCCGTTGTTCACCCTTCTCCTAGAGTGGGGTGTAAATTGACTGTGGGTGCTCACGATATTCCAGGACTGCCAAAATTATAGCCCATGTGATAGGTACAATTACTAATCCCATTTTAGAAGAGCAGAAACCAAGGCATTGGGTAGTCATGTATTGGCCCCAGGCCTTGTATGTCACCAGTAATGGTCAGCTGGGATTTGCACACAGGCGGTCTAACCCCTGGGCCAGCCAGCTGCCTGTCACACAGCCTGGGCTGTTTGGGTAACAGCTGTGCCTTGGGACTTGCCACTGAATGACCAGTGCCTCTCCCAGAATCCTCTTGTGTCCTGGAAGTTACATGACAGTATGATACAGTGACATGGGCACTTGAGACCAGAAGCAAGAGTCTGATGGCCAGGACTTCTCAGTCCTGACGTCAAATGTCTGTCCCCAGCTGATGGGTTCCAGCTCCCTGATGCCTCTCAGCCAGACTTCTGGGACTGAGACATAGGCGATGGCGCCATGCACACCACAGGGAGCCCGCTCTGACTGACAGGAGGAAACCATTCCCAGGAACACTCTGGGGTCACATTCCAGGCGCTGACTGGGCCCAGGCTGCTGTACCGGAGCTGGCCATGGTGCTGACAGCAGGCCCCAAGGGCAAGCCAGCGCCTACCTCCCGGGCAGCCGCAGGAGTAACAATCAGGCCTGTGGTTAGGCATTTTCAGTCTTTGACTCAGGGAAATGAATGGCCACCTTGGGATTCCAAATTCTTTCAAGGGCCCAGGGATGGCCTTACTCGGGGCCAACCAGTGGGACTGGTAGGTGCCTGGAAAAGACACTCCTTGAGAGGTTGCCAGCGAGAGCAGTGTCTGGTTCTGTGGGTGTAGGGACTCTGTGGGTGTAGGGCTGCCCAGAGGAGCTGCAGAGAGGGAAGCTCCCAGGGAGGGCCCCAGAGACACCACCTCCACTGCTCCATCGAGGGGTGTGGCTCAGCTCAGAGCACTACAGCCCCGAACATCCCACAGTGTGGCCCAGGCCCCTCATTCCCCACTGTCTGTCACATGTCAGCATCTTTCACGCAAGGATGGAGTCTGTGGGCTTTACACAAGACTTGCTGCCGGGAGGTGACAGCCTGAAGGTCCTCCTCCTGACCATCGCCCCTCCCCTCTGTTCCAGAGATGTTCAAGGAGGGCCACTCCTGCATCTGGAGGACTTGGACCCTGTTCTGTGGCCTGGACCCCCAACCAGGCCCCAAGCTGGCCCCAGAAAAGGTGAAGGAGGAGGCTGTGCAGCAGAGGGACCTGTCGCTGGAAGGGGCAGAGGGGCTGGCCCCAGGAGAGGCAGCCAGGAGGTCAGAAGATGCAAAGGGGGGTGGCAGGTGGCCAAAGTCCCTGGTGAAGTGGGTGCTCAATGGCCTCTTGTTCAGCTTGATCACACTTGTGGTTGCCGGCTTCATCTACTATGCCTGAGGCCGCTGTGGCCCAGGGCAGCTGGGAGGGCAGGCAGAGCTGCCCCAGGTTCCAGGGTCCCTGGCATGAAGGGGGTCTAGCATTTCCTCTGGGAATGCCCAAGGACATGGGGCCAAGAATGGCTGTAATGAGAACACTCCCTCAGTGTCAGATGTCAAGTGCCACTAGCCACAAGGCCTGTGTGCCGGGCAGGACAGAGTGAAGTCCATTTGCGATGATATACTATGCAAATGAGAACAGCTGTTCCTTTGCAGAATGAGTCATTTTCTCCAAATGTTTCTCCTGCATAAACACTGACTTTCACTTTAAATTTAATTTTGGCTTTTTATCTCTAGATATATTTGGGGTTTTTGCTTGTGTTTACTTGACTCTCACCATCTCTCTCCAACCTCTGTCACTTTGTTCTTCGTTCGTTTTTGAAGGTACGGTCCTGCTGGCAAAGACGTTGTACTGTACAAGCCCTGCCCTGCCCCCTGTGCCACCCCATCAGGGGATGTCAGCCACAGGTGCTATGAGTGCTGATGACCACACAGGCCATGGAGCCACAGCCTGGACCAGGCACAACGGGCTTCCCACAGCTCAGCATGGGCGGGGGACGGGGGCGGGCACCTGCCACACATGGGTACAGGCTTGGTCTGTCTGTGGCGAGGACGGCCACTCTATAGGGATTCCCTAAACCTCCCCTTCCTCCTCCTTATTCTCAGGCCAGAATACATATCTGTGTCTTTAGGAGAAGTTTCCCACACCCTGACGTGGTGTGGGGGCAGCCTAGCCAGCACCATGCAAAGCACCCTGAAGGCTCCTCGAGGACCTGCCCTCACCTCTCTTTCAACCTCATGTGACAGTTTCGAGGGCCCACTCTATGCCAGCCACTGTGTTGCGCTCCAGGAAAACAGCTATGCGTGGAGCACAGGGACCTGCTCTGAGGGCATGCAGTCAAGGGAGAGACACTAATAGCTGGCGTCTCGCACGCCCTGCTGTTCTTGTACCAGGGCAAGTGCATTATCACGTTCAAGCCATAGAACCACCCTTGGGGGAGGATTAGGGTTAAACACATTTCACAAGGGAAGAGACTGGAGGGTGGGCATGAGGCCCCACTCTTGCCTGTCATGCAGTGTGTGTGCTGCAGGAGCGCCCAGCAGGGGATCACAGAGGGGATAGCACGTCGGAAGACATGGGCTGGGGCTCAAGGCATGTCACATATATGGGAGGACAGTCGGGGTTTTTCCATTGCCTTAGGATCCTAAGTGTCCAAGAGTGGATGCAGGGAGGTGATGGGATGAGATTTGCCAGGATGCTGCTGGGAAGACAAGGAGACTGTTCAGGAGACTGCTAGAGCATGCAGGCAAGTTAGTGACAGAGAGGCAAAGAGAAGAGCCTTTTGCAGGGAGGGCCCCAGGGTGACTGGCTTGAGCATGTGGAGACTGGCCACACTGGGGGAAGGTCTCTGTTTCCCGTGTGTTGGGTCTCAGCTGCATGCCGTTATTTATTACCATCTTGGTAGCACTCGGTCTTCTGATCCATGAACATGGGCTATCTTTCCTTTTCTTTTGGTCTTTACAATGCTTTGTTTTTCAGAGCCAAAGTATTGCCCTTCTTTTTTTTTAACTTTTATTTAATGAATATAGATTTCCAAAGTACAGTTTATGGACTACATTGGCTTCCCCCCCCCAATGACTTCCCTCCCACCAGCAACCCTCCCCTTTCCCGCTCTCTTTCCCCTTCCATTCATATCAAGATTCATTTTCAATTTTCTATATATACAGAAGATCAGTTTAGTATACATTAAGTAAATATTTCAACAGTTTGCACCCACATAGAAACACCAAGTGAAAAATACTGTTTGAGTACTCATTATAGCATTAAATCTCAATGTATAGCACATTAAGGACAGAGATCCTACATGAGGAGTAAGTGCACAGTGACTCCTGTTGTTGACTTTACAAAATGACACTCCTGTTTATGGCATCAGTAATCTCCCTATGCTCCAGTCATGAATTTCCAAGGCTATGGTCTTGCCCTTCTTTTGTCAATTTTATTTCTAAGTGTTTTTGTTCTTTTTGATGCTACCATAAGTGAAATTTTCTTTCTTTTTAAAAAAAAAATTTATTTATTTATTTATTTATTTATTTGAAAGGCAGAGTTACAGAGAGGCAGAGGCAGAGAGAGAGTCTTCCATCCACTGGTTCACTCCCCCAGATGGCTGCAAATAACTGGAGCTACACTGAGCAGAAGCCAGGAGCCAGGAGATTCTTTCAGGTCTCCCATGTAGGTGCAGGAACCCAAAGACTTGGGCCATCTTCTACTGCTTTCCCAGGCCACACCAGAGAGGTGGATCAGAAGTGGAGCAGCCAGGACTCATATGGGATGCTGGTACTGCAGACCAGGGCTTTAACCCACTGTGCTACAGCACCGGCCCCAAAATTGTTTTCTTAATTTTATTTTTGGGTGGTTCGTCGGTAGCATATACACAGTTGATTTTTGTATTGCGACCTTGTGTCTTGCAACATTGCTGAACTTGTTCTAACTAGTTCTCATGGTTTTTAAGTGCATATCCTTGAGATCTTTTCTTAGGTAAGATCATGAAATCTGTAAACAGAGACAGTTCACACCTTTCTTTCTGATCTGAAAGCCTTTTATTTCTGCATCTAGAACCTCCAAAATGTGGTTGAGCAGAAATGGCAAGACATCCTTGCCTTGTTCCTGATCTCTGGGAGAAAGCAGTCAATTTTTCATCATAAAATATGTGTTGCCAGCTGTGAGTTTTTGCAGTTTTTAAAATCATGTTGAGGAAGTTCCCATCTATTCCTAGTTTGCTGAGTGTTTTTAATCAGGAATGGGAGTTGAATTTTTGTGGAATGCTTTACATCTTTTTTAAGATTTATTTATTTACTTATTTATTTATTTATTTGAAAGGTGGGGCAGACAGAGATCTTTCATCTGCTTGTTCACTCCCCAGATGGCCACAACAGCCAGGGCTGAACCAGGCCAAACCCAGGAGCCAGGAGCCCCATCTAGGTCTCCCACATGTGTGGCAGGGGCCCAAACACTTAGGCCACCTTCTGCTGCTTTTCCCAGGCCATCAGCAGGGAGCTGGGTGGGAAAGGGAGCAGCAAACCAGCACCTGTATGGGATGCCAGCGTTGCAAGTAGCGGCTTTACCTGCTATTCCACAAAGCCTGTCTGCATCTGTTAAGATGATCTTGTGGGGGCCGGTGCTACAGGTAAAGCCGCAGCCTGCAGTGTGGCATCCCATGTGGGCACCAGTTCGAATCTCAGCTGTTCCTCTCCCAATCCAGTTCTCTGCTATGGACTGGGAGGGCAGTGGAAGATGGCCCAAGTCCTTGGGCCCCTGCACCCGCGTGGGAGACCTGGAAGAAGCTCCTGACTCCTGCCTTTGGATCTGAGCAGCTCCAGGCGTTGCAGCCATCTGGGGAGTGAACCATCAGATGGAAGACCTCTCTCTCTCCCTCTCTCTCTCTCTCTTTTACTCTCTCTGCCTCTACCTTTCTGTAACTCTGCCTTTCATATAAATAAATAAATTTTTTAAAAAAAGATGATCCTGTGATTTTTGTCCTGTATTCTATCTCTGTGGTGTGTGACATTAATTGATTCTCCTATGTTAAACCAAGCCTGCATTCCTGGGGCAAGTCCCACTTGGTCGTGGTATTTATCCTTCTTATATGTTGCTGGACTTGGTTTGCTAATTTGAGTTTTTGTGTCTGTATCCACAAGGAATGTTGGTCTATAGGTCTCTTTCCTTGTGCTGTCTTTGTGGTATCAGGGTAGTAGCAAAGAGTTAGAAAAAGCTCCCTTCTCTTTATTCTTTGGGAGTGTGTGAAGGACTGCTCTTAATTGTCCCCAGAGACTATTTTTAAAGTAGTATTTATTTATTTATTTATTTACTTGAGAGGCAGAGTTACAGACAGAAAGAGGGAGACAGAGAGAAAGGTCTTCCATCTGCTGGTTCACTCTGCAAATGGCAGCAACTGCTGGAACTGTACCAATCTGAAGCCAGGAGCTTCTTCCAGGTCTCCCATGTGGGTGCAGGGGCCCAAGCACTTGGGCCATCTTCTACTGCTTTCCTAGGCCATCAGCAGGAAGCTGGATCGGAAGTAGAGAAGCTGGGACTCAAATTGGCGCTCATTGGGATGCTGCCAGAGCCACACACACACACCCCAAGGCCGGGGGGACATATAAGGGTAGATGCTAGCTTGGAGTTAAGGGTCCAGGGGAGAGAGGGCAGAGGTCAGGCCCAGGTAAGAAGGAAGCCAGGCAGATGAGACAGTGCAGAGGAAGTGGGAGTAAGGAGGGCCTCGACAGGACCGTGAGAAACACTGACACTGTGAGAAGGTACAGAGAGGAGGTGTTCTACAAAGGGGGCCAGGGCCAGCAGGAGGGGAGGAGCCAGCCTGCTGTGAGTTGAGGAGCAGCTGGGACACAAGAAAGGCAAGCTCCCTGAGCACCTGTTTCACTGAAGGATAAAAAATCTCCTTTTCTAAAGGATGGGATCGAAGCTGAAACCCCAGCTAGGCCCAGCAGCCAGCCCCTTCCAAACAAGAGAGCCTCGCTGGGCTGATCCTTTAATTCCAGTGACACTAACCTCCCTGTGTTTCCGGGAGGGGAAATGGGGGGCCCCTGGGGCTCACAGCAAGGACCACAAGAAGAGGCTCTGGTTTTGCTGATAATGTGTATTCTGGGAGGAGTGGGCTTCCCACAGGAAACAAGACTGCCCAGCGGTGACGTGGGTGAGAGAAGCCCCTGCCAAAGAGCCAGAAGCGTCTGTGAGCTTCTGGGGGACAATTAAGGCACCCGCCCAGCCCCCAGCCCCAATGCTAAGCTCTGCACCCACAGCAACTGAAGTGGCAGCCGCTCTGCCAAAGCAAAACCAACCCCTTGCCAGCCAGCAGGGCTGCGGAGACCAAGGGGGGCCTCCTGAGCACCCCCGGCATCGTCGCCATGCCTCAGGCTCCCCCTCACCACCACCTGGCTCTCCCCTTCCGTGAGCCCTCCAGCCTCTTAGCTGGCCTCCCCGCAGGGAGAGAAGCAGCAGGGGCCAGGGTGGGAGGCTCAGCATAGGGTGGAGGGGATGGCACGGTCAGCTTCAGGCCAGGCCCGGAGCCTGCTCACCTGACCTCCTTGCTTAGGGGAAGACCACAGTTTGTTGGGTGTGTATGGGGGAGGGGGGTATAGGATCTTATCCAGGACACCAGAACCATCCCTGCTGTCCTGAGTGCTCACCCCTAAGGGGAGAGCCCCCTTGAGCCATACTTTTCCTCTTCCTTCTGGCTCTCTGGTGTGGGGGAGGGGCAGGGCACCCCAGCTTGGCTGCTGCCTGCTCTGGCTGCTCCTTCCTTCCCCCAACACAGCTCCCTTGCCCTCACCCCTGGCCCTGCAGCTCTGAACACTGCTCTCTACCGCCATAGGGGTCCCTGGGCCCCAGCAGAGAACAGAGCTCCAGAACCCACCTACAATCCATGTCTGGCCCCAGGGTTCTGCCTGTGCCCCCCGCCCCGGGTGGCCCCTCTGGGCCCAATGTCACCCCTTAGGCAGGACAAAGGAGGTGAGGTCTTGCTCCAGGAACACAAAGAGGCATTTAGACCTGAGGCAGAGACTTAGTCCTTTTATTCAGGTGTAGAGGCGGCGGCTTGTGGGGTCTGGCCCCACGAGGGGCTCAGGGCTTCCACTCGATGACACTGATGGCGATCTGGGCGGCCCGCTGTATGGCCTCATTGTGCTCCACCTCGAGGACACGGAAAGCGTGCACGTGGGACTGCAGGTACCTGCGGCCCTCGGGGGCCTCAGCCAGCATGGTGAGGGCCTTGGCAGCGTTCAGGCGCACCTTGCTCTTGGGCGACGACAGCAGCGCCAAGAGTGGGGGAATGGCTTCTGCGTCCAGGGCCGCGTACTTCCCTGCAGGCCACCAACACCAGGTTTTGTTACCAAGCTGGCTGCAGGGGGGCATTCTTCCCCATCTCCCAGCCCCACCCTCTGCCTAGCAGTCTTTAGGGGAGGAACCACCCTGGGCTCCCTCTGTCACCCCACCTTCCTGCACCTTCCAGAATCTGGCCTGGGCCAGGCCCCTTCAGTTCCCTGCCCTTCCTGTCCCTAACACTTCTCCCCATCCACCTTTTTATCCTGTCCTGCAAATCCAGTCCTCCCAGGACAGCATGAATGTTCTTTTGAACATTCATTTGTAAATTCAGATGGCAAGGTTAAGCCACCACTTGGAATGTTGGCATTCCATACAGGAACGCTGGTTCAAGTCCCAGCTGCTCTGTTTCTGATCCAGCTCTCTGCTAATGGCTGGGAAAGCAGCGGAGGACAGCCTATGTGCTTGGGCCCCCTGCGCCCATGTGGGAGACCTGGAAGAAGCTCCTGGTTCCTGGCTTCAGATTGTCCCAGCTCTGCCTCTGCCTCTCCCTCTCGCTGTAATTCTATCTCTCAAATAAAAAAATAAGTAAATTTTTAAAATGTAAACCCAGTCATTCCTTTAGGTGGCAAATATTTCCTGAGTCCCTTCCCTGCACCAGGCAACAAAAACATAAGACTCTCGCCCTCCCAGTGCCCAGCCTGGTGGGAACAGACATTGACACCTGAGGGAGACGCCCCCTGCAGTCATCACTGTCCCAGTCCGTGGCCCCACCCTCAGCCCTACTAATTCCCGTGGTTCTTTGGGGCAATTCCCAAGCCCCTGTCAAAGGACACTCGGCCCCCATCCTGTGTACCTCCCCCGACGTTGTCACCCTGCAGCTACAGCCAACCAGGCAGCCAAGGCTGAGACCTTTGGGTCCAGCACAGGGCTTGGGCTGGGGTGCTGGCTCGGGGTGGCCTCACATCCCTGGGTCCCAGCCTTTTGGGTCTCTGGCTGGGCTGGGCAGGACCCCGGGCTGACAACTGAGGCTGTCCCGAGAGAAGCATGTGGGGAGCAGTCAGAATCCAAGCTGCGCCACAGGAAGACAGGCACCATCAAATCCCATCACTAGGGTTCTGTGGGGAAGATTCTGTCCTGGGGAGGATTTGCAGTGCACTGATGGTGAATCCAAGACACGGTACTGGAGTGGGCCAGAGCAGAGGTCACACGGTGTTCAGAGCCCGCCAGCAATGGGAGCCTGCCCAGGTGTCTTGTGCATGCCCAGGGCTGGGTGCCTTGGTGAGGAAGCCTGACCAGCTCGGGGGAGATGGCCCTGTACACTTACCTCTCCTTCCCCTATCTGAGAAAGGAGATGATGACCAAGAAGCACCATCCATCAGCTCAAGGGCTCCAGGGTTTGCTTAGGTCTCAGGCTAACAGGATCATGGATGGCAAATGCATCAATCCCAGAATCATAGCTCACAAGGGGCCTGGGCCACAGGGAATTCCAGGCCCAGGGACTAGCCTGGTGCCACCTCACCTTCAGTGGTCACTGCAGTGTACATCAGGGCCCCGGCAGCATTGGCCTGCACCTCCTCCTCCTTGTCCTTCAGCAGGTGCACCAGGATGGGGATGACGTCATACTGACACACCTGGTCCTTGCCCTCCAATGGGATGCTGAGACAGAGAGGGGATAGTGGGGGGAAGTGGAGGGCAAGGCCCAGGACTGCCCCCAGAGGGACACAAAAGGAAGAGATTGGTGTTGGGACCACCTCCGGTGGCCTGGGACTGGCCATGGCCTGGCAAGGGTGCACAACAGCCATGGTGTGAACTTGGCCTGCTATCAGGGAAGGTGAAGCCCAGAGCCAGGGAGTGATGGGGCCTCACCCTGAGTCATCACACAAAGGAAAGACATGGGCTTGGCGCTGTGGCATAGCAGGCTAAGCCTCCGCCTGCAATGCCGGTCCCCGTACGGGCACTGATTCAAGACCCAGCTGCTCCATTTTTGATCCGTCTCCCTGCTAACAGCCTAGGAAAGCAGCGGAAGATGGCCCAAGTACTTGGGCCTCTGCACCCACATGGGAGACCTGGAAGAAGCTCCTGGCTCCTGGCTTCAGCCTGCAGCCATTTGAGGAGTGAACTGGCCGATGGAAGATTCTCTTTCCTCTTCTCTCTCTATAACTCTGCTTATCAAATTAAAAAAAAAAAATCTAAACAAAATAAAAAAGCCAGACATGAGTTCTTCCTATGGAGGGGATGGAGGCAAGGGGAGTACCCAAGGGTGTGAACCCCAGGGAGACAGGTTTGATTCTCACCAAGGGTTGGTGCTTCCAATGGTGGACTGGGCCACCCCCAACTGTGGTGAGCAGCTGGGGGCTGCAGAGGCAGTGGGGCACTCAGAGTGACTTCTAGGTCACTTCTTAGTCTAGCATTGAAGCAAGCTGTGGGAAGAATGGGGTGGGGGCTCCCTAAGTGTTTCCCATCTGTGAGAGGACCAATGCTGTTCCCAGGCCTCATGGGGACATCCCAGTGCACATGTGTCCTGAAGAAAAGAGCTCTGTGGCACTGGGTTTAGTGACTTCACTGTCCCCAGAGTGCTCACTTCTGCAGGGCCCTTAGTAACAGCTCAGGGACACTGAGGAGCGGTGGGAACACCCCAGGAAAATGGGGTTGGCTGGCCACTAGCTGTGACCTCAGGAGGTTTTTGGCCAGAGTGCCAATGGACTCCAGATTTGTCCAGCCACTAGCAGCCACTGGGCATCCCACATGCAGTAGGCCCTAGTCTGAATGCGGGCTACTTCTCCCCCTCCGGACCAAGTCAGGGCCAGATCATCTTAAGAGCCCTTGGTCTTGGGGGCTGTGCAGAGGATGCTGGCCATGAGGGTCTCACTGGAAGGGAGCCCAAACAAGGCGCTGGAGGATGATGGGTCCTGGGCCAGCGCCTGGAGCTCTGCGTTTCTTTTTTTTTTTTTTTTTTTTTTTGACAGGCAGAGTGGACAGTGAGAGAGAGAGGCAGAGAGAAAGGTCTTCCTTTGCCGTTGGTTCACCCTCCAGTAGCCGCCACAGCTGGCGCCCTGTGGCCGGCGCACCACGCTGATCCGATGGCAGGAGCCAGGTACTTCTCCTGGTCTCCCATGGGGTGCAGGGCCCAAGCACCTGGGCCATCCTCCACTGCACTCCCTGGCCACAGCAGAGAGCTGGCCTGGAAGAGGGGCAACCAGGACAGAATCCGGCGCCCCGACCGGGACTAGAACCCGGTGTGCCGGTGCCGCTAGGTGGAGGATTAGCCTAGTGAGCCACGGTGCCGGCTCTAGAGCTCTGCATTTCAACAAGCTCCGGCCTCTGGCAAGAACCCCAGATCCCAAGAAAGCCAGGACCCAGAAACCCGTGGCCTTGGCTGAGGCAGAGATG
Source organism: Oryctolagus cuniculus (assembly GCF_051225735.1). NCBI lineage: Eukaryota > Metazoa > Chordata > Mammalia > Lagomorpha > Leporidae > Oryctolagus > Oryctolagus cuniculus. Next base: position 30,623,804 of record NC_142887.1, read on the forward strand.
TGGCGGGGAGGCCAGCCTAACCTCAGGAAGGGGGCTCTAGTGTTCAGTTTCCAGGCCAGGATTTAGACCGGGACCCTACCTGACCGACCTGGAGTAGGTGGCCAGACCCCCGGCCACAGCATCCTCACCTGTCACGGGGACACATTCCCCTTCCTAGACGTGAGGTTTGCACGCGACGCCTGGCACACAGGACATGAGCAGGCAGGCGCAGGCAAGCAGGCGCCTGGGGTGGACGCCCTTGGCCTCAGCAGGGACCCAAGGGCAGGCTGGGCCTCACCTGATGGCAATGAGAGCGCGGGCTGCCTTGCTGCGGATGTCATCGTTGGTGCTGAGCAGTTTCTGCTTGAGGAAGGGCACGGCATGGCTGCTCAGGGCCTCGGTGGCGTCCACCTGCAGGCAGGGGGCCAGCGTGTCCAGGATGAGCTCCTGGATATCCTCCTCTTCCCTCTGCACCTTCCACACCAGCGCGGGGATAAGGCCACTAAACACGATGCCCTGGGCCCCTGCAGGACAGGATTGGCAATGAGAGTGGGCTGCCGTCCGGCCCCTGGACTCCACCCATGCTAGTTAGCAGCTTGGGGGGCAGGGAGGGGGTAGGAGTCAGGGAGGAGCCTGCAGAGCTGGTGGGTGGGCTTGACAGGGGCCTGGGCAGCCACCAGGAGGAACTGGTGTCTTCGCGGCTGAGAGGTGAGGCCCCAAGGGACCCCACGAGTCCTAGACTTTAATGCCTGTGCCTCAAGGACGTTAGCTATAAACAGGTGCACAGAGACCTGAGAAGCAGCAACCACCCCTGGGAGATCCGGGCAGCGCATCTCCTGCAGGGTCCCACTGCCGTGGAGAGCCAGCTGACCCCCTTGCCCCCTACCCTCCAAACATCCCATACGGATCTGCCCAGCCCACGAGGAGAGCCTGGGATGGAAACCCGGTCAAATACCCAAGTGTCGGCGGGAGAGCCGTGCCCGCTGCGGAAGCGGACAGGAGTCCACAGGGGTGTCAAGGCGCCAGAGGCAGCACAGGAGGCAAGACTCCCCCATAAACAAGTTTCCCCCGTCACGTGCCCCTTTCCAGCTCCCCTCCCTCTTGGGCGAGGCCTACATGGGGCTGCCCAGAGGAGTGGAACCGAGAACCCCAGCTTGGGCGGCATCTATGAGCCTAGCCGCCTCCCGGAGCGGCGGAAGAAGCCCAGGGGGAGGGGCTGCGCCCCCCCCACAGAGCCCCTCGGCCCCAGCTGGCCTCGCTGTTGCCCAGCAGCCCACGCTGCCCACCGCGAAGCCATCTCGGCCCCCACGGAGGTGGCCCCCAGCCAACACCGCTGACTGCTAAACCCTCTAATTTACTCTAGATGGACAATTAAACAGGTTAATTAGCCTAAAGGTCTCTGAGTGCCAATTAGCACCAGGGATTTCCTCTTTTAAAGTCATCACCCTAGCCTTCCTCCCTCCCTCCCTGAGGACATCAATGACAGGTGCCCCGGGGGATGAGGCCAGGGGGCGGGCAGGGGTCACCAGCTCCTCACTGAGCCACCAGGGTGCAGCGGCGACTCTCAGGGCACTCACAACGCAGGAAAAGCGCTTTCTTGTGGCTTGGGTTTTTTAAACATTTAATACGCACAGATTTCCAAAGATGCCTAGGTTTTGCCTCCTCGATGTTTCCTTTCCCAGGTGTGAGACCTTGGACGAACCCCTTAGCCTCTCTGAGCCCGGTTTCCTCATCACTGAAATGACCTGACGTGGGGGCGTGGGTGGGAACGTGTGGATTTCCCTGTCCATATTAAAGGGCTGTCCCCATGTGCCCAGAGACAAAAGCTGCCATGGTCCCTCCCAGGTCGCCTGGCCTGTTGGCCTGAACCTCTCCACCCTCCCCTGTGGACACACCCCTGGCCCGCTGCCACTGCCCAAGGCCTCGGTACCTGCTCCAGGTCATGAGTCCCACTCAGCCATGACCTGGCTGCCCTCCCCTGCCACACACACACACCAGCTCACAGCCAGGAGGTGACAATTTGACCTTTGCTGGCAGATGGAAGGGACAGGCTGCCATGCTGGGGAGCACCTGAGCAGAGACTTGGGGGTGAGGAAGTTAGGAACCGGCCATCCCGGACTTGACTATGGCCTCACAGGCACCTAACCTCCCCAGGCAATCCCAGGGGCAGGTGTCTCAGCTGCAGCTGCACAGGCTGGGGGAGGACGGAGGGAGAGAGTTGAGGTCCGAGAGGCTGGAATATTGGAGGTGCTCTCCTCTCCCTGGTGAGGACAGAAAAGCACAGAGAAGCCACTGCAAGGCCAAAGGTCACACAGCAGATGGAGGTGACGCCAGGGCCCCCTCTGCTCCCTAGGGTTTTGTTTCTGGGGGATTTGTCTTGGGCCTCTGCTCCTAGAAACACTCAGCTCCGGGACCTGGGTTCCTTCTGAGACAGAGGGAGGAGATTAAAAATAAAACACACGCTCGGGTGTGCCTTTCTGCTCGTTTTTTGCTTCTTCTCAGCTAAAAGGAGAGTCGCGGGCCTGGTTATTTATAACTAACCCAGATCTATGATGGCTCCTGCACGTCGGGGTGGGACGCACAGACCCCAGGCTGAGAAGCCCCACGGCACTAGGCTGCAGCCTGAGGGTCAGTGGGGGTGGGGGAGGGGAGGGCAGGTGCAGAGCAGAGAGGAAGGAGCCAGCCAGCATGGGCAGCATCACGCAGGTCAGGCCTGGGTGGTCGTTGTCAGTCCAGACCACCCTCACCTGGAGGGAATGGGGTGACTGTTGAGGAGAGGTCGCTCCCGGAGAGGGGGACGGGTGTGCACCAGGAGCTCTGGTGTCCTGAAGAGCGATGACGCAGGGAGGGAGACTCGGGGGGCTCGGCTCCACAGAGGAGGAGCGTCCAGGCCAGCAGAGGCACGGGGGGCCGTCTGGCCTGGCTGGTGTGTAGGAGCCAGAAAGACCCACTCGGGATGAGGGGTCTCGGATGCCTATGGCATGGAGCCATCTGCGATGGAGATTTGGCCATTTCCAGGGGCGGGGCGGGGCGGGGGGCTGCTCCTAGCCCAGCTGTTCTTGCTGGGTTGGGAGATATTGCAGGTGGGCTCACCCCCAGGGGCCCCTCCCTCCGCCTACTGCAGAGCCCCAGTTCTGTCCTCCAGGCCAGCTGGGGACACAGGACGGAGTGCTAGCTCCCACATTATTGTTGTTGTTGCTTTTTAAGATTTATTTATTTGAAAGGCAGCATTATAGAGAGAAAGAGAGAGAGGTCTTCCATCCTCTGCTTCACTCCCCAAATGGCCACAACGGCCAGGGCACTTAACCCACTACACCACACTCTGATCCCAGCCTCACTCCCTCCTGCCCCAGCAACTACACAACCACGGCTGGCACCTCAGGGTCCCTGCGCCTCACTGTGACTCACCCAGCCAGCTTTCACCCTGTGTGGCCTTGAACTCCTGGCACACTGATCCCCACCCAGCCTCACGGTAATAGCACATGGCACAACCATCCTTCTCTTCCCACAGCTCTGGGCCCCCTCTCCAGCTGCTCATCCACCAATAGCAAGGCCGCCCCTTCCTCCAGCATCTCTGGTCACCATAGCAACTCCCGTGGTCCCTGCCTTTCCCTCCCCCACCACCTCTCCCTGCCCTGCCTCTGCTCAGTCCCCTGCAACCCCACAGCCACAACAGCCTCTTGCCATGGACTGGGCCTCACGGACCAAACCTACCCGCTGGTTATTTTCTCTGGACTAACTCATATTTGTGTAATTTCTTGATGCCCGGTAGCGCCACTCACCTAGCCTATGGGATCATGCCTACTGTAAATAAACACGAAACCAAAGCTTACCCTCTACCTTCTCAAATTTAGAGGGATCATTGTAAAATTCTCCAGGGCTCCTGGGGCCAACATTCCCAATCCTACTCAACGGCCCGTGGCCCTGCACCACCCTTCCCAACACCACGGCACGAAGCTGGTGGGCTCCAGCTGTGTGTGTGTGGGGGGGGGGGGTCTCTGGGTTCTTCCCTGGCCCCACCGCCTTCATGCCTAGAGCCCTCCATGCCCTGGAACTCATTTCTCACCCATCCCACATCACTGGTCATCTCTGCTTCTGCTGGGGCTGCAGTCCAGGTATCTCTTCCAGCAGGAAGCTGGGCAGGTGCCCAGGGCTCCCCCCACCCACGCGGCCCCCACAGCCCCGTGTTCCGCCTTCTGCTGCAGCCCTGCAGCCAGGTGCATCTGAGCACGGAGGGGCGGGGTCTAAAACCCGAGAAATACGCTCAGCATGGAGGAGGCTCCCAGTCACCGACACAGCCATCGGTTTGAACAGTCCCCTCTTACTCTCAGGTGAGGAAGGCCGCGGGAGACCCCCTGCCAGAGTGGTCCTCCCACTGTGGCATCTGGGTTTGCCCCCTGCAAACAGCCCAGCTCGGACCCCATATCCAGCTGTGGGAACTTCCAGTGCCCACCTCTGAACATGTGCAGATGATTACTTCCTGCACAGCTGCCCCTCAGAAGGAGGAAGCCCCTCCAATGCCGGGCAAATTCCTTTGGCCACCTCCAGTGGGCCCTGCGCCAGCTCTAAGTCCCACTCAGTGGTGCCCAGAACCAATATCTATCCCATTCCTGACTGTGCAAGAGCACCTGCCCGGGGGCGGGGGGGCAAATGGTGTCTCCATGCCACAGCAGCCGGCTGGCACAGCCAGAGACCTGTGCCCCTGCTTTTCAGACCACACACCTGGGCTGGGGCCACAGCCCGCCTTGACCCCTGCCCATGATCAGTTGCAGAGCACAATGAGAGGGGCGATGGGGTGATCTGACCACATAAAGCGATAAGGAAAGAGCTGACCAGGAGTGTGCGTTTCACAGGGAGGCTGCGGGGATGCATAAAGCTTCAGGTTACCATGATGGAAAGACAGCAGCATTCCTAGCTGGGGCACTCTGGCCTGACCCTTTTAAGCACGGAAGTGGAGGGGTCCTGGCCCTGGGGCCCACAGATAGGCTCCTCCTGAAACCGAAAGGAGAATTTCACAGCCTGTCAGGTGCATTTGAGGGTCCCAAACACACCTACGGGGGATGGGGGAGGGGGTGTGCTGGTGTTACAGGAGCTGACTCCTTTCTTTTCCTCGGGTTGGGGGGCCCAGCTCCTAGACCCTTCCGCCTCCCATACCTCGCAATGCAACCTTGCCTCGGGCCAGGATGGCCAGGTGTCCCCAAGACACGCGCTGGGAGCAATCACCGCAGAGATGACGAATGTCCTCTCCCATTGCTGCACAGACCTCACCGCTGCACGCCTTTGGGATTTCCATAGGCCCTTCACACGACCCAGCGGACTGCAGCGACAAACCAGGGAAGCAGGTGTCGCCAGCCTCACTCTGCAAAACAGCAAGGCTGAGAGAGAGGTCAGTCGGGTGCCCAAGGTCGCGGAGCTCAGAAGGGGCTAGGCTGGTTTCGAACCCTGGCCGGGAGAAGGAGCCCGGGGTCGTCCACAGTGGAGGGGACCGGGGCCACCGCCGAGGGTGGTGTGTAGCCCCGGCCACAGCGCCACGCAGTCGGGGAGTCGCCAGAGCGGGCAGCGCGTGCGGGACTGCGGCGCGCGCCAAGCCATAGCCCCGCCCCTGCCCGTCGCCATTGGGCTGCTTGAGCGTCCGTCAGCCGCCCGCGCCCAATGGACAGCCAGCCGGCGCCCGTGGTGGGGCTGTGGCGCCCGGCGCGTGGTGCCCAGCGGGCGCGCGGCACCCCCCGCCCGCGGTTGGCCTGGCAACGAGCTGCGCTCGCGGCTCCGCCCCCTGCCGGCGGCGGCGCGGCGCGGCGCGGGGCGGGCGGACCCGCGGGCGGGTGGCGGGCGGCGCGGGAGGGCGGGCGGAGGGAGCTAGGCCGGCCGGAGCGTGTGCGCCGCCCGCGGTCCGGTCACGTCCCCGCGCGGGTGCCGCCGCCCCGCGTCGTGCGGAACGAGGGAGCCTCTGCCCAGCGATTGCCGCGCCGCCCCGCCCCGCCCGGGAGCAGGTCGGCAGATGCACGGTGCCGCGGCCCTGAGGTGAGTGAGCGGATCCGCAGCCCGGGGCTCGAGGCTGAATCTGGGGTGTCGGGGGCGCGGCCCGGGCGTCCACCCCACCCCCACCTGGGCCTTTGTGCTCGGGATCCGCCCGGGCGCAGCGTCGAAGATGCCCGGCCGGGGTTGGGGGTGGCGGGAGCGGGGGTGCCTGGTGTGTGAGGCAGGGGGCGGCTGCGACGCCGGCAGGTGCTGGGGGAGCGAGGTGCGCTGGGCCGAGGAGAGCGGCTGCGGGCCGGGGGTGGATGGGCCGGGGGCACCGGTCTCTCCTGAGCAACCAGTGGTGCGGAGCCTGGGCCGGGCGGCTTGCGGGAGCGGTGCCGAGGCGGGGTCTCCCTCGGGGGATGCTGGGCGGCGGAGGAGGGAGGGGAAGGAGGCGACCCCGGGTGGTCGAGGCGCCGACGCGTGGCCTTGGCTGAAACCTAGCAGAAGAGCCAGGGAAAGGGAGGCCTGGGCCCGGGACTGACGACTCGCCGTTCTCGGTCATTGCTCTGGGAGCAAGCAGGTTCCTCTGAGCCATGCAAGCGAGACGTGAGTATCGACCTGCTGCGATTAGAATACGTTCCTGGCTCAATATTATTATTATTTTTTTTACCTTAAAAGGCGGTGAGGTGTTTGGGGGAGGGTTGTTGAGGCCTCCTGCCCGGGCCTCGGTATCCTGCGGCGATCTGGGTGGGGAGGGAGGGGGCCTCTGCCTTTAGTGCGGTGCTGAGCCTTTCTGGGTGATGGTGGCGGAAATCCGCCTAGGCCGAGGATTGGGGCTCCCTGTTACACGGAGAGAAAGGATGAGAAGGCGGTGCCAGGCGAGACCAGGGTTCCCTGGAGCCCGCATCTCTGGGTGGGGAGACCTGCCTGGTGGGTCTGTCTACACTGGGGAGACGGCCCCTGACCTGCTTCCTTCTGCCCTGCCCTAGGGGATCTCATCTCTCTACCCTGGCCCTGTCTGGAAGAAGCTCCTTGGCGAAATTCAATTAAGCAAATATTTACTGAGCGCAGGCTCCCCCAGGGCCTGGCGCTGGGGTGGACGGGGTGGGAGTGCAGTCGGCCTGCCCTCCCTCCCCAGGGACTGACTCCCACAGGGGAGAGACAGACGTCTGTGCTCTGATAACCCAGCCCTGATTGCCGGTGCCCAGGCCTCAGAGAGGTGCCCGGGGCTTGGGTCAGACCGGCCTGTGGGCAATGTGACATTTGAACTGGAGCTTGAAGGACATGAGCACAGCTGGGGTGGGCTCTGTGGGCCAGGGGGATGGGGGCACAGAGGGTGCCTGGCAGTTGGGTTTAGTGGGCGCCTGGTGTGTAATCAGGAAGGAGGAGGAGGGGTGTGGCAGGGAAGGCAGGTGGGGGCTGCACAGCCCGGGAGGGGCCGTCCTGTGGGTGCTAGGGAAGTGGAGCAGCCCCAGTACTTATTTGCAGTGTGGCTGCAGACGGCAGGTTCCTTGCCTATGAAAGGGGTGCAGTTCTGTGACCCTGTGAACTGGGGTAGGCTCGGGAAAGAGCTTTAAAGATAGGAGAGAGCCCCCTTGCAGCCCGGGACTCCTCCTCCCAGGCACTTTATGTCTTGGGCAGGGCCGGGGCTCTGGGTGACCAACCGCCCAGCTCTGTTCTTCACGGGGATGGAGCTGCCTGCTTTAGAAGGGGTGATGCTTAGCTGGTGACTGTGCCTTTGGGCTGTGGCTGTCTGAAAGCAGCAGCCATGGCGGCCAGGGAGAGTCCGTCTAGGGGGTGGGGGTGCACAGGGCCTGGCCATGCCTGGATGGAGCAGTGAGCCTCCTTCTACGGGGACCGTGAGACACTGGCATTTGGTCTAAACTCATCCCGTGTGTTCCTGACAGACGTTGCCTTTGTGAGACAGAAGCTGAATGGGACGTGGTTCCTCCCCCTTGGGAAGCTGCTGTCCCCTCCTGCCCTGGATCTGCCCCCTCGCTCCTTGGGGGTGCTTCCACCCACCCTCTAAAGTGCTGTTTGCCCCTTGTCTTTGTAACATGCCTGCCCCCAGACACACACACACATGCGCGTGTACACACACACACACACACACACAGGCATTGGGCTGAGGCCCAGGTTGCTGCAGCGAGAGCAGGGCCAGTGTGCGCTCGCCAGGTGTCCAGTCTGTACTGAGCAGGATGAAGCTGCTTCACTGTGTGCCCCTCCCTCTGGCCTGTTCCAGGGAGCCTGCCGTGGACTCCAGGGTTGGGACAGCAAATGGATACCTTCGTCTGTCTCCAGCCTCTCGGCCTTTCTGTTTCCTGGAGCCGGGGGGCAAAGTGCCTTGGTCTGGATCTCAGGAGCTTCTGGGTGATTCCAGGAGCATCGTGGTATCTGGACATATTTGGCCAGGCTACCCAGGGCTTGGGGGGATGAAGCATCCCCCTGAATGCCAGGGAAGGGCTGGTCTTGGATTCAGGGTGTGGCCTCAGCCTCGCCGCTTGGTTGTCTTTTGTGTGAGCATGGATGACGGTGTGTGCAGCCCTGTGCTGTCCCATGCTGGCCTCAGAAGACCAAAGACTCTGGGTGGCTGTAAAGGTGTCCCCGCTGCTGTTGACCATGGATGGCTCCCAGGAAGTCTGGGGACATGCTGTTCTCCTGGAAGGACAGGTTGGGTGGCAGAGCCTCTGGGGCAGCCTGTGAGCGCTGTGCCTGGTAGGTGCACCAGGGTAGACACCAAGTGTCTGCAAACAGCTGAATGAACCGCCCAGCTCCTGCCATGGTCTTCCCTACCCGTTTGGCCCCTTACGCGCACCTCCACACTGGCAGGGGCGATGCTTCATGGAGGTGGACCGACAGAGACCACCTCACAGGGACCCTCTGGCCAATCCTGGGGTACACGGGAAGAAACGGTAGCCCTCCATTGGGAATCTGGGGAGCAGAACCTCATATAATGCCTTCGATCACTCATTCATTCATTCTGTCAACTAAGATTTACCAGCACCTGCTACATGCCAGATGCTGTGCCAGGACAGGAGGTAGGTAGGGCCTGGATGCAGCAACCGCGAGTGTCTGACAGCAGAGGCTGACAGTGACACCTGTGTACCTGAGTGCCAGGTAGGATGAGCCCAGAAGCAGGAAGTGGGGGAGGGGTTGGTGCTGTGCTGTGTGGCTGATCAGGAGAGGGCACTCAGGAGAGGGTGACAGGTACAAATGCAGACACAGCCCTGTACACCGGCAGTCCCACCTGGAGGCCAGGGGGCTGGAGCCCACTTTGGGGTGGGGGGGTGTGGGTGAGGTCTGGGGCCAGCTTGGACAGGCCTCTGGGCAGCATTCCAGGCAGGGAAGCAACTGGCAAGGTCGGATGAGAGACTGAATTTAAAGAGTAGTGGGTCAGACCTGCTGATGGAGAAGAGGCGAGGACAGCTGTAGAGCTTCGTCCTGAGCTGCGGGAAGGGCCGAGCTGGCTTGGCTGAGCAGGAAGCTGTGGAGGGACTGGGCGGGGCGGTGGGGGGGGACCAGACACCTACTAGACGGCGATGCGCATGGAGGTCAGAGAGCAAAATGAGGCTACAGTCTTTAGCGTGGAGGGGTGTGGGCATCTGGGGCCTGGCTAAGGCCACGGTGGGGTCAAGGGTAGACAGAGGCCAGTGGGGCCAGACTGGACCTCAGGGCTTCCAGAGAAAGGGTTTGGGGAGAATTGGCCAGCAAGTGAGGGGGCAGCATAACTGTTATGGGGGGTGGGCTTTGGAGGCCTGAGAAGGGACTTGGCTGTGGCTGGGCCAAGCACACAGTTTATGAGGCCCCTTGCTGAAGAGTTTGTGATGCAAGATGGCGATGGCAGGCATAGGGCTCTGTGTGACCACCCAGTACTCGCCCGTGAAGCCACGGGGACAGCTGGGGCTGACAGAGGAGGAAGGCCTGTCAGCCTGCTGCCCAGACCCTGCTCCGTTTCTCCTCTCTTCTCTATGTTTGGGTCAATCAGAACAGCCCGGGGGCCTCACCTCCAGCCTCCTGGCCCAGGGAACCCAAAACCCCACCTGAAGAGGAAGATGGCCTGCTATGAGTTGTTACCGCTTCTCCCCACCACACCACCCCCCACCGAGCTGTGGACCCCCAGTGGCATTTGGAGTGGACTCGGCAGGCCCAGGGCCAGCAGGCCCAGCCACTTCCCGTGACAATGGCTTCCTTGAGTTCGCCTGTTTTCCAAAGGAACCTGCTGCCTTGCAGAGTTTTGAGTTATTTGCTTCTAAATTAAGGTATAACTCTCTTTTAGAGACGTCCCTGGAGAATCCATCGAGAAGTGCTACATCGAGACTGTGAAAAGCCACAGCGCAGGGCGGGGCCTTGCAAACGCCGTCAAGCCCTGCGCTTCTGGCTGCCTCCACGCACAGCACGCCCGTTCCTCAGGGCTAGGGCTTGGCCGGGTCTTGTGCCCTGCAAGGGATGGCCAGCACTAACCTTTCAGAAGGGGACCCCTGCCCCACTGCGTGGTCACCCTGTGGAGATGGGTGTGCTGCCAGGACAGGCTCCCTTGGCCCGAGCCCTGATCCCTCAGCCAGGCCAGTCCCCGTGAGCCATGGAGACCAAGTCCTCCAGTGTGTTGAGCCTGGTGTACACATCTTCTTCCCCCTAGACCCATGTACAGCGTTTGCAAGGAAGGCACCAGGAGCCTGCTCTGGGCTCCATGGCCAGGGGCCTCCCGTGGCCAGTGCTGCTGGGAAAGAAGCTGCCCCCTCCCCACCCCCACTCCCGCTGCTTTACGGTTGAGGAGACTGAGACCCAGACAGGCGGGTGGCCCTTCCTGATGCCGCAGTGGGTCTGACTCACTGGGCGCCGAGGAGGGTGTCCCGCAACCTGAGGGCTTGCTTCCTTGACACCATGAGGGCAGCCCAGCTGCCTCTCGTGTGGCCTGACTCCCGCCCTCTGGTTGGCCACTGGAAGGGTGGTGGTGGCGGCCTGGCTGTGCCTGCTGGGCTAGAGGCAGACACAGTGGCTGCAGCTGGCTCCTGGCCTGTTCCCTTCCCAGTCCGCACCCCTGGGAGAGGCAGCAGGCAGGCGCTCAGGGCACCCTCAGACCGCCACACTGCCTGTTGGGGCCTCAGTTTGCTTCTCTCTAAAATGTGGGGCTGACGTGTGTGGGCTGCAAGGCCCCTTCTGCACTAACCCTTGCTTCCCTCCGGGGACCCAAGGCTTGCTGGAGACAACATGGGGGCTTGGCTCCTCACTAGCCATCTTTACACTCCCTTGGCTTCTAGAGCTGCCTTTATCCAGCTGCTTGGAGAGTTTGTCTGTGCATCCGTGTGGAAGGCTGGGTTCTCTGGGGGCCCTGTGGCCCCGCTGGCTGCTCTGTCTTCTCGTTCACAATTCTCAGGGTCCCTCCCAAGAAAGGTCCGTGCGTCTGCTGACCGCGTGTTCACTTGAGGCCTGTCAGGCCCTCTGTCCAGGACAGTACTGTGTCCCCTTGGCCCGCAGTCTAACCAATCCCTCGTTTTATTTGCGTGTGGTGTGTCCCTGCTGCCCCTCTCCTGGACCTAAATGCCAGCTCTCAGGCAAGGACTTTGTGTTCATCAGGAGAATCCGGCCAAGCGCGCAGGAAGTCGCTGTGGAGGCAGATGAGGATGGCAATGGACGGGCCTGCAGCTGCCCTGGTGGGGCCCACTGATGGTGAGGGTTGGGGCTGTGTGCTGTCAACCGTCTGCTCCTAAGGGGTTCTGCCTTTGGGTCCCGAGACGCGTCTCTTCAAGGCCTTCTGTTTGATCACCAAACACAAACCACCTGCAGGTGGACAGCACCGGCCGTGCACCCTCGGGCCTGACCGTGGTTCATCCTGGAGTAGGTGGTGGCTTCTCAAGCCTCCAGCTGGCATCTGGCCCCTTCGGTGACATGGCATGACACGGTGGGCTCCGGTCAGACTCAGGGGGATCCCCATAATCATGACTGCCAGAGGCATGTCTCTGGGATGCTGTCCTAGAGGGGAGAGGTGGGACAAGGTCCTGATGGCAGGAGAGAAACATGGTGATGGCCAAGCGGCCTTCCAGGTGGCCCCTGTGCTCCAACATCAGGGAGCGCCTGTCAGTTGGGTCGAGAGGGCAGCTCGGTGCAGGGGAAGGCTTGAGGCTTGAGTTGAAGTCCCCAGTGTGTCCAAAACAGTGACCCTCATGGGTCACTCTTGGCCACAGCTCCCTCTCCTCGTAAGCTCTGGACTGGGTCAAGGGTGTGGATAGTTGTCGTCCTTTTTCCCACTTGGAGGTGGCCACCGAGGAGTCCGGGTCTGTGTCTTGGCTCAGGGAGGAAGGCAGTCATGGCTGATTGGTGACATCTGCGGCAGGATTTCGGTGCTTACCAGCAGTAGGCCAGCCCCACCACTGCACCCTCCCTCTGACCTAGCATCAACACATCACGCACTCTCCTTGAGCACCCCTTGCTTGGGGACCTCCCAGCCAGTATCATGGGGGTCTGAGCAGCTGAGTGACTCCTCCCCTCTCAGCTGATGCCTCACTCCCTGCAGCCGCCCCAGGGCCCACCCCATGCCGGGCCCCTGGTAGCTTCTCTCTGTATGCTGAATGAATGAACGAGCCCCTTCCTGGGTCTAACTCTTGGACTGGGCTCTGCGCCTGCCTGGAGCCCCAGGAAGCCTGCGTGGAGCAGGGAGACCAAATGACCACCAAAGTGGAGTGCTAAACTGTTGGTTTGGGCTGTCAGGTGTTGCAGGAGTAGTAAGGGCTGGGCAGGGGAGGGGAGAGGTGAGTGACTTCCAGGCTCTGGGTCCTGCAGGGGCTCAGCGCTCCATCTGACCTCAGCCATGAACATGGCAACAGGGGTGAACATGGGAAACGCCTCAGTGGTGCCAGGAGGGGTCCTCTGACGACCTCCACGCCAGCAGGCCCTCGACTCCTGCTATGGAAGGAGCAGCTTGGCCCGAGCTGGTGGCGCCCTCCCCATCTCCTTCTGCTCCCTGCACCTGTGCTGGGGTGGAGGTGGCCAGGCCCGGGAAGGAGCGGTCTCCACGTAAAGGGGGAGCTTCATGCCGACTGTGGCCGGCATTTTGCCTGCCTCTCCCGCCGTCGTCCTCCAGCCCCAGCTGCCCGCGGCCTTGGGCCTGCCCCGCCCGCCCATCTTCCTCCCTGTGGCCCCATGGCTTGGCTGCTGGGACCCTCTCCAGCCAGCCCGCCAGCCCCCCATCGGCAAGTGTGGGTGTGGGTGGCCTGTCCCCAGGCTGGGCTCTCCTCCAGCTCAGTCGCCCCCTCGCCTGCCCCATTACCTCCGATATGCTGTGCAAACATATTTCTCGATAAAATGCTGGGAAGAAAAATAATTAGAGTGTTGCCTCCATTATCCAATTTCTGATTAATCAAACTCTCTTTGTCCTCGGCCAAAATCTATTCATTTCCCTTAAACACTGGGCCAGTGCCAGACATCGATTTCCTCTATGATAACACCATATACGCACGCACGAACGTTCCCAGCCCTGCCCTGCCCTGGGCAGTGCTGCTCTCGCCTCCCGCGCAACACCCACCTCCCCCAGGGACCCTCCCTGCACCCATTCCCTGCCCCGGATCTGGATCCTGGAGACACGTGACTGGCCTTGCTTCAGGCAGGGGGCAGTCTTGCCTTGTTGCCCCTGCCTCCTGCCCCCAGAGCTGGAGGGGAGACTGCAGCCCCAGGATCTGGGCAGGCCAGGGTTTGGGAAGCATCCCTGACACCAGAGCACAGGGCCTTTAAGGGGCTGAGGGACCGGGAGGTGTGTGTATGGGTTGGGGACATGCTTTCAGTGGCAGCAACACAAGCCAAGCCCCAAAGGGAATAAAAAATAAAGGGACATCCTAGCCCCTAGGCCTGGGGCAGCATCAGGGTTGGCCAAGTCCAGATGGGAGGTGGCCACACATCTACTTGGGTCCATCTAGGGTAAGGCCAAGGGACCCTTCCAGAAAACTGCCTGGATATCCCCTCCAAGTGTGACAGCCATCCACCTGTCACTCGGAATTTATTGGCACTGGCGGGGTGCCATGTCCTCAGAGGCACTTGGGATACACCAAGTATATCAACTGACCTGTAGTCTTGCCTGTGGCGCTTTCGCTGTTTTGAGCAAGGTGGGGCTGGTAAGCATAGTAAGCGGGTTATGCAGTGTTAGGGACCGCACTGGGCGAGCACAGGGTTCAAGGTTTGGGGGAGGGTCGTTTCTGTCATAACTTGGACAGGCAGGGAGCAGAGGAGAGGAGAGTTGAGCCACTGGATGGGGATAGAGTAAGCCCCCGGGTGCTCTGGACTCAGCTTTCCAGACAGGAGGGAGAGCAGTGCAGAGGCCCTGAGTGGGGAGCGTGCGATGTGTGCCAGCGGTCAGTAAAAGGCCAATATGTGGGGCGGGCAGCAGGGGGGAGGTCAGGCTGCTCACAGAGCCTGGGTCCTGGCAGGACACGGACTTGCTCTGACCCCCGGCTGCTGGAGAAGCAGACTGCAGGGCTGGGGACAGCCGGGGAAGGACCTGCATGGTCACTGCTACAGTCCAGACAGGGCTGGGCTACCATCAGAAAGTCCCCTGAGGGCTGCCAGGAGGCCAGCTGGATCCAGATCCTGAGAAAGGAAGGGGACCTGCTGTGTGGACACCACAGTGCCCCCACCCAGGTCCCCTTTGCGGCGGTACAGTGTTGCCCAGCTACCCGTCCAGCAGCTCGCAGCTGCACCCCTGCCAGACAGCTGCCCCAGGCCCTTGGAGCCCTCCCTGGAAGTGCCAGGGAGCTACTGCCCCTGCCTTCAAGGTGGGACAGCTGTGACATCCTTCTCCCTCCTGAGCCTCCAGGGGACCAGGTCAAGGCACAGGAGTCCCAGCTCGGGGTCAAGGCAGGGTCAGGGTCATCACAGGCAGGTAGCACCTGCAGCAGCTCCCTGGGCAGAGGCCTGAGACTGCTGGCTTCAAGCGGATCCACAATGGCTGACAAAATGCACGTCCCTGGGCTCTTCCTCAGACCTAGGTGTGGGCCCAGGACTCTGCACTTTCCTTGTAGCTTCCATGAGTTGGGTCTGAGTAGGTGGATGGGAACGCAGGAGGCCCTGGAAGCCGACTGTGGGGAGGGGTGGGGTGGGGCAGGGCATGGCAGAGAAGGGGGAGCAGGGGCGAGGGGCTGCAGGAGAAAGCTGGTCACTTACCACGTCCCCACAGAGCCCTCACAGGGTGGGTCTGGCCTGTGGGGTGGGGGTCAGGGGATGGGATTATGGGATGCCATACTCAGAGGTGGGGACAGGAAACTGCAGGCAGCAGGGACATTCCCTTCCCCAACCCAAGGGCATGACCAAAAGCCCCTATAACTGGGCTGTCACTGAAGGCCCTGCCTCTTCTCTGTCGTCTTTTCCTCCTGCCCCTCTGTAGATGGAAGCTCTCGGTGTTTATTTATTTATTTGCTCTTGGCCCAGAGACGTAAAGTCTGGCCCGACTTCCTCAGGCGCTGCTGTCACCTCCTCTGGTCGGCCTTGGTGGCCACAGGCCAGAAGACTGCTGAGCAGCAGAGGATGTCCCTCGCCAGGACAGCAGGGCCACACGGAAGGTCCCTGCTGCTCACCTGTGTCCCTTTCCCTGGGCCAAGGGAAGTCCAGCCAGGGCTGAGCCATTGGCTGAGTTGGGGCCTGTCTGCAGCTGGGGGAAGCAACACCATGTCCAGTGGCCCTGGTGCTTCCTCCTGCCCACTCAGCTCGCTTCAGGACACCCAGAGACCTTGGGCAGAGGCAAAGAGGGGCCTCCTTGTAAGCGGGGAATACACTGCAGATCTGCAGATGCCAGGCCAGTCAGGCCAGTTGTGGGGGGGACGCAGAGAAGCTAACCCAAGTGGCCTGGGCCCAAAGAACCCACAGACGAATGACAGCCCCACATGCTGTCACTCCCCACATACCCGCAGAAGCTGTTGTGAGGAGTCAAACGCAAAGTCGTTGACGGGCCCAGCAGAAGCTTGGTGCACAGAACCCCCTTACAGCTCAGTCATCAGCAAACGCCCACTCTGCTCTCACAGTGAAACCCATGCCTGCGGCAGGCTGACCACTACAGGACGGTGGACCTCCCAGAACCCCCGTGCACTCTGCTCGTGCCCCCTCCCCGAGTTGGCTGTGTCTGCCCCAAATCTGCCTATGCCCGTTGTGCTCGCTGTGAGTACCTGTGAACCGACAGTGAGTGCAGAGGGCTTCTGCCAAAACTCCAGCAAGGGTCAGGTGTGGCGTGGGCAGAACACACGCTGGGGGCCAGGGAGCCGTTAACAGCCTTGAGTTCAGACTCTGATGACTTCGCCCCCTGACTGACGTGGATGTCACCAGGGGGCTGCCGGGTTCGAGCGAGAGAACCGTGAGAGCGACCCCAGAACACAAAGAGACCTTGGCCCTCTCCAGAAAAGATTGGCGCATGAATGCACGTTCATCTGTTTGAAGTGAAAGTAAGATCCTTGTAGTACGTACATACCATTTCCCATGACTCCCTGCTGTAACTCACTTCTCGCAGAGCCCAACCCCAGGGGTGGGGGTGGGGTACTAGGGCAACTTACAGGGGAGTCGGAATGGCCAAGGACCAGGAGGACCCTCCACCCACCCTTGCACTGTGGGCAGGGTCTATGTAGTCCTGCTTCCCCCCAAGGCAAGATGTGGAGTGGTCAAGATCAGGCCAGGGAGGGCCGGGGGCAGAAGATAGGGGGTGGGAGAGCAAAGAGGAGTGGACAGGAGAAGCTGCGGTGGGGAAGGAACTGGAAGCCACTATGTTTGGGGGCTGTAGGGAGTAGCCTGTGGCTCAGGGAGGAGTAGGGAGAGGCACAGCTGCCAAGCGTTTGTGGAGAGCAGGACAGGAGGGGTGGGGACAGGGTAGGACAAGTAGGCACACAGGCAGAGGAGGCCCCGGGGGAGCCCGCCTGAGCTGGGTCCCAGAGTCTTGGGGCTGTGAGCCTCCAGGCGTGGCCCCCAGGCCAGCAGAGACCCCAGGACCTGGGGCTGGAGTGTGACCCCCTCCGCTGCAGGCTCCCGGGAGAGGTCACGTTAGGTAACACACTCCCAGGGGAGGGCTGGGAACGCTTCTGAGCTCAGACAAGAATTGTTTGGTGTTCATCCATCTACCACCCATC